>NW_028318430.1:14450316-14769770 GCF_062004578.1 Staurois parvus | reverse complement strand
GAAATGGAAAGAGTATGAGTTAGGCAGTCAAACCCACTCTTAAAGTTAACAAACATCCTTAATATACAGATAGGGGCCAACTATCCGATCCCCTTAGCTGCCCAGAGGAAAGGGTCCGGGATAGAAAAAAATTCAAGAAGGGTGGGATTCATCAATAATGGAGTATCAGGGGACCACCTGGAATGATTCCCTACTGGAGGTGTGACCTGGGTCCAGCTACCTATCACGGTTTTCATGGAAGTAGTGAGGGGGTGTGGGGTTTTAACTCCCGGAAACAAAACATTCTGCAATGCTTCGAATTAGCCCACAAAAGCAGCTTCAAGGACCACCACAGAGTTAGTGTCATCTGAGATAAGCCAATTATGAGCATGGGAGAGTAGTGCTGCTAGAAAGTATAAAAAGAAGTCAGGACAGGCCAGGCCACCCTTGGTCCAGGGTCTCTGCAGCAGAGAGCCCCATAAGCAACTGTAGCTAGGGAATTGCAAATTTTGAAAACTGACTTTGGTATCCATATTGGAGAATGGCCTAAAACATACAGCAGAGGAGGGAGCAACTTAACTTTTATTAAGTTTATTCTGCCTATTAAGGATAGAGGTAAGTTACTCCATGCATTTAATTTGGCTTTAAAGAAGGATATAAGAGGGGAGATGTTAAGCGTACAGTCTTGGATCTGTGGTGAGATAGTAACCCACAGGCACTTGATTTGGCTCGTCCACCAGAGGGGTAGCAACGAATCAGCCAGTTGAATGGCCACCCTATCTACTGGCACAATGAGGGTCTTGTCCCAATTAATTTTCAGCCCAGTCATTGTGGAATAATGAGAAAGAAGGTCCAGTGCTGCTTGGAGGGAGGGTCCAGGATTCCGTAGGAAAAGAATGATATCGTTGGCATAAAGAGCCAATTTCTCTTCAATGGACCCCACCCGAATCCCCCAAAGAGCACCAGAGGAATGGATAGCTGGTGCAATGGGCTCTATCATGAAGAAGAATAGGGCTGGAGAGAGGGGGAAACCTTGTATTGTTCTCCTTTCTGTGGGAAATGGAGGGAACAAGAAACCAGCAAGTTTAATTGGAGCTACTGGTTGTTGATATAGTATTGATAATGATTTATGAAAAATGGCACCAAAACCAAATTCCTCTTATTTATTTAATTTTATTTCTTATCTATTTTTGGACTGTCACAGTTTGAATTTTTTTTTTCTTTTAATATATTTGTGTGATATATACTTTTGGGATTATTGGTATTAGCATATTTATATTCACAGTTTTTACATTTTTTGGAGAAAAGTGTATCTTTATGCTATTTATAGCCTTATTGTACTGAATTATTCAAGGGATACCGTAAAATTCACATATATTATAAGTTTGTTGATTACTGTATAGGTACCGTGAAGGGAGGAGGCAAATAGATATTAACTAATGCAAACAGTTGGGCATGCTGTTCTAGAAGCAAAATGATATACTGGCCTCTACATTGCAACGATTTTTGCAGAAGAATACATACCCCTCTGGCATAACTGGAATATGTGACATGGAAGGATTGTCTCACCCAATGTCTATGGAGGGACAGAATTATACTACCCACCAATGGGTTTCTTGAAGGAAGAGTATGTGGGGTTTTTGGGCCTGAAGGAATTTAAAAATCAAGGATCGTTTAAACAGACCATTCAGACCCTACACATTCCATGATATCAGTTTAAGATCAATGGTGGTACAATGGGCAATGGACTGGGTGGATTTGAGGGTGGGGAGGGGTCAACCGTGCCACATAAGACAGTTCCTTTAAAGACATATTACATATGCAACATGGTATGCAATATAAGATCATATCAGGACGCAGAATCTATGATCACAGCATAAAATGGGATAAACCCAGCGAGTAGCAAGCAGTAAACTCCCTACCAACCCATTCAACAAAAACAAGCAGGTAAGTCTCAACCCTGAAATTAAAAAAACAAAGAGTCCTTGTCTTCAAAAAGTCAAACCGCCAAGTGGACAAAAGAAAACTCCGTAGTGTAGAGGCAAAGCCTTCAGTCTTTATATGCCGAAGATGGACTCGGGAGGGCTCAACCACTGAACAGCAGAAGGTCCGCCAGTGTGTGGCTCCCTCAAAAAGGAGAATTTAAAAAGTAAAATATATATATACAGGACCTATAGGACCCCCCTTCTGGGCCAACATGCGTGATAGAGGAAAGAGTAGATACAGCAGCAATGTAGGCCTCCCACCCCAAGATTCCACTACAGGCCCAAGCACAGGCAATATATTAACTGTAGGCCCTATACGAGCAACTTTCTTTGGGCGAGTAAAAGGATGTAGATGGACTGTGTCAGGAATCTAGGAGTGACCAAAAAGGTGTGTACTGACACAGGGAAATGCAGGTTTCAGGTATAGTATAATAATACAGTTTATTATTAGCCACCCAGATATATATATATAAACGCACAGTGAACAAACCAACCTTCCACTAATCTTAGTAGGTGCAGGAACACAGGCGTAGTCAGGGCTGGAGAGGTGGAACAGTCAGGCCGGCCGTAGGGTTCTGTAATGACCGTTTGGTGGTACCTCTAGTGGTCCCCAGGACAGGATTCCCCAGGGCGCGGAGTCTAAGTCCCAGTCTGCTTATTCACCAGGGCCCCTGATGGTGGGGATGGACTTGGAGCAGACAGGAACCAGGTCGCGGCCCCTGAGTACACCTGCTAGTGGTAGAGGGATCCGCCAGAGGTATGTGCAGGTACGGCTGGATCCGTGCAGGATGAATGGATGGCAGAGTAGTTAGCGTGGTCAGACGGGCCAAGTCAGCAACGTGCGGGCAGCAAGGTACCAAAGGAGCAGGCAGAGGATGGTCAAGGTCACAAGCCGGGTTCAGTAACTCACGGGCAGCGCGGTACAGGGGATCAGGCAGAAGGATGGTCAGGCAAGCCAGGGGTTCAACAGGAGACGGTCAGCAGAGGTCAGGATCAACCGGGTCAGCAACGAAGCAGGAACACAAGATACCAGGTACAGAGGCTCATGGGAAAACATACACCAAGGCCCAGATCACAGGCCTGGTCATGCCTTAAATACACCTTTCTGCAATCAGCCCCAGGTTTGGCTGATTGCACGTGTGAGCTTCTGGCTGCTGAGAGCACCCGCTGGTCAGCTCTGGTACTGCAGCCCACACGGCAGATGAGTCCCACCACCAGTGCTGAGTCCATTCCTGACAGACTGTGATGCTGACAGCAGCGGTAGGTAAAGAATATGGAGGGTGGTCATAGGTTCACAGGCCCGGAGCACTACCTGTAGCAGCCAGACTTGAAGACCCTCTTACCGTATCTGGCATGAAGGACGCTTAGGAGGCTAGGATATAGCATGCTGTAGGGCATCTCTTTTTCCCGGAGTAATCTACATCCTGGAATGTTTTCCATTTGTGTTCTAGCTCAGTGGAGAAATCAGGGAAGATGTGTACAGCCGTATTCTCATGCACTAAGGTGGCTTGCTTCTTAACTTAAGGATTCGGTCCCTGTACCGATAGGTAAGGAACCGCACTAGGAAGGGGCGCGGTGGGGCTCATGGAGGCTGCCGCTCCATAGGAACATGATGGGCCCTCTCCACCATGTAGGTTGGGGAAACCTACTGCCAGTTCAGGATAGTTTTAAAGAAGCCCCCCTTCAGCGCCCTCCAGCAGGCCAAGTCATTACTGACATTATTCTGCCTAGGGCGGTTTTCTGCATCATCTGACTTTTCAAGCAGGGTCTTGACAGTGCTCTGTATGCTGTGACATCCTCAGCCGAGGAGATGCGACACTCAGTCTCTGTCAGGTGGCCCTGTATCTGCCCCTATAAAATTGCATTCCTCCGTGAGACAATCTATGCTGGAGAGGAGGGAGGATGGCATCCACTCCGGCAGCCAGAGTAGCTGGAGGCTTCTTGTGCAGCGTGGGAGTGATGGATTTTCTCTTGGATGACATGTGCGGAGACACTGCTGTAGCCACAACACTGGCCAGGAGGATCAAATAGGCAAAAAATTGCCCGGCTGTGAGTTTCAGGATGAGTTAGATGGTAGGGTGGTGGGAGCTCTCGAGTGTCTTCTCCGTCATACATCTGGTCATGCTCCCCCCCAAAAAAAAACTTTTACACACTAACCTACATATTACATTTTAACAAGCACTTAGAGTCAGCTTAGTGGAATACTGCATTTTTATGTTAATCAATTGTGCCGCATGATGTCATCCTTAGCCCTAAACTAAATATGCAATTTTTTTCTGTTTTACTTCCAATGCAGACAGGAAACAGCTTTAACTGACTTTAAAATCTTGTAATTAGTCATTAAATTTGAAACTGAATTACAGTTGTCTGTATATACAGTAAGCTGCAGTTACAGTGTGTTAGCATTTAGCACATATTTAATATATTAAAATAAATATGTCAAGTTAAACAATATGACAAGTTAAAGTGATCTTACAAAACTAATAATGCTTTGACATTTTAAAATGGCAGATTCCTGGGTCTTTAAAAATAACATACTCTTTTTTATGTTATATTCTAAATGAGGTTGTGTAGGACATTTAAGTTCATAGTCTCCCTTTAAGCCAGCTGTGAGGCTAATAGTGTTGAAATGAAAATGCTTATCAGTCAATTTGCTCTTGTTCTGGGCATTGTGTTGTGGTTACTGCAACAAGTAATGAAAGCTAAGCTATCAAGATTTAACCTAGTTTATTTACAGGAACATTTGTTGCCTAGAGTTAAACAGTTGTCTATTGGCAAAATATGGAATTTTATAAATATACAACTAACTGAAGTATTGTTTCCCAAAAATGACCTAAGGCATTACAATTCAATGTTTCAGAAGAGCATGACACAACAAATGAAACTGTATGCAAGTACCCTTTTAGACACTTTAGTCTGAAGCAAGAATTATGAGTTGTGATAATATATTGTCATAGTTTATTCTTTTAGGTTTTCTTACTGTCTGAGGTTTTTGCTTTTAAAGTACAGTAAATGTAAAGCTAATACTGTTTTTCAGTTTTGGACAGAGTGGGGAAGGGTTAAGTCATCTGTCTATTTGTTTTTTTTTGCTGTCTGTTTTCAGTTGGGTAGGTTAAGCCCAAAGCTTGGGGATATCCCTCGTAGACAGCTGTTATTAAAATATGTTTATCCATTGGAAAATTCCCCCTATCTTCTTCCTGTAACAACTTTTGGATTTCCCATCAATTTCTGTTTTGGTGATACCCCTGGGTCAGCATCCTAATCCAGGAAATAGATGTTGACTCAAAACAAATATGGCACTGGCCTTGTTTGGAGAAAACATGATAACGGTTATGTCAGGGGAATCTGTTTTGAACAGAAATTAACTAGAATTTTGGTAAATGGAGGACCCCCAACAATTAAAGAAATGGGACTTTAACGGAAACTCAAAATGTACTGAGGTAAAATTGCAAAATTTATTACAATATCTAAAAGATACACAAAGTAGTCATTAAAATTGAAACATAACACAGTGTTCTTAATACTATATGGTTACAATGGTGAAAAATATCCAGAATTAACCACAAAGTCAAGATGGAATATCCTTCTTGTCCTATTGGAAAAACACCAACGGAGAACCTACCTATTTCCAATAAGTCTCTTTTATCAGTGGTATGTTGTGGAGAAAGACAGTATATTCTATAACATGAATACATTTCAGTAAACATAAACATGAACAATAGCTCAAACAGAATAAGTAGTTTGCATACAACAGAACAAACTCATATATAATACATACATTTGGGTCAAATGCAGCCGTATCTATAGTAAAACTAAAACCTCTGTTAATATCTGCTGGCACCCCAGAGGCCACCATAGAGCATGCATGCCACACCAACACCCTCACACTGAGACTGCCATAGAGGGGGAAGAGGGAGAAGAAGTGGATAGGATCCTAGCTTGCTATAGTGTCCAAATCATAGCAGTGCATTATATCATCCTAGCACTTGTATGCTATAATGCACTACTGGACACATTCATTGATAATCATTACTTAGATATTTTTTCAAGATTGTCTTGACATCATAATGTATAGTTTAATAGCAATATACCGTGGGATGTAGGCAAATTTTATGGGTTGTGGATGGTAGATTTATTTACCATATTAACTGGAATTTATTTGTTTATTGCAGGTACTTATATAGCACCATCAATTTATGCAGTGCTTTACATATACATTGTACATTCACATCAGTTCCTGACCCTCAAGGGGCGCACAATCTAAAGTCATTAACTCACATTCATACATACACATACTAGGGCCAATTTAGACAGGAGCCAAATAACCTACCATCATGTCTTTGGAGTGTGGGAGGAAAGCAGAGTATCCGAAGGAAACCCACGCAGGCACAGGGAGAACTGCAAACTCCAGGCAGGTGGTGCCATGGCTGGGATTCTAACTGCCAGGCAGATGTGCTAACCACTTAGCCACTGTGCTGCCCAATTGGTATAAAATACATATATTTTACAGTCATGCTCTTAACATGTAAAAATATAACTGTGACTGGGTCCACTTTGTTTTTCTAGCATCAATATACCAAGCCAAAAATTCCTGGAGTTCTTTGAGGGGTTTTTTACCCATTTTGTTCCTTGAAATAATTTACGGATTAAATATTGTGCTAAGTTTTCATAGTTAATGATCCATATTGCTACTGTCATTTACCAAACCCATTTTCATAAATAGCTGGATCTGTCCTTGAAATTTGGAGCAAAGGTGACAGGAAAGTCACCCTTTACTTTGGTAAAAATGTACCCTTTACAGTTAATTATAGGATGTAATTTTAAGTTGGTTATGTTGTAGATAAAAACAATAAAGATTGTCAAATATTTACTATCTTTTCTTGTTATAATTAGGGAAGAGCTCAAAAATGAACACACAGACAATTACCAATTCAGCGAGCCAAATATCATGTATAATAGCTTCCCTCTGTCGATGGTTGCTAAGGACGCCGTCAAATAGAAGCACAATCCTTAACAACTGGTGATGTCACAAGCTTCATTCAGTTACATGTCCTGGAATCCCCAGCCATGTAAGAAAAGGGGTGGAATCCCAGTGATGCCATTAACTATATATGGTTATATACATATATGGTCAATTGCATAATTGGGAGGCCCTGCCCCCTTGTATATAACAGCTGATATCCACTGGACTCTCCATTCAGAGGGTGATACGTTAACAAGTAGGACATATGTTGGCTACAGCATTTTATTTGTCTTTTGGTGGGTTGTCAGCCATCAGGTATTGTGATTAACATGGATCTGTAACACGGGTGACTTGATTGATAATGGATTTACAATGAGGGACTTTTTTGGGATTTGTACGTTTTTAATAAAGGACTAGTCAAATACACTTTTAATTGTGAATGAGTAGGGGTACTCCAGGGTGCTTTCATATTCAGATAAGCCCCCAATCCACAGACCTCCACTAGCACTGGCCAGGGTTGTGGGGAAGAGGCTTTTGTTCTCAACAACATGGTGACAGGGTGCTGTGCCAGGGAGAGTTTGGGGAGTTTAAGGACCCACATCCACATGTCATAAGCGGAAACAGCAGCTGTATCCCTCCAACCACATGTCCCAATGAACTAAAATGGGACACCAGCACAAGGATTCACAGAGCACCTGTGCATCTCCGTGTTGGTAAAGGACAACCCTGCATGGGGCAAGGAGCAAATCACCTGTAAACTGGGCCTGATATGAATCATAGAACTTTATCTGGGTATTGGATGAAGTATAGCCACAAGAGCTTGAAATATGACTTTCTTAAGTATTAAAGGGTCAGTCTGTCAAGCGCTGTGATTTTTGTTTTATGCAGATACTGATTATGTAAATTACTGACTAGGTTAATAATTATTAAGGACTCTAAAAGCACCATGCCCCCATTTGAGTGTCTGACCCTTTAACCACTAACATGGAGTCTTTCCCCTTCTCTTGTTGAAGAAAGGGGGCTTATGTTTACATATGTATTCTCCACAGAGTAACATAAAAGATATCCATAACACAGAGAGAGACCCCTTTGAAGCCTAATGTGATATGCTCAGTAAAAAACTGAAAAACGGTTTGCCTTTACCATGCCGGAGGATGTCTACCTGTGACCTAAATGTTCACTTGTTCACAAATGTTGCAGAGAAATGAGTGATCTGTTTTTATACATGCAATCTGATAATCATAACATGAAATAACATGTTGACATATACTGACACAGAGTCAACTGTAGAATGGCCCAATCTGCCATCTTGTTTGCTCCAAGCATGAGCATATTCTTTTGCTAATATATGTAATTAAAAAGTAGAGTAGGGGAAGGTTATAACCCCTGTCAGGTTTCTTGCCACCTGTGTTCCTTTGGAATGATTTCCCTTCACTTCCCATAGCCAAAACAGGAAGTGAGAAATCCCTCCAAAGTGAGAAGATCCCTAGCTCTCACTAGGGTCACCAGAGCTAATGTCGCCATTGGAAGATTTCCGCTCTATTACTGTTCTGGGGAGAACCCAAAATGTGGGACTTTATTTCACTTTCACTTTACAAACATGACGAATAGTGAAGGTGAATGATAGGTGCTCTAATCCCTCTCCACTCCATCTAAAACTTGAAAATAAATTTTACCTTAGTTATACTTTAAATTTGCCATTGCTCCCACATTGTGTAATTCTTATTTAATTGCAGTGTTATAATACAGTAACAGTGCATTCAAGTTTATTTTTGATATTGTCTTGCATAATAATATTGTTTTTCTCGTTTTGTTTCCTCTAGTCTGGAGCAAATGTACTTTTGCAAGATGTGAATGGCAACATTGCACTTGACTACGCCACAGAGGGAACAGAGTCCAATTCTATACTTCTGACATATTTAGAAGAAAATGGTAGGTATTAAAAGACATACATTAGACTTCAGTTGTTAAAGGACAGATGTCAAATAGTTTAGCATATTGTGATATTGTGTGCATGATCTAAGAACTTTTTATATATATATATCTTTGTCATTCTATCTTTCTATATATACTGTAGACAGTGAGTCACAGTATGTCTCATTTTATTGGATACTCTAAAAACTGTCCAGTCTTTGAAATATTGAAAATAATAGCTTCCTCTGCTGATATATAGATTAAGGTGGAAATAATCTTCTCTTGCCAAAAATATCTGATAATAATAGCAAAAACAGTTGGAGGCATCTAGCAGATAATGGCACGGGTGTTGTGATCCTTTGTTATGGATGAAAAAAAATCTGCTACTAAATCCAACCAGAATATGAAAAAATGGGAAATAAGGAATTAATTTCTAAATATGATGCAATTAACCACTTTAGGGCATGTGCATGTTTTTGCTTTCCCATGTTGCCTCACTTTAAAAAATAATAATGTTCATTAGGCTCAAATAACAAAGTAACACACCAGGAGATGTATACTTATTTTTAGAAAAGTGACAGTTATTTTTAGCTGAGTCCAATAAGATTTGAAAATTACAGCCACATGGCTACATTAGAGAGCTTAATCCCTGAGTTACATTTTTTATGAATTGTGCAAATATCCTAAGATAAGAATTTAAATGTAATCAGGTTTTTCTTATTTAAACCCAAATGTATATACACCTGCGCTATGTGAACACAAAATCAAATTAAATTTGAAAGACTGCAGCACCCTTCCACCAGTCAGGGCATCAAATGTGTTAAAAAATATAAAAAGCAATAAAAAAAACCTCAATATATCTGAAATATATACAATCAATAATTCATAATTGCATAGAGATGTCAACTCATTCATAAAAGTGTTTTCTAACATAAAGGGCTTTTTAAATATAAATACATAAATATATATATATAGTTCATAAAAATGAATGTACAAATAGCAATGTGAGTAGAGAGAAAGACTATGAAGAGAAAAAATATATGTAAATCCAAAAAACGTGATCCACAATAATGTTCAGCTGGGTGGATAGAACGAGAGATGTGCCATAGAACAGCACCACCATAAATGATTAATAGGCTTCTTAACGGACCCCTAGATTTCACACAGAGATCATAAAGCACCTTGCTGCTCCACAGCCACTAGTATTCTGGTTCCCAAAATGTAGTCAGCCCTCCCATCCTGGATGCCCTTGCTCCGTATGAAAAGATTCAAATACTAAGAGGACCAACATAGTGTAGTATATATGACAAGATATTTTTTTAAAAACAACTGAATTGCACTTATATCAAGCTTCAGGCAAAGACAGCATGATCTTACACGGCATAACTCTGACACCGCCAGAGGGTCCTCCCGCAGTGCAGAATGACATCACGTGTGTGACCTGACCCATTGAGCTTCTCTCTAATGAGCATCATGAGGTGAACAGAGGCTTTCTCATTGCAAAGATAGCTTTTTATTATTAGCAACATATATAAATATGCACTTTGTGTTAAAGAAAAGTAAGGCTAATATCTGAAACATACATTTTTTTCTAAATGAACTCCAAACTAACTAAAAAAAAATAAACAAACTAGTGCAATTGAAGAGGACCTTCTCACTTTCTCTATAAAACAGTCAATAATATGGGAAAGTGTGTACATATATCAGTATACTTACCTATGTCCATGTGAATTTTTCATTTCAATGAATCTTTATAAGAATTTTGTATAAAAGTTGCAAAATTACATACAAATACTTCTATAATGTGACAATAAGTAAGAAAAACATAAAGGATATGACAAAGGGCACATAAAAGGTTAGTGCAATTATACTTAAATCCAAAAGCAACGTAAAGAACTTATAGCAAATAAGAGAACACAATTACAGAAGAATCACATAGTAGCTGAATCTAATCATTATAGAATTGTAAATCAGGAGTATGAGGACTTATGTATGATACCACTCTAACCAGGGCTTCCTTGAAGTAAGAGCTACATGGTATTTCCCAACAGAGGATGCAAATATTGTAAGGTTGCATAGGTGGCATGCACCTGTGTTGACTGGATCACTTCCCTTACAGTAGGTGCTATAGGATCTTTTCAGGGCCTAACCAAGGTCAAACATGCTGCTAACAAAATATGAGTCACTTAGATTCTTAGGATGGGTGGGACAATATATATACCTAATGAGAACAGCACCATTCCCGGGGAAATGGGAATTGATATATCTACCACTTGTGTTATTATGCAAAAAATTGCTGGCCAAAAGGTGGATAAATGGGGTCATGACCACAATATACAAAATAGTGTACCAGAGGCTCCACAATTTCTACAACAGTTAGAAGAAAAGTGTGGTGAAAATAAAATAAGGAGTCAGATACCAGTGTAGCAGGAACTTTTGGTATAATTCCCAAAGGTGTGTGCTTCTAGTTGTTGCATATGTGATACTCAACAGCTTCTGCCAAGTCTAGGGGGGTATACAACTTCAAGGTCTCGTTCCAATGCCATAATAGAAGTAGATTTTTTAAATTCAGCTTTATCATTAAGTATGATAAAAAATAGTAAGAGAATTTTTCTTCATTTTCTCTTGTTTTCATTTTGCCTCTGTGTTGCTTGGCCCCCTGCTCCTATGCCATTATTTTCACAATTTATGCTATGTGCAATACAACATTCCATGCATCTGATGGTAAAAAAAACTTTTACTGAGATCACACAAGATTTTTTTATCAGCACATCAGTATAATTTTGTGTGGTGCATTTGCAAGATGAGGGGCATGATGTCATGTGCTTCATCTCGTGCATGCCCTTTATGACAAAACCACGAGATCTCATAGTTTAGTTATGAGAATTAAGGTAAGAAAAAAAAATAGTGATACAAGCATACTAATGTGGCTTAGGGAAAGGGATAAAAGGTCTATTTTAAAATAAAATAACTCAATATTTTTCAGTAATATATGCTCTTTAAAAATATAAGTGATATACTAAATGTTCAATTTTATACCCCAAAAGTATACCTTAAGGCTAATGTACACAAATTGTTATACATGCTATATTAGGGTTTGTGTCAATAGGCTTTTGTTTGCTTCATGCAGGTTTTGCATTCCCAGTCTATAAAAATTCAAAACCTTATTAAAGTAGGGCAACTGCTGGTAAATATACCTGTCAATGAATTCTGAATGATCTCAGAAGTGTCTTCAATTGATCTCAAACTGATGCCATTGACACAGACCAAAGCCCGTCAACACAATCACTTACAGTTATAAGGGTGCATACAAAAAGGTAAATGCACCAGCTACCTAAAAACTATTGCATTGTTTTTTTCATATAGGACGTTTTGTATCTCTAAACTTAAGGAATGTGGCTGTTTGCAAGCTTGGTAAAGATGGGGTTAATTTTTCTATTATTTAAAATATACTGTATCTAAAGACAACACTTTTCTTCTACAGTGCTCAGCATAAATGAGTACACCCCTTTTGAAAAGTAAGATCTTAATCAATATCTCAATGAACACAAGAACGATTTCCAAAAGTTTGACAAAATTTCATGTTATAGAACATTTGCTTAGCTCATTACATGAAAGTAAGGTTAATATTATGACTTAAATTACAAACCTTCAGTTTTACTCAAATTAGTTTATGCAAAAATGCACCCCACAACAAAAACTACTACATCTAGTATTTTGTATAACCTCCATGATTTGTAAGGAAAGCACAAAGTCTACTAGGCATGGAATAAACAAGTTGGCGGCATATTGCAACATCTATCTTTTTCCATTCTTTAAGAACAACCTCTTTTAGAGCCTGGATGCTGGATGAACAGTGATGCTCAACTTGTCTCTTTAGAATTCCCCATAGGTGTTCGACTGGGTTCATATCATACTTGGCCACTGAATCACTTTCACCCCGATATTGTTCAGAAATGCAACAATGGCCTTAGATGTGTGTTTTGGATCATTATAGAGTAATGATAGCATCTTCTCTTTCAATATAGAGCAGTACATATGTGAATTCATGATACCATCAATGAAATGCAGCTCCTCTACACCAGCAGCACTCATGCAGCCCCACAGAAGGATACTGCCACAATCATGTTTCACTGTAGGCACTATGCATTTTTCATTGTACTCCTCACCTTTGCAACGCCATACAATTTTGAAGCAATCAGTTCCAAAAACATGCATCTTGATCTCATCACTCCAGAGTAGAGTCCCAGTAGTCTTATTTTTCAGCATAGGCCCTGGCAAATTCTAGTCAGGATTTTTTGTGCATGGGCTTTAGGAGAGGCTTCCTTCTTAGATGACACCCATGCATGCCATTCTTCTGCAGTGTACGCCGTATTGTGCCATGGGAAACAATCACCCCAGTTTGGCTTTCTACTTCTTTAGCTAACTTCAGTGAACTTGCATGGTGATTTTCTTCAACCCTTCTCATCAGGAGATGCTCCTGCCGAGGTGTTAACTTCTGTGGATGGCCTAGACATCTCTGTGGGATGGTTGCAGCTCCATCTTTGTTAAATTTTTGCATCACTTTTGCTACAGGATTCTGACTGATAAATAAAGCTTTGCTGATCTTCTTGCAGTCTTTACCTTTCTTGAGTAAAAAATTATATTCTTTCTCAGGCCTTGTGACATTTCTCTTCCATGTGGTGCTATTGCTGACAGCATGAAATGGGAAGGGGTTTTCTTTGTTAAGAAATGCCCTTTTATAATCAACTGTTTGCTGGACAGTTATTAATTAGGATTTTGTTGTCTAAAATTTCGCTTTGCTCCCAAGATTTTCATTGGGGTGTATTCATTTTTGTGTGTGAAAATTATCAAATCTTGTTTGCATTCAATGGCCCGCATTTGTGGGAGTATTTTGTAGTATAGTGTCCCATACAGGGGCAGACTGACAACTCATGGGGCCCCTGGGCAATAGGAAATCATGGGGCCCCTGTGTCCTCGCCCACACTCAAACCACACCAAAAAAAGCCTATGAAAGGTACCAGGGGCATCTCATGGGGCCCCCTACTGACCCCGGGCCCTCAGGCAGTGCCCGAGTGGCTAAATGGTCAGTCCGCCCCTGGTCCCATATAAAATGTTGATTTGGAAAGGAAAGTAAAGGTTTTCTGACAAATCTGTTGGGGTGTATTCATTTATGCTGAGCATTGTATGTGAATCCCTGTCAGGTTTTTGGTTTTTTTTTCCCCCTTGCGGAGATTTTAATTTGCTTCCTGCCTCCGAAACACAATATCAAGTGGCAGGACATTTCTCCAAAGTGAAATAATCCTTTAGACAGTTTCCACCTGATTTCATATTCTGGGAACAATTCCAGAGTTTGATCTGCCCCCACTTTTAGTTAGGCAGTGGTCACCAAGACAAGTAGAGAGGGTAAACCTTCTAAGCAGTGACACAGACAACAACAAAAACCTTACGTAGGTTCTAACCTGTTCCTGTTTTGTTTAAATTGGCTTAAGATTGTCTTTTTTCTTTGCATTTCTTCCTTTTTACTCATAATCATTAGTATACAGTATATGTAAAATGATGTGTCCAGTTTTTTCTTTCTCTGCTGATCAACAGATTGAAGTGGGTCATAATTATGTTATCTATGTAGGGATTGCCATTACATGATAAGCATCAGTACGTTGTTTCTGACTCAGAACTGTAGAAAAGACCTCTCCTTTTACAGCCAAACACAGGTTGTACATTATGTCTACTCTAAAGGCTTTTTAAATGGTTAAGCATGGCTCATTAATAGCCTAATTAAAACTGCAATTTCATCTTATTAATCTTTTTTGTTGTGTATGCAGTCTTCTGCACATTGCCCTTTAAGGTAAGAATTGTATTCTGGTAATTAAATAGGGAAATTGGTGATTTAATGGGTGCAATGATATTAAATATGCAGAGGTGACTTTAACCTTTGACATTTGTTGTGTCACAAATATTAGGAAGAATCATTAAATATTATACATCACAGTACACCTGGAATACTAGTATGCTTTGCTTCGTCATTGTATCCTAATTACCTTTTGATAGGGGCGTTCCAAGTAATTCTGTCACTTGAGGTGAACATTTGGGAGTGAACATTTGGGGTGTCCGCAGCTTCCCCTACCCACCACAGCATGTGACACAAAATGGTAATGACGTTGAGAAGGAATAAGGTTTGAGTTGGTCACTACTATGAGTCTGAGGTGAATCCTGCAGGTTCAAGAGATACATTCCTGGAAAATTAATTTACAAATTTCCCAGGGTAATTTTTTAAAACCATAATGCATTGCATACATTTCAAACTATGGCTACCAGGCTTAAAAGGTCAATAAGGGCAAGCCCCCTCACTATAAAGGGGTGGTGGGGTGGGGTTCAGAGCAGACATAGTGTCAGTCAATTGGAATCTTCTATCTTCCACAGCAAAAACTAGGGAAAGCTGACACAGAAAGCTGAAAACAGCAGAGAAAGAGATTAGGGGGCATATATTTTTTTGTATTGATAGGACCTTTTCTTAGGTTAAACTAATTTAATTTTTTGTTCAACCAGTAGAAAAAAAGCTTAATTCATAAATGCATTGAAAGTCTCCATGTACAGAACACCTTCCTATACATACTGTATATATGTGAACAGAGGAATGCATAACGATGCCTTTCTCTTCCCTAATCAGATATTCCCTTAAAACAGTGGGCTTTTGTTTTAGGGTTGCTATTTTGGGGGTTTTATTTGTTTTATGCTTGTTTTAAATGTTGTTAAGGTCCTCTTTTTTTAGTCTGGGTGCTCAAAGCAAAGCATTTCCTTGTTACTTGCCATCTGTTCTTAGAGCTACCTTGATGTTGCAGCATGCTGCTGCATCATTTGAAAAAAAAAACAAAAAACTAATAGCCACAACAGTGTGCAACAAAACCAATTCATAGTATACCACAGGGGCGGACTGACCATTTGGAAACTCGGGCACTGCCCGAGGGCCCGGGGTCAGTAGGGGGCCCCATGAGATGCCCCTGGTACTTTTTCATAGACTTTTTTGAGTTTGGGCAAGGACACAGGAGCCCCATGATCCCCTATTGCCCGGCGGTGCCATGAGTTGTCAGTCCGCCCCTGGTATACCACTCACATTTATTGCAACCCCTATCCCAATAGATAAAATAAAAGTTACACATATACCTGTTAAGCATACTATCTCTGAATAAAGCTGTTCTGCTGATGGCCAGGTTTCCAATGCTGTATCATGTAAAGTTTTCTCATTCTTGCAGCCTTTTTTTGCCATTCGTAAACTGAGCCTCAGTCTTCCTATTAAATTCTCCTGCTGCTGTTCAAATCTTTTGTTGCTGTGACATCTGCAGTTTCTTTATTCATATAGTAAAACTGTACTTTTTTCTCTAGTAAATCTTGGTCAATTCTTACTGATTTAAAATGTCCTGTATCAATTGTATTCTCTTACATCTTAACAACAACTTAATAGAACTAGGCAGTGGAAGTAGGTCTATTACTGTATAATAAAACTCATGTGTCACTGCTAAAGCTTCCTAATGTTATATGACAACATTTTGTTGTTACTGCAAAGCTCCAAGAGGTGCTGCCTAAAACAAGATTTTCACCTTGCCTCCTGTGCAGCATAACTCTAATTTAAGGGTATAATCATACCTCCCAAATTTTGAACTTCAGAATGAGGGAGGAATTGACCTTTGGCCTGCGTAATGCGCCGTGGCAAAAATGGGTGTATCAATATGCTTAACAGTGGGAGGGGCCTAAGGGGCATGGTTAAACAAAACCCAGGCTTCCTTGTACCTATAAAATATGCTTTGATTGCTGTGCCACAAGCATGAGTCTCACAGACACAAACCCCAGCACAATCTTTAAAAAAAAAGAATAAAAAAACTTCCATTATAAATGGTTTTGCACAAACTGAGGAAGCGTGCGTTACACAAAGTGTGGAAGAGTGCATTACACAAAGTGTGGAAGAGTGCGTTACACAAAGTGTGGAAGGATTCAGGAATGCATTATGCACAGAGTGCAGGATTCAGGAGTGTGTTACATACAGAGTGCAAGGTTCAGGTATGTACATACGGAGTGCGTGATTCAGGGGTGCATTTCATACAGAGTGCAGGATTCAGGTGTGTACATACAGAGTGCAGGATTCAGGAATGCGTTACGTACAGAATACAAGGTTCAGGTGTGCACATAGGGATGCAGGATTCAGGAGTGCGTTACATACAGAGTGCAAAGTTCAGGTATGTACATACGAAGTGCATGATTCAGGGGTGCATTGCATACAGAGTGCAGGATTCAGGGATGCGTTACGTACAGAGTACAAGGTTCAGGAGTGCATTTCATACAGAGTGCAGGATTCAAGAATGTGTTACGTACAGGGTGCAAGGTTCAGGTGTGTACATACAGAGTGCAGGATTCAGGAATGTGGTACGTACAGATTGCAAGGTTCAGGTGTGTACTTACAGAGTGCAGGATGCAGGGATGCATTACATACAGAATACAAGGTTCGGGTGTGCTTTTCATAGAGAGTGCAGGATGCAGGGATGCATTACATACAGACTACAAGGTTCAGGTATGTACATACAGAGTGCAGGATTCAGGAATGTGGTACGTACAGAGTGCAAGGTTCAGGTATGTACATACAGAGTGCAGGATTCAGGAATGTGGTACGTACAGAGTGCAAGGTTCAGGTATGTACATACAGAGTGCAGGATTCAGGAGTGCGTTACATACAGAGTGCAAGGTTCAGGAATGAGTTACATACAGAGTGTACTGTGTACACAGTGTGTACAATGCGTTCAGGTGTGTACATACAGAGAGCAGGATTCAGGGATGCATTATGTACAGAGTGCAAGGTTCAGGTGTGTACATACAGAGTGCAGGGTTCCGGGATGCGGTACATACAGAGTGCAAAGTTCAGGTGCGTACATACAGAGTGCAGGATTCAGGGATGCAGTACAGAGTGCAAGGTTCAGGTGTGTATATACAGAGTGCAGGATTCAGGGATGCGGTACATACAGAGTGCAAGGTTCAGGTATGTACATACAGAGTGCAGGATTCAAGGATGCGTTACATACAGAGTGCAGGATTCAGGGATGCGGTACATACAGAGTGAAGGATTCAGGGATGAGTTATGTACAGAGTGCAAGGTTCAGGTGTGTACATACAGAGTGCATGATTCAGGGATGAGTTATGTACAGAGTGCAAGGTTCAGATGTGTACATACAGAGTGCAGGATTCAGGGATGAGTTATGTACAGAGTGCAAGGTTCAGATGTGTACATACAGAGTGCAGGATTCAGGAATGTACATACAGAGTGCAGGATTCAGGGATGCATTATGTACAGAGTGCAAGGTTCAGGTGTGTACATACAGAGTGCAGGATTCAGGGATGCATTATGTACAGAGTGCAAGGTTCAGGTGTGTACATACAGAGTGCAGGATTCAGGGATGCGGTACGTACAGAGTGCAAGGTTCAGATGTGTACATACAGAGTGCAGGATTCAGGGATGCGGTACGTACAGAGTGCATGTTTCAGATGTGTACATACAGAGTGCAGGATTCAGGGATGCGGTACGTACAGAGTGCAAGGTTCAGATGTGTACATACAGAGTGCAGGATTCAGGGATGCGGTACATACAGATTGCAGGATTAAGGGATGCGTTATGTACAGAGTACAAGGTTCGGGTATGTACATACAGAGTGCAGGATTCAGGGATGCGGTACATACAGAGTGCAGGATTAAGGGATGCGGTACATACAGAGTGCAGGATTAAGGGATGCGTTATGTACAGAGTACAAGGTTCAGGTATGTACATACAGAGTGCAGGATTCAGGGATGCGGTACATACAGAGTGCAGGATTAAGTACAAGGTTCAGAAGTTAGTTAAAGCAAAAAGACACAAATTAAACATACTCTTACGTTCTAAAATCTTGATTACCAGTATACAGGCAAGAATGCAAGCATCAGCTGGATAAATAATGAGTGCAGCCGATCACGACCTGCTGCAGTGTGAACATCTAGCACAGCCAGGGATTGGCGAACAAACCGGCGGGGGTATGGCTACAATGAGGGAGAGTGCAGCTGTCAAGTCCTACCTGTGATGTCGGGGATGGGCGGGGTCAATATGCATTATAGGGACTCCATCTCCTTTTAAAAACGACCCATTCATAGGGAAACAGCCAGCATTTATACAGTGCCAACTGGGAAAAAGGTGGCAAGGGGCAGGACCAATTGTAACTATTGTATGTGCACCTGCAGCGGTGTATAATTCAGGTTTATTATACACCGCTGCGGGTGCACATGCAGTTGTTACAATTGGTCCTGGCCAGCAATGTATAAATGTCAGCTGTTTGCCTATGCAGTGCTTGCTTGACAATGGGGGTGGAGCCCCTGAAATGCGTATCAGCCCTGCCCATCCCTGACATCACAAGGTGGAGTTGACAGCTGCACACTCTCTCTCATTGAGGCTGCAAGCCCCTCTTTCTTGCCCGCCAATCCCTGGCTGTGCTAAATGTTCACACTGCTGCAGGTCCTGTTCAGCTGGAAGTTAGCATATAAAGAATAGATTGAGTAATACTGGACAAAGCCCCTGTACTCCGGGGCCATGGGACAAAGGTGAAAATGCGGGAAAGTCGCACCTAATCCAGGACTGTTAGGATGTATGTATAATTTTAGTTATACTAATGAGATACTTAAACTGGACTGGCATCTCTTGGTTTTGAAGTGGTTAAATGACACAGTGAGAAAAACACATTTACAATTTAAAACAGAAGTTGTGGCTGCATTCCTTGGAGGACTGTTAGAGGCCATTTTACAGATAATCAAAATCCTAGACCATGACTGCTCAAGCAGCCAAGGTCCTAGAGCCTGCAGACAGTGCCTCTGAAGAGCAGCGGTAATTCATCACATCTGACAGATGCTAAAAGGCTTTTGTATGTAGGAAAAAAACACAGTATGTTGGAATGGAGAGTTTAAGAACTACACTGCTTATAATGTGCTATTAATCACAGGAATTTGCTTGCATGTTGTGTCTGTTAGAAAAGGACATTAAACATCATCCATTGTGGAGGTGGATTGTGTATAAATGACATGGAATCTGCTCCCTCCTATAGTTCATCTGTGTCTAGGCTTCCTCTTAAAGGTGGCCATATATTGCAATGGTGGTGAGACAGGTGGTGAGATATCTGCTCATCCCTGAATGACCCATGTACTGTTGCAGCTGCAGTAATCTTTTTCCCAGTAAGGTCAGGTAAAGGCTTTTGTTGACTTTTCTCCATCAAAAAAGGGAATCATTGTTCATTCCTGTCACATCACTCTTCTTTACAAGGACATGTAAGGTCATTTTATGTCAAATTTCCAATCATTTTTTGGAGGGTAAAGAAATGTGGAAGTGTTGATGAACAAGTGTATAGTAGGTCAGTTACACAACAGAAGTTACTACTATATTAACAAGCAAGGTAATAACTGCTAAATATAAAGTTAAAACCTGTCACACATGTACTTAAGATAAATCATATTATATAATATCTTGTATTCACATTTTATTGGGCCATACTGTATATAGAAGGATAATATGGCACAGTGTAGCAATTTTGTGATAACCATTCTAGGTGTGGCAGACAAATGTGGCAGACAAATGAAATTTGCAAGACCTTTACTACATGTATAAAGGCACAGCAGGAATTTTTGTCTGATTTTTCAGTAGCTGTAAACAGTAGATGTAAACAGAAGTAAGCTTTTGCTGCATGGTACTGCCTTTTAGTGAGTAATAGTGATTTCCTGACAATCACTGTGTAGGGTGAATAGAAATGTGATTGTCTACCTGATCCTTAATCAGTGTTATCCTAATGCATGGCACTTAATGCAAGGCACTGCCCATGGGCCCCAGGTGCATAGGGGCCCCATGAAAATTTCGCATTACATCATGCTTGATAGCTATCCCGGATGTGCCGGGACAGCCACACTTTTTACTAAGCTGCCCCGGGATGGCCTGGGCAGCATCCCAGAACCTGTACTGTGTCCTCCTGATCTCAATATTGTGCCCTCCTGATTCCCCCTGTACTATGCCTCTCCCCCAAACACCCCCCCCCCATACTGTGTCCTTTGTGTTCTTTAGTCCTTGTTTAAAATCAATTTTATTGGAAGTACTAATAAATATATGTTTCATTCTATTACCTATTTATTCTTTACTTCTTGGAAGTAGGTGCATACATTGGGGCATGCTGCTATAATATGGTCATGTCCTTCATATCAGATCTTCTGTATCACCTTCTTTACAAATTTATTTTTATCATCTATTTGTGTATAAGCTCCCTGTGAACTGCAGTCTTCATGCCTGCTAGTAGTATGACTTATTTATTACATTGTTTTAGCTCATCTGGGTCATGGATCGTAACCTTTGTTAACTTTTGGAACACTTTATATGTTTGGCTAAGTCAACAAGGAATGACAGATATCTTACATGAAAATTGATCATTCCATGGCAATTATGATCAATGAAAGGGAAAGTTCCACTATATGTCCTCCTCCACACCTCCATCACATTTTTTTTTTTTTTTGGGAGGGGGTAACTAGTTTTGATAGTTACCCCCCCCCCCCCCACACACACACGCACACACACACCTTTGCCTGCAGCCTTATCATGTAGGAAGCCAACTGTGACTCCTCACATTAAGCTGTATGAAGTCACAGCCAGCTTCCCACATTATTATTATTATACAGTATTTATATAGCGCTAAAAGGTTTGTTCAGCGCTGTACATTATAGTGGGGAACAGTACATGAGACAATACAGTAACAAACCACGAGGGGGTCAAGGGCCCTGCTTACAATCTAGGAGATTAAACATTAAACATGCCAGCGCTGGGGACCTGAAGACCGGTAAGGAATCTGATCAGGTGAGGGCAGCAATGGATTCTTAGACAGGTAAGTGTCCTTTTATTAAAAGTCAGCAGCTACAGTATTGGTAGCTGCTGAGTTTTAATTTTTTTCTTTATAAGGTGAACATCCTCTTTCCTAGCAGACCAGAAGTATCAAGTTGCTGTAATGTGAGGAGAAATGACATATTACTCTGATAAAGCACATCTAATACAAATAAGCCCCTGAAAAGAGAACCCCAATACTAGAACAGCTCATTCTTTGTAATTTGGGTCTCCTATTGTATTGTAATAGGAGAATTATGTGGCAATCAGGATGAAAGTAAAGTTGGTCCCAAAAGAGTTCAATAAGTGTTGTCAGTGTGCATGTCTGTAACACTCTTTCCTACCTCCTTCCAGTATGCACAGCTCCTTGATAAGTTAGATGAGACCACAGTAAGTGTGTTTGACCTTTCATACAACAATAAGTGGGTTTGGAGCACAAATATATTATCCTAAGGATTTCATTGGATTTCAACTCAGATGAAAAGTACACTGATATGGACTGATTATGAATGAATAGTATCATATTATTTATGTATATGAACAACTTATAGAATTTTTGTATTGTATAGTAGAACTTTGTAGTGTTTTGTTTTACTGCCAACATTTTAATTTTACTTTATGCAACATAGAATAAGGACGCACTGTATAAATTAAAATTTTAGTTTTGTTTTGTTTTTGTTTTTTTTAATCGTTTGTGATAATTTGTACCACTGCTATTGAAAACAAGGTATTTGTGGGGTTATAAAACAATTAGCCACAGACCTCTGAGGGTTGTAGATTTCTTGTTATGGGGTGTGAGCTGTCTCCCAGTTGTACCCCTGTGTTGTTACTCTGTCACCCCGGTTGTCGACCTCCAATGACTTTTCTTAATTGACAAAACCTAAAAAAGACTGACAGAGCACCATTTTTTACTAAAGAAGCTCCTATTAAATCTTAAAACTATTCAAATAATGGATACACTTAAACTGGTCACCAATTAATAGGGCATTTACACTGATCATGAATGTAACAGGGACATTTATGCTGACCACCAGGGGCGGACTGACAACTCATGGGGCCGCTGGGCAATAGGGGATCATGGGGCCCCTGTGTTCTTGCCCAAACTCAAAAAAGCCTATGAAAAAGGTACCAGGGGCATCTCATAGGGCCCCCTACTGACCCCGGGCCCTCGGGCAGTGCCCGAGTTTCCAAATAGTCAGTCCACCCCTGCTGACCACTGATGTAACTGCGGTATGTACATTGATCACCAATATAATGTCAGTGACAATGTCCCCAGTATAATTATGGCTAGTGTAAATGCTCCAGTTACATTGGTGGTCAGTGAAAATTCCTCCATTAGGGCTTGTTTTCACTTGCAGTTGTCATTGCCACTTCTTTTAAAAACGATCTGTGGTGTATGGCTTTTCAGAGGCATTTGGCAGGAGACTGGGAAGCAATACACTGATGCCTCACTATCTGTTTTAACAGTTGAAAGCCTGTGCGGCAACTTTAAGCATTACAAACAGTTGCAGAGCAGTTTTGGTGCTGTCCTATTAACTTTAATGGATTGCCCACTAAATGCAGCATAGGTATAATTCACACTAACAAGAGTTACTTTGCAATTATGTATTATTATTATTATACAGGATTTATATAGCGCCAACAGTTTTCTCAGCGCTTTACATTATAGCGGGAGACAATACAGTAACAATACAGTTCAATACAAGAGGGATTTGAGGGCCCTGCTCCTTGGAGCATACAATCTAGGAGGGAGGGGCTAGTGGTACAAAAGGTATTAACTGTGGGGAATGGAGTGGTTGAAAGAGTAGAGGATTCCAGTATTAGTTGAGGGCAGGATAGGCTTCCCTGAAGAGATGGGTTTTCAGAGATCGCCTAAAAATGAGCAGAGCAGGCGTGAGTCTGATAGATTGGGGTAGAGAGTTCCAGAGGATGGGGGAAGCCCTGGAGAAGTCCTAAAGATGAGCATGGGAGGAGGAGACAAGGGAGCTAGAGAATAGGAGGTCTTGCGAGGGAGCGGAGAGTACGGTTTGTGTGATATTTAGAGACAAGATCGGTGATGTAATTTGTGGCAGTGTTATGAATGGCTTTATACGTCATTGTTAGTGCTTTGAATTTTATCTGTTGGGCAATGGGAAGCCAGTGGAGGGATTGGCAGAGAGGGGTTGCAGATACAGAACGGTTAGTGAGGTGGATGAGTCTGGCAGCAGCATTCATGATAGACTGAAGAGGGGATAGCCTGCGATTAGGTAGGTCAATAAGGAGGGAGTTACAATAGTCAAGGCGAGATATAACAAGGGAGTGAATAAGATGCTTAGTGATTTCAGGGGTTAAGAATGGTCGTATCTTGGAGATGTTGCGGAGGTGAAGTCTACAAGATTTGGACAGTGATTGGATTTGGGGCTGAAAGGACAGATGGGAGTCTAGGATTACACCTAGCACCCTGGCATGAGGGGAGGGACTGATGATTGTGTTATCGATCTTGATGGAGAAGTCAGCACAGGGGGTACAAGCTGGGGTGAATACTAAGAGCTCAGTTTTGGAAAGATTGAGTTTGAGGAAGTGGAGTGACATCCATGCCGATATGTCACTTTGTAGGCTAGTAATGCGAGAGGAGACTGAAGGGGTGAGGTGAGGGGTAGAAAGATAAATGTGTGTGTCATCAGCATAGAGATGGTAATTGAAGCTGTGGGAGCTTATCAATTGGCCAGGGGAGGAGGTGTAGATGGAGAAGAGAAGGGGTCCAAGGACAGAACCTTGAGGGATCCCTACGGAGAGAGGGAGTGAAGAGGAGGTGGCAGCGTTATAGGTAACACTGAAGGAGCGCTGTGATAGGTAGGAGGAGAACCAGGAGAGGGCGGAGTCTCTGAGGCCAAGAGAGTGGAGTTTTTTTGAGGAGGAGGGGATGGTCAACCGTATCAAAAGTAGTAAGAGTACGGAGTAGTGGCCATTTGTTTTAGCAGTTAGTAGATCATTAGTGAGTTTTAGTAGGGCAGTATGTATGTTGCATGTAGAGAGGGAAAGCTTACTTTATCTATATTGAGATTTATTGTAACACCATCAACATTTATGTTAAAGATCAAACAAGCAGAGGAGCAGGACAGACCACACAAATATCTTGCATTCTTTTCTACCTGTCAGAGAATTTCTTTATAAAACATGATTTCTCATAGTAGAGGCATAAACAACTGAGTATTGTCTGTGATGCTTTTTCTTATTTGTACTAACATCCAAATTTTCAGGACATGCTTTCAGGGTGTACCCACTTCATCAAGGTCCAAGCATTACTTATATGTACTGCTTTGACCTTGAAGAAGGGGACATACTCCGAAAGCTTGTCCTGAAAATGTGGATGTTAGTACAAACAAAAAATGTATTATGGACAATTGCACTAATACGGCTACATTCAATGGCTTGTAAGCATGCTAGTAGAAAGGAATGCATGAAGTTTGTGTCCTGTCTGCTGAGGATCTTTACACCTTGATGTTGTAACAAAAGATGCATAACTTTCTGTTTTTTCCATTGCCAACTCCCATGGAGATCTTAGAGGGCCTTAGGAGTCAATTTTGTGTCTGTCGCTTCTCCCTGGAACTTTTAGCCCCTGGCTGCCTGCAGTCAAAACATAGTGGAAATGGAAGAGGGTGGGGTTACAAAGTGGACCTAGCACGATTGGCTGAGTCAAAGGGAAGTGGAGCAGGTGATCACAAAGCTCCCTTCCTGCTCATGCTGACCAGGGGTACTGGAAAGTGACTTTATGTAGTTCTGCATCTTACAGCTGCCAAACAAATCTGGATTTTCACAGACGTTTCCTCCATTCCACAGACTTTTACGACAACAGAAAACTTTTTTTTTGTTTTTTTTTTTAAACAAATAGTGCATAAACTATAAGTGAATGGTTGGCAACTCTGCCTGTCACATGAGCCCATGGTGGTGATCTAAAGCAGTCATGACACACCCTGCACAGGCATGGTCCACCATTATCAGCAACACTAAGTCGGTCAAAAGCAATAATGTGAATCCAGGATCTAAATCATTTAGTCAGAAAGTGGCTAAAAGAGGCCAAATGATATCAGCAGCACTAAGATAAAAAACATTGTATTTTATGGGGAAAAGATAATTGTTTAGTATACATTGCTTTTACTATCTAAATGTCATCTAGTTGAGGTTTAGATTACCTTTAATGTGTAGTAAATGCTCAACATGACGAAAGCTTTCTCTTTTGTTTTGACTGATAATTTAGAGGTACTGTATATGTAATGCTTAAAGTTTTAGTAAACTCTCTAAATCAACATTAACTATTTTTAATCCTTATGCTGCTAGCCTTAGATAGATAGATAGATAGATAGATAGATAAACTTTCTATTTATATTTCTTCAGTTGCCTCGTTGGGCTAGGTCAAACTGATGTCATACATCCCAGGATTCTTCAAGGACATTTTTTTCTTTTCATTTGAAGAAGAGGAGAAGAGGCTTACTCAGCTAAGCACACCCTCCTGACTGCATGAGCAGATGGATTCCAGATAGTAAATGCTACATGAATCATCTGCCCTTACTCAAGAGGGTTAAAATGCAAGGGTTTTTTTTTTCAAAGTGGTTTCTCAACACAATATAGCATGGAGACATGGATAGATGAGTGGATTTGCTGTGAATATTAAAAATGAATCAAATTGTATTTTCAGTTTGTGTTGCTCACATAGATTTATGTTCTGCTTTATCACCCGACGGCAGTCAGTAAACTATCTGGCTTCCAAAGTACATCTCCCCCTCCCAACATATATGTACTGATATATACTTATGACAATGGAAAACTCCACTATCATCACTATCACTATCTTAATGAAACAATAGGTTATCAGCCCCTCCAAAAATACAATCTGGCCAACAAGTTTAGCACCAAAAGCAAGTTGGTGGACATAACTGTCAAGATCTGGGGGATCGTCATGCAACAATAATCTGATGTTTATGGGTGACCTACAGTTGCAAGAAAAAGTATGTGAACCCCTTGGGATTACGTGGAGTTTTGCATGAATTGGGCATAAAATGTGCTCTGAACGTCATCTAAGTCACAACAATAGAAGAACACAGTCTGCTGAACATAATACTACACAAATATTAGATGTTGCCATGGTTTAATTGCACATAACATGTAAACATTCACAGTGCAGGGAGGAAAAAGTATGTGAACCTTTGGACTTAATAACTGGTTGACCCTCCTTTGGCAGCAATAACCTCAACCAAACATTTCCTGTAGTTGCAGATCAGACCTGCACAATGATCTGGAGTAATTTTGGACCACTCCTCTTCACAAAACTGTTTCAGTGTAGCAATATTCTTGGGATGTCTGGTGTGAATCGCTCTTTTAAGGTCATGCCACAGCATTTCAATCGGGTTGAGGTCAGGACTCTGACTGGGCCACTCCAGAAGGCGTATTCTGTGCTGTTGCAGCCATTGTCTTGTTGAATTACTTGTATGCTTTGGGTCGTTGTCCTGTTGCATCACCCATCCTCTGCGGAGCTTCAGTTGGCGGACAGATGCTCGTACGTTTTCCTGCAAAATGTCTCGATAAACTCTGGAATTCATTTTCCCATCAATGACAACAATCCGTCCAGGCCCTGAGGCAACAAAGCAACCCCAAACCATGATGCTCCCTCCGCCATGTTTTACAGTGAGGATGAGGTTTTGATGTTGGTGTGCTGTGCCTTTTTTTCTCCACACATAGTGTTGTGTGTTCTTCCCAAACAACTCAATCTTGGTTTCATCTGTCCACAGTATATTTTGCCAGTAGTGCTGTGGAACATCCAGCTGCTCTTTTGCAAACTTCAAACGTGCTGCAATATTCTTTTTGGACAGCAATGGCTTCCTCCGTGGTGTCCTCCCATGTACTCCATTCTTGTTTAATGTTTTCCTTATTGTAGATGTGTCAACAAAAATGTTAGCATGTGCCAGAGATTTCTGTAGGTCTTTAGCTGACACTCTGGGATTCTTCTTTATCTCATGCAGCATTCTGCGCTGTGCTCTTGCAGTCATTTTTACAGGACGATGACGCCTAGGGAGAGTAGCAACAGTGCTAAACTTTCTCCATTTGTAAATAGTCTGTCTTACCATGGACACATGAACATCAAGGCTTTTGGAGATACTTTTGTAACCCTTTCCAGCTTCATGCAAGTCATCAATTCTTGATCGTAGGTCTTCTGAGAGCTCTTTTCTGCGAGGCATAGTTCACATCAGACAGTGCTTATTGAAACCAGTAAACCCAAAACAGGTGTGTGTTTTTTAAAGGCAGGACAGCTGTCAGCAACACATCCAATATCACACTGATTGGAGTCAAGGTTGGCTCACTCCTGTCTCCAATTAGCTCTGGGAGAAGTCTTTAAGCTAGGGCCTCACATACTTTTTCCTCCCTGCACTGTGAATGTTTACATGTTATGTGCAATTAAACCATGGCAACATCTAATGATTGTGTAGTATTATGTTCAGCAGACTGTGTTCTTCTATTGTTGTGACTTAGATGACGTTCAGAGCACATTTTATGCCCAATTCATGCAAAACTCCACGTAATCCCAAAGGGTTCACATACTTTTTCTTGCAACTGTAATTACAACTATGCATTAACGTAGTATGTTGGATAAATGTATATATGACAAAACCTCTGTTGGTCAGGTTGTTTCATAAACGCTGACTTTCCTTTATATATAATCTATGCCCCAGTTTAGTTTCATTAAAACCCAGGCTATAGATTTGATTGGATTTATTTCCCAATTCTCTTGGAATCATATGTACTTGTTCTTTTCTGTAGGTGTTGATCTGACCTCATTGCGACAGATAAGGACCCAGAGAGCAGCAGTGATGTTATCTGATGTGAAGCAGCTGCTGGCTGTTGGAGGAAGTGTTAATGAGAAAAATGATGATGGCGTGACTCTTGTAAGATTTTCTATAAATTCAGTATAAATGAAAATTTCTTTCTGAAGCTTGATATTCATCAAACTGCTTTTTTGTTAGACATTGTCACATATCAAGTAGCAATTTGTGTAATAATTCAGCTCCCACACGGTATTAAGACTTAAAAGAAATCGTCAGTAAGAGGGGAGTCCTGCATGGGGTTAGCTAAGCTGTAACTGGTGTTGTGCTTGGTTCATCCACTACTCATTCTGTGCAGATTGTTTCTACCTACAGTGCTGCTTTTCATTGGAGAGCTGGGACAGCTGTTATTGGTATTTTAACTAACTACCATGCAATGGATAAGCATCTGTTCTTTTCCTGTACACGCAGGCTGTGGATAAAATAAAAAGCTCTATTTATAACAATGGGATAAGAATGCTTGTCACATTTGCTGTCTGTTAAATTGCTCTGTTAAATTACTAGAGTCTGCATTTCACAGTAATACCATCTTAGCCAACAGTAGTGTCCGTATATTGGATTCAACTGCTAGTCTTTAAGTGCTTATACAAATTCAATTGAAGTAATTGGTTTAATGTACCAGTTACACTGAAGGATTAAGAAAGCCACGCATATAGGTAGAAGTGTGCATTATATCGGATAATGGGGATTTCCAGCCCATAAAGAAAACCCTGCTAGTATACAATAACATGATGGGGCCCATATTCTCATAGCTCTTGGATTATATCATATACAGTATAAGAGCTACAATTACCAGTTTCAATTGCAGCATCATCTGATAGTAAAATATAGTAAATAATAAAATATAGTAAATAGTAAAATCTGGTAAATATAGTATTCCAGTGCAGGAACAGCAGATCGATGT
The DNA here is from genome assembly GCF_062004578.1 of Staurois parvus. Lineage (NCBI taxonomy): Eukaryota > Metazoa > Chordata > Amphibia > Anura > Ranidae > Staurois > Staurois parvus. The sequence goes on along the minus strand of NW_028318430.1, from coordinate 14,740,258 downwards.
TATCAATACTTTATCTGAAAAAAATCACACTAAGGTTCAGTTCACACTAGCATTGTAAGCAGGCATTTTCCAGGCATTTGAGAGATGTTTTTAATGCTCCTCAAACGCCTATGAAAATTATACACGTGGCAGCACATAGTGCTGTTCACACTGAAGCATTAGTTGACGCCTGATGTCTAGTCAGGAGGAGTTGAAGCCTTTTAACGTCTCCCATTCTCCCAAGTTTATGGTGATACTCCTCAAATGCCTGGCAGAAGTTTTTCAGGTCTTTGCGAGGCGTTTGCGGGGCATTACTACTAGAGATGAGCGAATCGAAGTATCCGAAGTGGAATTCGAGTCGAATATCGGAAAAATTTCGATTCGTGCCGAATCCGAAAAACAGCCTAATTCGGACGCGCGAATCGAAATTTTTCCGAAAATGGCGGCTGACATGTGCGGCGACGGAGCGGGGATGTCGGGGAAGGCGCGCAGACAAGGCGCGCTGCCCCATAATGCATTCCTCAACGACATGTGATCGCATCAGCCAATCAGCAGCCAGCCAGCCAGCACTGTGTAATGGTCGAGGTATATATAGCGGCCATTTTGGAAATCTTCATTTGCCTGCAGTCATTGAACAGAGGCAGACCGCTCTGTACTAGGGACAGGGACAGAGTTAGGGCCACAGAAACGAGAATTGGGGACAGAGAGAAGTTACTTAGGGACAGAGAACCATTACTCAGGGACACAGACTTGTTAATGAGGGCCACAGAATCGTTATTTAGGGACAAAGAAACGCTAGTTAGGGCCACAGAATTCATACTCAGGGACAGACAGAATTGTTACTCAGTGCCAGAGAATTGTTACTTAGGGCCACAGAAACGTTATTAGGGCCACAGAATTTTTACTCAGGGACAGACAGAATTGTTACTGAGTGCCAGAGAATTGTTACTCAGGGACAGACAGAATTGTTACTGAGTGCCAGAGAATTCTTAGGGCCACAGAATTCATTCTCAGGGACAGACAGAATTGTTACTCAGGGACAGACAGAATTGTTACTGAGTGCCAGAGAATTGTTACTCAGGGACAGACAGAATTGTTACTGAGTGCCAGAGAATTGTTACTCGCACAGACACAAAATTGTTACTTGCACAGACACAGAATTGTTACTCGCACAGACACAGAATTGTTACTCAGGGCCACAGAATTCATACTCAGGGATAGACAGAATTGTTACTGAGTGCCAGAGAATTGTTACTCAGGGACAGACAGAATTGTTACTGAGTGCCAGAGAATTGTTACTCAGGGACAGACAGAATTGTTACTGAGTGCCAGAGAATTGTTACTCGCACAGACACAAAATTGTTACTTGCACAGACACAGAATTGTTACTCGCACAGACACAGAATTGTTACTCAGGGCCACAGAATTCATACTCAGGGACAGACAGAATTGTTACTGAGTGCCAGAGAATTGTTACTCAGGGACAGACAGAATTGTTACTGAGTGCCAGAGAATTGTTACTCAGGGACAGACAGAATTGTTACTGAGTGCCAGAGAATTGTTACTCAGGGACAGACAGAATTGTTACTGAGTGCCAGAGAATTGTTACTCAGGGACAGACAGAATTGTTACTGAGTGCCAGAGAATTGTTACTCGCACAGACACAAAATTGTTACTTGCACAGACACAGAATTGTTACTCGCACAGACACAGAATTGTTACTCAGGGCCACAGAATTCATACTCAGGGACAGACAGAATTGTTACTGAGTGCCAGAGAATTGTTACTCAGGGACAGACAGAATTGTTACTGAGTGCCAGAGAATTGTTACTCAGGGACAGACAGAATTGTTACTGAGTGCCAGAGAATTGTTACTCAGGGACAGACAGAATTGTTACTGAGTGCCAGAGAATTGTTACTCAGGGACAGACAGAATTGTTACTGAGTGCCAGAGAATTGTTACTCGCACAGACACAAAATTGTTACTTGCACAGACACAGAATTGTTACTCGCACAGACACAGAATTGTTACTCAGGGCCACAGAATTCATACTCAGGGATAGACAGAATTGTTACTGAGTGCCAGAGAATTGTTACTCAGGGACAGACAGAATTGTTACTGAGTGCCAGAGAATTGTTACTCAGGGACAGACAGAATTGTTACTGAGTGCCAGAGAATTGTTACTCGCACAGACACAAAATTGTTACTTGCACAGACACAGAATTGTTACTCGCACAGACACAGAATTGTTACTCAGGGCCACAGAATTCATACTCAGGGATAGACAGAATTGTTACTGAGTGCCAGAGAATTGTTACTCAGGGACAGACAGAATTGTTACTGAGTGCCAGAGAATTGTTACTCAGGGACAGACAGAATTGTTACTGAGTGCCAGAGAATTGTTACTCGCACAGACACAAAATTGTTACTTGCACAGACACAGAATTGTTACTCGCACAGACACAGAATTGTTACTCAGGGCCACAGAATTCATACTCAGGGACAGACAGAATTGTTACTGAGTGCCAGAGAATTGTTACTCAGGGACAGACAGAATTGTTACTGAGTGCCAGAGAATTGTTACTCAGGGACAGACAGAATTGTTACTGAGTGCCAGAGATTTGTTACTCGCACAGACACAAAATTGTTACTTGCACAGACACAGAATTGTTACTCGCACAGACACAGAATTGTTACTCAGGGCCACAGAATTCATACTCAGGGACAGACAGAATTGTTACTGAGTGCCAGAGAATTGTTACTCAGGGACAGACAGAATTGTTACTGAGTGCCAGAGAATTGTTACTCAGGGACAGACAGAATTGTTACTGAGTGCCAGAGAATTGTTACTCAGGGACAGACAGAATTGTTACTGAGTGCCAGAGAATTGTTACTCAGGGACAGACAGAATTGTTACTGAGTGCCAGAGAATTGTTACTCGCACAGACACAAAATTGTTACTTGCACAGACACAGAATTGTTACTCGCACAGACACAGAATTGTTACTCAGGGCCACAGAATTCATACTCAGGGATAGACAGAATTGTTACTGAGTGCCAGAGAATTGTTACTCAGGGACAGACAGAATTGTTACTGAGTGCCAGAGAATTGTTACTCAGGGACAGACAGAATTGTTACTGAGTGCCAGAGAATTGTTACTCGCACAGACACAAAATTGTTACTTGCACAGACACAGAATTGTTACTCGCACAGACACAGAATTGTTACTCAGGGCCACAGAATTCATACTCAGGGATAGACAGAATTGTTACTGAGTGCCAGAGAATTGTTACTCAGGGACAGACAGAATTGTTACTGAGTGCCAGAGAATTGTTACTCAGGGACAGACAGAATTGTTACTGAGTGCCAGAGAATTGTTACTCGCACAGACACAAAATTGTTACTTGCACAGACACAGAATTGTTACTCGCACAGACACAGAATTGTTACTCAGGGCCACAGAATTCATACTCAGGGACAGACAGAATTGTTACTGAGTGCCAGAGAATTGTTACTCAGGGACAGACAGAATTGTTACTGAGTGCCAGAGAATTGTTACTCAGGGACAGACAGAATTGTTACTGAGTGCCAGAGAATTGTTACTCGCACAGACACAAAATTGTTACTTGCACAGACACAGAATTGTTACTCGCACAGACACAGAATTGTTACTCAGGGCCACAGAATTCATACTCAGGGATAGACAGAATTGTTACTGAGTGCCAGAGAATTGTTACTCAGGGACAGACAGAATTGTTACTGAGTGCCAGAGAATTGTTACTCAGGGACAGACAGAATTGTTACTGAGTGCCAGAGAATTGTTACTCGCACAGACACAAAATTGTTACTTGCACAGACACAGAATTGTTACTCGCACAGACACAGAATTGTTACTCAGGGCCACAGAATTCATACTCAGGGACAGACAGAATTGTTACTGAGTGCCAGAGAATTGTTACTCAGGGACAGACAGAATTGTTACTGAGTGCCAGAGAATTGTTACTCGCACAGACACAAAATTGTTACTTGCACAGACACAGAATTGTTACTCGCACAGACACAGAATTGTTACTCAGGGCCACAGAATTCATACTCAGGGACAGACAGAATTGTTACTGAGTGCCAGAGAATTGTTACTCAGGGACAGACAGAATTGTTACTGAGTGCCAAAGAATTGTTACTCGCACAGACACAAAATTGTTACTTGCACAGACACAGAATTGTTACTCGCACAGACACAGAATTGTTACTCGCACAGACACATAATTGTTACTCAGGGCCACAGAATTCATACTCAGGGACAGACAGAATTGTTACTGAGTGCCAGAGAATTGTTACTCAGGGACACCTAATCGTTGAATTAAATAGTATGTCAGACAACATGCAGAGGAGTGGCAGAGGAGGCAATGTTTTAGGAGCGAGCAGACGTGGCAGCAGAGGAAGGGGTCGAGGCAGCAGTATTCGCAGCCAGAGGCCAGTGCTCCCGGTGTCATCCAGCGGTCGTGTCTCCACCGACAACCCTGCCGTCATTGATTGGTTGGCTCGGTCGTCTTCCTCTTCCCAGGTCACCTCTGACACCTACAGCCAACGGTCGGTGGGTACGTCAGACACAACCGTTAGTTGGCATGGCCCGGGACCAAGCCCACTGAAATCACGTGTCCTCTACCTGCCCCTGTCCTTTGCTGTTCCCTCACCAAGCGAAGTATCGCATGCTGTGGGCTCAGCCCCACTGTACAGTGAGGAAGAGCTAACAGAGGGCGGTCAGGAACGGGGGGAGACATCGGCCTTTTCAGCAGCCAAGCGAACAAGTACTGGCAAGGAGAGTGGCTCGGTAGCCGGTCTAGAGACAGGTCTGTCTCCTGACCCAGACGCAGCCGAGGGGGCTAGTAGTGAGGCGGAGACCCTACTTGATGATGAGGAGGTTGATCGCACTTGGCAGCCTCGTCGTCATCAGGCAATTTCTTCCGCATCATCAGGAGAAGAGGGTGGCAGCTTGGCAGCGAGCAAAACAGTCGGTGGGTTGCCCAGGAGACAGCAGCAGGGTCGCATCAGTGTCAGTGGAGCCAAACGTCCACGGAGTAGAGCACCAGCTCCACTGCAGCCTACCACCACGGCCAGTAGTGGTGCCGTTGCGCACGGAGGAAGTAGCAGTCAGCCAGTGAAGAGTAGCGGGGGCAAAGTTTCCTACTCGGTGGTGTGGCAATTTTTCCTCAAGCCGCCCGAGGAAGTAAACGTAGCCGTATGTCGACTATGTGGCCAGAAATGCAAGCGTGGCCAGGGGGCCCATGTTGGGACTACAGCGTTGCGTCAGCATATGCAGCGTCACCATTCGGTGGCCTGGGAAAACCGTGATAAACATACGGCGGTTCTGCCTGCCCCAGCCCCCGCTCCATCACCCGCTCCGTTACTTGCTCCGTCACCCGACGTCGTCAATCGCCCTCTATCAGCCAGTCAAGGCTCCAACACCTCTGCTGAGGGGAGTTGTCGCTCATTGGCATCTTCCGCTCGTTCAGATGCTCCTTCTCCTGCTACTCCTCTTCTCGGATTCCGTCAACAGTCTTTCTTGGAATCCGTATCCAAGAGACAACAGTTTGCGAGCACGCACCCGACGGTGCAAAAGCTGAACGTCCTCCTGTCCAAGTTGCTGGTGCTGCAGTCCCTCCCTTTCCAACTGGTGGACTCAGCACCTTTCCGAGAAATGATGGCTTGTGCCGCGCCGCGGTGGAGAGTGCCAAGCCGTCATTTCTTTGCCCAAAAGGCAGTGCCAGCCCTGCATTCACATGTAGAAGAGATGGTGGGCCAGTCTTTGAGCATGTCGGTCTCTGCCAAAGTGCACGGCAGCGCCGACGTGTGGAGCTGTAACTACGGTCAGGGACAGTACATGTCATTTACGGCCCACTGGGTGAACGTGGTGCCGGCACAGCCGCACCAGCAACTTGGACAGGTCACGACGCTTTTGCCTCCACGTTTGCACGTCCTTGGTCCAGCAAGCATGTCCGCCTCTACCACCTCTTTTTCCGCCGTGTCCTCAGCCGCCACCCCCGTGCCAAGTCCCATTACCCGACCGGCATATCACATGTGCAGGGCGCAACGGTGTCACGCTGTGCTGCACCTGGTATGCCTTGGCGAACGTAGTCACACAGGGGAGGAACTGCTGAGTGTAATGAACAGAGAAATCGACAGATGGCTGTCTCCGCGCAAACTAAAAATCGGAACCATGTTGACTGACAACGGAAAGAACATGGTGTCTGCTCTGCGTCAAGGAAGGTTGTGCCATGCGCCATGCATGGCTCACGTGTTCAATCTGGTTGTCAAGCGGTTCCTAAAATCCACCATCCCACTGCAAGACATCCTTAAAATGTCACGTAAACTGTGCATGCATTTCAGCCATTCCTACACCGCAAAGAACACCCTCATTGAGCTGCAGCGGCAGAACGGAATTCCACAGCATCGCCTGATCTGCGACGTTGCAACAAGGTGGAATTCAACCCTACACATGTTAGACCGCCTTTACGAGCAGCGAAAGGCCATCACCGATTTCCTGATGTTACAAGCGGATAAAGGTACTCCCCTGTGTAACTTAGATGTCAGCCATTGGCAGCTCATGCGTGACACCTGCCGCTTGCTCAGGCCCTTTGAGGAGGCCACGCTATTCGTGAGTCGGCAGGACTATGGGATGAACGACGTCATTCCTCTGTTGCACGTCCTGGAACAAATGCTGTTAACAATGGCTGGTCAGGGTGCGGTAGACGTGGCGCACAGATCTCAACGCCACATGACCCCTGTGGGGGCAGGACAGGAAGAAGAGGAGGAGGTAGAGGAGGACATTTGTGCTCAGGAATTATTGAGTGAAATGGGTGGTTTTTCCACTCAGCGGACAGGAGTGGAGGAGCAGGAGCATCTGGTAGAGGAGGAGGAGGAGGAGACAGAGGACCCAGACGCACCGTGGCAGTATGCTGTGGAGATGGAGGCAGGGAGTCCCTCGCATTCCTTGGCACAAATGGCCCATAGCATGCTCGGTTGCTTGCGTAGCGACAGCCGAATAATAACCATCAGACAGAGGGATGACTTTTGGCTGTCCACCTTGTTGGACCCTCGCTACCGGTCCAAAATGGTGGCCTTTTTCACACCTGCTGAGAGGGAGGCCAAAATTACGTACTATAAAAACCACCTATGTAGTCAGTTGGTCTCTGCCTTTGTGCGCCAACGTCCATCCTCAGACACTGTGGGCCCTGTGCGCTCGCGTTCCGCTGGCATGGCAGCAGGGGAGGGGTGGGGTGGTAGGAGCAGTGGCAGCTCCACCAGCAGTGGCTGCCTCAGTCTGCAGTCGATGATGAGTAGCTTTCTTCACCAGCGCAGTGAGGAAACTACTAACCAGCCGCAGCAGCAGCAGCAGCATCAGGTGGACCTGGAGCAGGAGCTCAAACAACAGGCTTGGGCCTACTTGGACAGCACCCTGCCAACCGAGGTAGACAATCCCCTTGACTACTGGGCAACGAAACTTGACCTTTGGCCCCAACTAGCTGAATTTGCCCTTGAAAGGCTGTCATGCCCGGCCAGTAGCGTGGCATCGGAGCGCGTGTTTAGTGCGGCAGGAGGTATTGTAACTCCGCGGAGGACACGACTGTCCACCCAAAGTGTGGAGAGACTCACGTTTGTGAAAATGAATCAGGCGTGGATTAGTCTGGATTTCAAACCACCAGTTCCTGACACAACTGACTAAATCCGCCATGAATCATGCCTCAAACATGTGCCACTTTCAGGTCTCCTCACACTGCTGGTGTGTTTAATTTTTTGACATAGGGTGCTGGCAGATTACGGGCCTCACATAGCTGCTGCCAGGCCCCTAATCTGCCATAGGCCCCTATATACCGCCTCCTCATGCTGCTGCTAGGTCCAGAGTCTCTCATGGGTCCCTGTACGGCCTCCCATTGCTGCTGTCTCCATCGCCACACTCTGCTGCCATGTGCCACTTTCAGGTCTCTTCACACTGCTGGTGTGTTTAATTTTTTGACATAGGGTGCAGGCAGATTACGGGCCTCACATAGCTGCTGCCAGGCCCCTAATCTGCCATGGGCCCCTATAAACCGCCTCCTCATGCTGCTGCCAAGTCTAGAGTCTCTCATGGGTCCCTGTACGGCCTCCCATTGCTGCTGTCTCCATCGCCACACTCTGCTGCCATGTGCCACTTTCAGGTCTCTTCACACTGCTGGTGTGTTAAATTTTTTGACATAGGGTGCAGGCAGATTACGGGCCTCACATAGCTGCTGCCAGGCCCCTAATCTGCCATGGGCCCCTATATACCGCCTCCTCATGCTGCTGCCAAGTCTAGAGTCTCTCATGGGTCCCTGTACGGCCTCCCATTGCTGCTGTCTCCATCGCCACACTCTGCTGCCATGTGCCACTTTCAGGTCTCTTCACACTGCTGGTGTGTTAAATTTTTTGACATAGGGTGCAGGCAGATTACGGGTCTCACATAGCTGCTGCCAGGCCCCTAATCTGCCATGGGCCCCTATATACCGCCTCCTCATGCTGCTGCCAAGTCTAGAGTCTCTCATGGGTCCCTGTACGGCCTCCCATTGCTGCTGTCTCCATCGCCACACTCTGCTGCCATGTGCCACTTTCAGGTCTCTTCACACTGCTGGTGTGTTTAATTTTTTGACATAGGGTGCTGCAAGATAACGGGCCTCACATAGCTGCTGCCAGGCCCCTAATCTGCCATGGGCCCCTATATACCGCCTCCTCATGCTGCTGCCAAGTCCAGAGTCTCTCATGGGTCCCTGTACGGCCTCCCATTGCTGCTGTCTCCATCGCCACACTCTGCTGCCATGTGCCACTTTCAGGTCTCTTCACACTGCTGGTGTGTTAAATTTTTTGACATAGGGTGCAGGCAGATTACGGGCCTCACATAGCTGCTGCCAGGCCCCTAATCTGCCATGGGCCCCTATATACCGCCTCCTCATGCTGCTGCCAAGTCCAGAGTCTCTCATGGGTCCCTGTACGGCCTCCCATTGCTGCTGTCTCCATCGCCACACTCTGCTGCCATGTGCCACTTTCAGGTCTCTTCACACTGCTGGTGTGTTAAATTTTTTGACATAGGGTGCAGGCAGATTACGGGCCTCACATAGCTGCTGCCAGGCCCCTAATCTGCCATGGGCCCCTATATACCGCCTCCTCATGCTGCTGCCAAGTCTAGAGTCTGTCATGGGTCCCTGTACGGCCTCCCATTGCTGCTGTCTCCATCGCCACACTCTGCTGCCATGTGCCACTTTCAGGTCTCTTCACACTGCTGGTGTGTTAAATTTTTTGACATAGGGTGCAGGCAGATTACGGGCCTCACATAGCTGCTGCCAGGCCCCTAATCTGCCATGGGCCCCTATATACCGCCTCCTCATGCTGCTGCCAAGTCTAGAGTCTCTCATGGGTCCCTGTACGGCCTCCCATTGCTGCTGTCTCCATCGCCACACTCTGCTGCCATGTGCCACTTTCAGGTCTCCTCACACTGCTGGTGTGTAGAATTTTTTGACATAGGGTGCTGGCAGATTATGTGCCTCCTATAGCTGCTGCCAGGCCCCTAATCTGCCATGGGCCCCTATATACCGCCTCCTCATGCTGCTGCCAAGTCTAGAGTCTCTCATGGGTCCCTGTACGGCCTCCCATTGCTGCTGTCTCCATCGCCACACTCTGCTGCCATGTGCCACTTTCAGGTCTCCTCACACTGCTGGTGTGTAGAATTTTTTGACATAGGGTGCTGGCAGATTATGGGCCTCCTATAGCTGCTGCCAGGCCCCTAATCTGCCATAGGCCCCTATATACCGCCTCCTCATGCTGCTGCCAGGTCCAGAGTCTCTCATGGGTCCCTGTACGGCCTCCCATTGCTGCTGTCTCCATCGCCACACTCTGCCATGTGCCACTTTCAGGTCTCCTCACACACTGCTGGTGTGTAGAATTTTTTGACATAGGGTGCTGGCAGATTATGGGCCTCCTATAGCTGCTGCCAGGCCCCTAATCTGCCATAGGCCCCTATATACCGCTTCCTCATGCTGCTGCCAGGTCCAGAGTCTCTCATGGGTCCCTGTACGGCCTCCCATTGCTGCTGTCTCCATCGCCACACTCTGCCATGTGCCACTTTCAGGTCTCCTCACACACTGCTGGTGTGTTAAATTTTTTGACATAGGGTGCAGGCAGATTACGGGCCTCACATAGCTGCTGCCAGGCCCCTAATCTGCCATGGGCCCCTATATACCGCCTCCTCATGCTGCTGCCAAGTCTAGAGTCTCTCATGGGTCCCTGTACGGCCTCCCATTGCTGCTGTCTCCATCGCCACACTCTGCTGCCATGTGCCACTTTCAGGTCTCTTCACACTGCTGGTGTGTTAAATTTTTTGACATAGGGTGCAGGCAGATTACGGGCCTCACATAGCTGCTGCCAGGCCCCTAATCTGCCATGGGCCCCTATATACCGCCTCCTCATGCTGCTGCCAAGTCCAGAGTCTGTCATGGGTCCCTGTATGGCCTCCCATTGCTGCTGTCTCCATCGCCACACTCTGCTGCCATGTGCCACTTTCAGGTCTCTTCACACTGCTGGTGTGTTAAATTTTTTGACATAGGGTGCAGGCAGATTACGGGCCTCACATAGCTGCTGCCAGGCCCCTAATCTGCCATGGGCCCCTATATACCGCCTCCTCATGCTGCTGCCAAGTCTAGAGTCTCTCATGGGTCCCTGTACGGCCTCCCATTGCTGCTGTCTCCATCGCCACACTCTGCTGCCATGTGCCACTTTCAGGTCTCTTCACACTGCTGGTGTGTTAAATTTTTTGACATAGGGTGCAGGCAGATTACGGGCCTCACATAGCTGCTGCCAGGCCCCTAATCTGCCATGGGCCCCTATATACCGCCTCCTCATGCTGCTGCCAAGTCCAGAGTCTGTCATGGGTCCCTGTATGGCCTCCCATTGCTGCTGTCTCCATCGCCACACTCTGCTGCCATGTGCCACTTTCAGGTCTCTTCACACTGCTGGTGTGTTAAATTTTTTGACATAGGGTGCAGGCAGATTACGGGCCTCACATAGCTGCTGCCAGGCCCCTAATCTGCCATGGGCCCCTATATACCGCCTCCTCATGCTGCTGCCAAGTCTAGAGTCTGTCATGGGTCCCTGTACGGCCTCCCATTGCTGCTGTCTCCATCGCCACACTCTGCTGCCATGTGCCACTTTCAGGTCTCCTCACACTGCTGGTGTGTAGAATTTTTTGACATAGGGTGCTGGCAGATTATGGGCCTCCTATAGCTGCTGCCAGGCCCCTAATCTGCCATAGGCCCCTATATACCGCCTCCTCATGCTGCTGCCAGGTCCAGAGTCTCTCATGGGTCCCTGTACGGCCTCCCATTGCTGCTGTCTCCATCGCCACACTCTGCCATGTGCCACTTTCAGGTCTCCTCACACACTGCTGGTGTGTAGAATTTTTTGACATAGGGTGCTGGCAGATTATGGGCCTCCTATAGCTGCTGCCAGGCCCCTAATCTGCCATAGGCCCCTATATACCGCTTCCTCATGCTGCTGCCAGGTCCAGAGTCTCTCATGGGTCCCTGTACGGCCTCCCATTGCTGCTGTCTCCATCGCCACACTCTGCCATGTGCCACTTTCAGGTCTCCTCACACACTGCTGGTGTGTTAAATTTTTTGACATAGGGTGCAGGCAGATTACGGGCCTCACATAGCTGCTGCCAGGCCCCTAATCTGCCATGGGCCCCTATATACCGCCTCCTCATGCTGCTGCCAAGTCTAGAGTCTCTCATGGGTCCCTGTACGGCCTCCCATTGCTGCTGTCTCCATCGCCACACTCTGCTGCCATGTGCCACTTTCAGGTCTCTTCACACTGCTGGTGTGTTAAATTTTTTGACATAGGGTGCAGGCAGATTACGGGCCTCACATAGCTGCTGCCAGGCCCCTAATCTGCCATGGGCCCCTATATACCGCCTCCTCATGCTGCTGCCAAGTCCAGAGTCTGTCATGGGTCCCTGTATGGCCTCCCATTGCTGCTGTCTCCATCGCCACACTCTGCTGCCATGTGCCACTTTCAGGTCTCTTCACACTGCTGGTGTGTTAAATTTTTTGACATAGGGTGCAGGCAGATTACGGGCCTCACATAGCTGCTGCCAGGCCCCTAATCTGCCATGGGCCCCTATATACCGCCTCCTCATGCTGCTGCCAAGTCTAGAGTCTCTCATGGGTCCCTGTACGGCCTCCCATTGCTGCTGTCTCCATCGCCACACTCTGCTGCCATGTGCCACTTTCAGGTCTCTTCACACTGCTGGTGTGTTTAATTTTTTGACATAGGGTGCAGGCAGATTACGGGCCTCACATAGCTGCTGCCAGGCCCCTAATCTGCCATGGGCCCCTATATACCGCCTCCTCATGCTGCTGCCAAGTCTAGAGTCTCTCATGGGTCCCTGTACGGCCTCCCATTGCTGCTGTCTCCATCGCCACACTCTGCTGCCATGTGCCACTTTCAGGTCTCTTCACACTGCTGGTGTGTTAAATTTTTTGACATAGGGTGCAGGCAGATTACGGGCCTCACATAGCTGCTGCCAGGCCCCTAATCTGCCATGGGCCCCTATATACCGCCTCCTCATGCTGCTGCCAAGTCCAGAGTCTGTCATGGGTCCCTGTATGGCCTCCCATTGCTGCTGTCTCCATCGCCACACTCTGCTGCCATGTGCCACTTTCAGGTCTCTTCACACTGCTGGTGTGTTAAATTTTTTGACATAGGGTGCAGGCAGATTACGGGCCTCACATAGCTGCTGCCAGGCCCCTAATCTGCCATGGGCCCCTATATACCGCCTCCTCATGCTGCTGCCAAGTCTAGAGTCTCTCATGGGTCCCTGTACGGCCTCCCATTGCTGCTGTCTCCATCGCCACACTCTGCTGCCATGTGCCACTTTCAGGTCTCTTCACACTGCTGGTGTGTTAAATTTTTTGACATAGGGTGCAGGCAGATTACGGGCCTCACATAGCTGCTGCCAGGCCCCTAATCTGCCATGGGCCCCTATATACCGCCTCCTCATGCTGCTGCCAAGTCCAGAGTCTGTCATGGGTCCCTGTATGGCCTCCCATTGCTGCTGTCTCCATCGCCACACTCTGCTGCCATGTGCCACTTTCAGGTCTCTTCACACTGCTGGTGTGTTAAATTTTTTGACATAGGGTGCAGGCAGATTACGGGCCTCACATAGCTGCTGCCAGGCCCCTAATCTGCCATGGGCCCCTATATACCGCCTCCTCATGCTGCTGCCAAGTCTAGAGTCTGTCATGGGTCCCTGTACGGCCTCCCATTGCTGCTGTCTCCATCGCCACACTCTGCTGCCATGTGCCACTTTCAGGTCTCCTCACACTGCTGGTGTGTAGAATTTTTTGACATAGGGTGCTGGCAGATTATGGGCCTCCTATAGCTGCTGCCAGGCCCCTAATCTGCCATAGGCCCCTATATACCGCCTCCTCATGCTGCTGCCAGGTCCAGAGTCTCTCATGGGTCCCTGTACGGCCTCCCATTGCTGCTGTCTCCATCGCCACACTCTGCCATGTGCCACTTTCAGGTCTCCTCACACACTGCTGGTGTGTAGAATTTTTTGACATAGGGTGCTGGCAGATTATGGGCCTCCTATAGCTGCTGCCAGGCCCCTAATCTGCCATAGGCCCCTATATACCGCTTCCTCATGCTGCTGCCAGGTCCAGAGTCTCTCATGGGTCCCTGTACGGCCTCCCATTGCTGCTGTCTCCATCGCCACACTCTGCCATGTGCCACTTTCAGGTCTCCTCACACACTGCTGGTGTGTTAAATTTTTTGACATAGGGTGCAGGCAGATTACGGGCCTCACATAGCTGCTGCCAGGCCCCTAATCTGCCATGGGCCCCTATATACCGCCTCCTCATGCTGCTGCCAAGTCTAGAGTCTCTCATGGGTCCCTGTACGGCCTCCCATTGCTGCTGTCTCCATCGCCACACTCTGCTGCCATGTGCCACTTTCAGGTCTCTTCACACTGCTGGTGTGTTAAATTTTTTGACATAGGGTGCAGGCAGATTACGGGCCTCACATAGCTGCTGCCAGGCCCCTAATCTGCCATGGGCCCCTATATACCGCCTCCTCATGCTGCTGCCAAGTCCAGAGTCTGTCATGGGTCCCTGTATGGCCTCCCATTGCTGCTGTCTCCATCGCCACACTCTGCTGCCATGTGCCACTTTCAGGTCTCTTCACACTGCTGGTGTGTTAAATTTTTTGACATAGGGTGCAGGCAGATTACGGGCCTCACATAGCTGCTGCCAGGCCCCTAATCTGCCATGGGCCCCTATATACCGCCTCCTCATGCTGCTGCCAAGTCTAGAGTCTCTCATGGGTCCCTGTACGGCCTCCCATTGCTGCTGTCTCCATCGCCACACTCTGCTGCCATGTGCCACTTTCAGGTCTCTTCACACTGCTGGTGTGTTAAATTTTTTGACATAGGGTGCAGGCAGATTACGGGCCTCACATAGCTGCTGCCAGACATGTAATCTGCCATGGGCCCCCGTACCGACTCCTCATGCTGTGACGTTGCAACAAGGTGGAATTCAACCCTACATATGTTAGACCGCCTTTACGAACAGCTAAAGGCCATCACAGATTTCCTGATGTTAAAAGCGGATAAAGGTACTCCCTGTGTAACTTAGATGTCAGCCATTGGCAGCTCATGTGTGACACCTGCGCTTGCTCAGGCCCTTTGAGGAGGCCACGCTATTCGTGAGTCGGCAGGACTATGGGATGAATGAGGTCAAATCGGCCATGGGCCCCCGTACCGCCTGTTCACGCTGATGCTGGTCCCACAGTGTGACCTGGGTCCCTGTACGGCCTTCCATTGCTTCCACTCTGCCATGTGCCACTTTGAAATCTCCTCACACTCCTGCGGTTGTCCATTTTGTCATAGGTTGCTGGCAGATTACAGGCCTTCCATAGGTGCCACCAAGCCCCATATCGGCCATGGGCCCCCGTACCGCCTGGTCACGCTGCTGCTGGGCCCATAGTGTGACCTGGGTCCCTGTACCGCCTCCCATTGCTCCCACTCTGCCATGTGCCACTTTCAGGTCTCCTCACGCTCCTGCTGGTTTCCATTTTGTCATAGGTTGCTGTATGGCCTCCCATTGCTGCTGCCTCCACCGCCACACTGTGGCTCCAAACACTGGTTTTGGCCCCGTGACTGGCCAAAGGAGTGAAGTGTGCAGTGATTCTAAGATCGACGGCACTCATCTGCATGTCATACTGACAGACAGTATTATTTCTCTTCCCCAGCAGACTCCAAGGGCATTTAAATTAAAGGTACAGTGTTCTGCACTAATATTAAGTCTCTCTGAAGCCTAGAAACACCCTTTTTTAAGTTAAATTCACAGCGAATTTATTCGACTCGAATCGAATATTGTCCACGAATTCGCCGAATCAGTCGAATCGAATTTTTCATTTCTTCGCTCATCTCTAATTACTACCATTAACTTTCTTTTAGGCATTTGTGATGTGGTTTTAAGGCTTGGAAAACGCCTATAAAATGCCTCAATACCTCACATAAGGCATTTGGGGAGCATTAAAAACACTCCCCAAACACCTGTCTAACGCATGTCAAATGCTATAGGGGCGTTTGGGAAGAAGTCAACTATGAACAAGCCCTACGGCTATGTTCACACTAGCTTTGCAAGCAGGTGTTTTGCAGGCATTTGAGGGGTGTTAACGCTCCTCAAATGCCTATGAAAATTATACACATTGCAGCACACAGTGCTGTTCACACTGAAGCGTTAGCGTCGCGGCAAAACTGACATCTCATGTTGAGTCAGGAAGAGTTGAAGCCTTTCACCGCCTTCCATTCGAATCTATGGTGACGCTCCTTAAATACCTGGCATTTGCGAGGCACTTGCGGGCATTAATACCATTAACTTCATTATAGGCATTTGTGGTGCAGTTTTAACGCTTGAAAACGCCTCAAAAACACCTATAGGTGTTTGAGGAGTGTTTGGGGAGCATTTGAGGAGCATGCTCCCCAAACATCTGTCTAACACCTGTCAAACACTATGGGTCTTTGGGAAGTAGTCAAGTGTGAACAAGCCCTTAGGAGTTCATGCACACTTGGGTCTTCTAAACGCTTTTTTACTGACAGGAGAAAAGCAGGTGCAAAAACACTCCTAAGCCGTGTTTTTTAAAAAAATGTTTAGGCACGTCAAGTGCTTAGGAATTTACTAATCATTGGCCAGAATATGAATTTATTCTGGCCATTGAAATAAACCCCCCCCCCCCAAAACCATTCAAGGGCTAAAAGCGCCTAGCATTAATGCGCATTAAGACACATTTAGCCACGTTAGGCATTTTTTCTACCAGACGCTTCGCTCTTGAACACACAAGTGTTTTTTTTTTGCTTCAAAACTCCTGTAAATTCCTATAGTATGCAGGGACACATTGGGGTTTATTTACTAAAGCTGGAGAGTGCAAAATC
This sequence comes from Staurois parvus, assembly GCF_062004578.1. NCBI lineage: Eukaryota > Metazoa > Chordata > Amphibia > Anura > Ranidae > Staurois > Staurois parvus. Next base: position 14,723,779 of record NW_028318430.1, on the reverse strand, counting down.
AGGTGCACTTCTGCATAAAAACCAGTCAGCTGCTAACCTCATCTTGTTCAATTAAAGCAGAGTGGCAGTCAAAATTTAAAAAAAAATGAAAGTCAGCAGCTATAAAAACTGTAGCTGCTGACTTAAAAAAAAAAGCGGACACTTGCCTATCCCTTAATCCTGCGGTGTTCTCACTCCGGCCAGGTTCACCGGACATCCTGTGTATACAGCACCGGCATCTTCAGTGTGGGCACCCGGCTGTGACAGCTTGCAGCTTCACAGCTGGGTGCCCACTGCGCATGCACGAGTAGTGTTGCTCTTTGTGAATGGTCCTGTAGTCTTCTGGGACCTGTCATGTGTCCCAGAAGAATACGGAGAGGGGAAGACAACTTCCTCTTCTGATCACCTAGGCGATCGCAGTGGAAATTAGAGTGGTTACCTGTCAAAGTCGAGTACCTCCTCTGCTCCCCAAAGGTGCCAATCCTTAATGGGGAGCAGGGGATGAAGCCTTAAAGTGGAACTTCCACTTTTGGGTGGAGCTTTGACAATCAAACCTGGTAGCTGATTGGTTTCAATGCAGAAGTGAGCCTGATTTTGCATTCTCCAGCTTTAGTAAACAAACCCCACAAAAAAACTTGGAGGGAAGTTTAGAGGCAGAGAAAAAAATTCTCAAATGTCTGTAAAAGCAGCATTTTTGTGAGCTCAAGCATGCATGAGGCCGTCCAGGAGTTGTTATTGATATATGGACAAGAGTTTTATTTTACTAAGCAGGTGAGTGAAGTAGACACCTACCTGTGTTACTATGTTAACAGCTTTTGCAGGGGTATTTTTTTGGTCTGTAAATTTTAATTCATATACCTATGTAAAATAAATTTGTTATAACTACCATGCATGTTTCAACAGCTTCACATAGCCTGTGCTGGTGGCTATAAGGATGTGGCTTGCAAGTTATTAGAGCACAATGCTGATCCAGATGCTCAGGATAACCAATACTGGACTCCTCTTCATTTGGCTGCAAAATATGGACAGGTAATGTGTTGAAATCACCCCATAGATCTTCCTTTTGGCTGTGGCACTTTATATAATTAATAACAAAGTCCTAATTGGTCAAATAGTTAAAAAAAAAGTTGCAAGCTCTTACACAGTAATGTGATTGCAAATGCCTTGATTATGTGCAAAGTCCATGATGCATCCTTGGAAGCTCACCTTTGGCATTAAGGTCTTGTTCACACCATGTGCAACGATGTCAGTTTTTCTGCAAGAACTCTGCAAGGGCTCAAAGAAAACAATTGTTTTCTATGTGCCTTGTTCACAACACTGGGGTTACATGCAGATTTTTTCTGTGCAGGAATCTGCAATGTGTATGCAGTTTTCTGCATGGAAAAAATGTGATGTGACATTAATATGGTGCTGTGAAAATGGCACATAAAAGACGCGCATGAAAACTGATGTCAACTAACATAAAAACTCACTGATACGCGCATGAAAACTGATGTAAACTCATGTCTCTGCAAGTGAAATATGCAGGGTTTTCCATTAGTTTTTTTGCATGCATGGTGGGAACAAGGCCTAAAAGATCTTAGGTAACTGCTCCATGTGTTGGTTATGTAGCATATCCAATATGAAAAGTGTAAATTGCAGTTGTAAGGTTATAGACTTTTGTATGGGTTGGCATCAGGGGCGGACTGACAACTCATGGGGCCCCCGGGCAATAGGGGATCATGGGGCCCCTGTGTCCTTGCCCAAACTCAAAAAAGCCTATGAAAAAGCCAATGAAAGGTACCAGGGGCATCTCATGGAGCCCCCTACTGACCCTGGGCCCTCGGGCAGTGCTTGAATGGTCAGTCTGCCCCTGGTTGGCATAACATTTAAGATGCCAGTTTAGATAAAATTGGTCTCTATTAAGCACATTCGTTTTTTAATAACACTAAGTTAAATTGTACAGTTTTATAAAACATTTTATTTACAAATAATAAATGATGTAGGATCAGACATTCAATAACTGCAGTTTAATTTGTTGTTTTTAAATAAAGTGTTTCTAACTTTAATTTGATCATGTATGTATTGTATATCTTGTATAGTGTGTCTTAGCAGAGTGATGGTAGAAATAATTTTGTTGATCTTTACATATTCCTATAACAACATTGTACTAGCATTGCAGAATAGTCATAGACAAAATGACCAGGCAACATCTAGTTACAGACATCAGGTCACCATCACCCTAATAGCTGAAATCAGTTGGATCAGGAAACCAAATCTATGGATTACTCCTAAAGTATGCAGATAGCCCAGGCCAACCAGTTAATAGAAGAATCAATCACCAAGAATGGATTTCCTAGCTGAGATAAGATTATTACTGGAGCTATTTACACAGGGACTGGACTGCTGCATATTAATACCTAAATGTTTGTAAAGAATGATCATGCGACCCTGTGTTATTTAGGGTATTTCCAGAGCAAACTTTCTTCATTAGTTAAAGATGGAGTGGAGATTAATTAGAACCTCTGTTTATTTTTTACTGCTATCTGGGTCTCCATTAAGCTGGCTACACACACAGTTTTATTCAACTCAGTGGACTGAATGAAAAAAACTGACAAAAGCGATATTAGTGCAGTGATCTTCCCCTCTATGGATACTGAAGTGTGGGGTCTTGTGAGCTACTATGGTGTATGCTACAATATTTAAATATTACCAATGCTGTGTGGTAAAATCAATACAATAATAAAATTAAATTATCATAAAATTGTGTAAATAAATATGTGAACAATTAGTGGTTCGCTTACACTCTACACATACTCATACCATTGTGTCATATTTATTAAATATAGTAGTGCACTCACATGTATTACAGGTTAAAACTGAATTGAAATGTTAAAATTTTAAACCACAGTAAAGTTTTCCAGTCTTGTTAAATACTTGCTGTATGTTGCTTTAAGCGTCGTGACGTCAGAGACCCTTCCACTCTTCCCCTCTATGCCTTTGTGTTCTGACAGGGGGACTTCCCCCCCGCCAGAGCCCACTGATCAGCTTTCAAAGGTCACTGGCTGCCAGCGCTAATCTGATGTGGGTTGGATGCTGGTCTTCCAGCCTTCCAGTTCGACAGGAACAGGTTGTGAGACACGTTTGTAGAACAGACAGCTGCACAGGCTGCAAGTTGGTCAATTCCAGTTCAGCCTGTATATACAAGGCTTTAGAGAACTTTCTTTCTGTCCCTGTGACAATGGCTTCATCAGACAGGAAGTGAGAGATAATCTCAACACAGAAATAAAAATGCTTTTTGATAGAGTAGGCAAAGACTTTTTAATAGAGTAGAACCTCAGTTTTTTATGTCTGTGTCCCCTTTGCGGACTTTCAATTACTTCCTGCCTGATATAACCATTGTCACCATAACAGGAAATAAGAGCATGCAGGAATTTTAGATATTACTCAGACAAACACACAGCTTTAAAAGTCTACTAAGTGTGTTTAATATACGTATTACTTTGTTTTATACCATATATGTTGATAAAACATAGCAGAGCTTGGGACCTGAAGTTAAAAGACAAACGGAGAGTGGTATGCTGGTCATCTCTTCCATAGTTTTTAATTTATGGCTACTACATTAACTCTGTTGGTGTTTTTGTAGTCTAACAATGTAATCAGCAAACACAAAATGTCCATTTTTATTTTAACAGACAAGCCTAGTAAAAGTTCTTTTGGTCCATCAAGCAAACCCAAATATTATCAACTGTAATGGGGATAAACCTTCAGGTATGTCAGTCATTTTTGATCTGTAAGTCAATGTATTCATTGAAATTTGTTTTTTTAATAATTTATACTATGAGAAGAAACCATAATACTTGCATTTCATTCCCAAGCTTTATTGTGCTTTCCATTGTTTCTGGTTGTGATTTTCACCCTATTTTTATCGTGTTAAATCAGTCTCCCTTGTAAAGCTCTAAAACCTTCCGATATCACCTTTTTTTCTCTTTTACTTTAATACAGCTCAGCAGGCTTAATATGTCTGATGGTGCCTCAGAATACTCTAATGCAAACAAACATTAATTTACTATAGTTACAAACAAGACCTTTTTTGCTCCACATATATGGGTTAACAGTTGTCATTGAGATCACTGTGTTAAAGTGGTGTGCACAGCAATAACATTTATTTTAACTGTGTTAAAGATTGTAAACACAGTGACAGAAAAACAGACACTCACAGGGCTTTCTTCGACCCTATTGCCACATGTTATGGCAATGACCTCATTGGAGTCCTGTAACATCCTGACCATGCAGACATCATTACATCATTCCAAAGCCTGTGATCGATGGGTGGCCATTTCTCAAAAGTGGTAGTAGAACCTTGTATTGACTAATGTACAAAATGGATAGTTTAAGTGATACCTTTTATTGGCTAACTTAGGTTATTAAAGATGCAAACTTGCAGGACCTTGTCTTCTTCAGGGGTTATAAAATGCCTAGCGAATGGAACCTAAAAGGTTAAGTGTGCATCTTTAATAACCCAAATAAACAAAAAGGGAGTATGAGTTGAGCTCCAAACTTTCCAGAAGTCTAATGCTGTTGCTTCTGAGCCCATTAATTAGGGAGTTACAATGTGTTGTTTATTTATTATAATACCCCATAATTCCAAGAGTGTGATATATATACCTGATAGTCTTGCATAGAGAAGAGAACTGTCACTCCAGGATATAAGAAGACAGGCAGCTGTGTTTTTACAATCCTAGGCTTAGTTATGATGCCATAGCTCAGATATTGCTCTTTATCCTCCCAAATTCCCAGGCGTGGTTAGGTAGAATGTCTGGCCAGGTGAACATGACCTAACAAAGTTAAAGTAGTATTAAACACCCCCCAAAAAATTATTTTTATTTTTTTTATTGCAGCATACTTTTTTCCATGATTTTTGCCTGGTGATATAGCCAGTAGCACACTTCCAGGCTTATGGTGTCTCTATTCTGGATGATGTTTCAGAGCAGCATTGTCAATCTGGAGAGAGGGTAGTGTTTGATGCACTACCTGATTACTACTAGTGGCTATAATTTAGCTGGCAATAATTGCATTCTAAAAGTCCAACATGCTGGTTGTACCCAAGTCAATCGATGGATTGCCTTGAGTACAATCAGCCTGCAGCCTACCATAGATGGATCGAGTCTTGGTTGGTCCCTGCTGAACTGGCTAAGATTTGATCTATGGCTGATTTAGGGCTGTTAACTGATACTCTGTCTGGGCTGCTGGAGGAGGATAACACTGACGATTAATTAAGCCTTTAGTTTTCTTTAATGTAATCTGAACAGCACCTTTGCCATGTGATAATTTTGTAAAATTTTTATCAATGCTGAGCTCAGGCAGAAGACAGGGCATCCTCAATGGGTTACTTTAGTACGTGCTACTCAGCCTGAAACGTGTGCTCTGACAGGAAAAAAAATACAATCAAATAATAAAAAAAACAAGGATTGTCTAAAAATTGGAGATTATAACAATTGGTGACTAGTTTTGTTTGAATATTTTAATGTTATAAGCATTCCCCGACTGAAGAACAGCCCTTTGCGAATGTCAAGCCTGCGATCTATTAAATGTATTTTTTCCTTTAAGTAGAAAAGTATTAATCATTATTCTTCTGCTTATTTAATTCCAACTAATTGCACATGTATCCGTAGACATTGCTGCAACAGAATTCATACAAGACATGTTATTCAAGGCTGAAGATATCTCAGAAGAAAGGAAAATGGACCCTTCCTTTTCCTCCATCTTCCAGGAAGATCAGTATGAAGAAACCCTACAAGATCTTCCGCTGGGTACCAGTAAACTGTAAGTTTTGACAAAACCATTAAATGACGTATAATATAATGGATTTGGCTTATTTAGTGCAAAGTCCAATAATTATTAGAAAAAAGATGAAATCTGAATGAGTGCCATAGGTTATTGAACTTTCATTGAATTATTTATCTTCAAAAAACTGATCTGCAAAAAAACTGAAATTTCAGTCATGGTCAAATGTTATTGTGGTGAACTTTGCACTTACATGGCAAAATTCTTGGCACTGTGCCCATGCCATAGAATTACTCTCTGATCCTGAAGGAAAAGGATTCTCAAGGTGTATTCCTTGTACTATAAATTGCACTACCAATATAAATCATGCTAGTATAAAACAAACAAAGCAGCTGGCAAAACAATTAGAAGGATTGTGTACAAATTGATATAAACATATTGCAGCGCTAGGTATAATTAACAAACATCAATACACATCAAAATTGGATCATATGCAGATAAAGGAATATATATAAAAGTCCAAGTAATGATGAGAAGAGACAGAGTTTCAATATAAATGATAAAGTGTAGAGATGGATGTGTATCACCCCATCCTGTTGAGATCAGAGTGCACCACCACCATAGAAACAATGGACGCTTACCAGATCAAATGGACTATTACAATATTAAAAGAGTCAAGGGGCGCATGCACGACCGTGCTTGATGGCGGATGCGCATTAGCAGAGCTCTGCTCATCCCTGGCATCTTCGGCTCTCACGCTCCGCTCCATAAGCCGACAGCTGCTCTGGGCGGGCCACATAAGCCCAGTGCACACCCGGAGGCATATTATGGGGAAGATCAGGCGCTGGAAGCCCCCCTCCCTGCCACTGATGGACCCGCGGCCTTCCCTACTGCAATGCTTCCTATCTAGGCCTGCATCCCCAGCCTCTAGTACCGCTCTTAGCCCACAAGGGGGTTTCGGGCGCCCGGCTGAGGCTGGGGAGGGATCTATCAGCCCACCACAGGGCCCCTCACAATCCCACCCCAAAATAATATCCAGATGGAGGATCCCAGGCACCTGCAGGTGGCAGGGGGGGCAGCAGACCACCCTTATTCAGAGCACCTCACAGCTTCAGCCACAGGCCGGCTTCATCCACCGTAACAGTCTCATCTTTAGATGACAAATTACAAGTATTTCTGCGCAATATTACTTCTACTATATCTGCTGAAGTTGGGAAGCTGGCCCTGGATTTTAGGGGGGAGATCGCCCAGATCGGGGACCGTACTGACCAACTGAAGACCAAGTCTGATGAATTGGTACAATACATCCATGTTTTGGAAGAAGATAACGCATGCTTGAAGCATTCCATGTCCCAAGTGCATCTTCAACAAGAAGACCTTATAAAACAGGAAACGCTGCCAGAATATCTGTGTCCGCGGTATGTCTGAAGCAATTTCTGACTCCCAACTTCGTCACCGCTTGCTGTCCTTTTTCACCGCAACTACCCCCATGGTCCCAGAATCAGATTGGTGGCTGGATAGGGCCCACCATTCTCTGGGCCCTAAACCCACTAAGGGCACCAGTCCCCGTGATGTCATTGTCCATTTCCATTTTTTTAAAAGCAAAGAGACTCTGCTCTCCTCTGTGTGCAACAAATCTTCCTTAGGATTCAAAGGGGACAAACTCCAGCTCTTCAGTGACCTCTCTCCGATTACCCTGGCCAAACAACGGGCTCTAAAACTGGTCACCACCCATCTACAGCAACACCACGTCCCCTATCGGTGGGGGTTTCCCTTCAAGTTGGTCGTCTCCAAGGACAACACTCAAGTTACTCTACGTGATCTTCTTGAGGCGGACTCCTTCCTTCATTACCTGGGACTTCCCCCTCTTCCTGATGATCCATCTTCGCTGCCGGCTGCCCCGTCACGCCCTTCTGCCACCCCAACCAAGATCTGGACACTGGCCCATACTGGGCGGAAATGTCTTTCCCGCACGCCTCTACACCTACGACCTCCTAGAGCAGGTGATGTACATGTCTGATGATTCTCCTGGATGGTCTGTTGGGAGTTTTTGGAGTCGCCTTCTTCCCCAATTATTGCACCGCTAATGTCAATTTTTCTATGCCCTGGTTGTGTGCTTTCATTTTGTTTTTCGTTGCCAGGATGGACAATTGGTGAGATGTGTCAGTTGTCATGTTTTTATCTACATGTTTTTTGCTGTTATTCTTACAGTTTATGTTTTCTCTGTTTTTATTGATTTCAGTTTTTTTTCATCGATGATGCCTTATTCACTCTTTATACTGGTACAATTGTTTTTTGTATTATTATATAATGATGACTTTACGGTTACTATCATATAATGTCAAAGGTCTTAACTCCATCAAAAAATGGTGGATGGCTGTGAAGGAATTTCCATCCTCAGGAGCAGATGTTATTTTTGTTCAGGAGACCCATTTTAAATTGAATGGTTCTTTTCGTTTTGCCTCATGGTTTTTCTCCCAATCCTACTCGGCTTTTGATCCCACTGGGAAGGCCGGAGTAGCGATTTTGATACGGACACATTGCTACCTTCAGGTCATTTCCTCCAGAGTCGACCCACAGGGTCGTTTTATTATTCTGGAATGTATGTTTGGAGGCTCTCCTCTTATTCTGTTAAATTTGTATGCCCGAACATGGGTCAATTGCAGTTCCTTTCCCAAACACTCTCCAGATTAAATTCCTTTTCTACACCACACATAATCATTGGTAGTGACTTTAATTTAATTATGTCCCCCCATAAAGACAGGAAGGTCCTTTTTGAATCCACCCCCTCGAAGCAGCAATGTTCCTTCTCAAGATTCTTTCATAAGTTGATCAGGGAACATCGTCTCTTTGATGCTTGGGTCAAACATCCACTACACAAACAGTTTACTTTCTATTCCTCCCTCATCGCAGTTACTCTCGTTTAGATCACTTTTTTGTCTTCGCTTCTTTACTCCCTCTTTTGGTTTCTTCTGAAATCAACTCTATCACGTGGTCTGACCACGCTTCTCTGACTCTGAATCTTCTTTTCCCTGACTCTCTACAGAAGGCCTGCCTCAATGAGACTTTCCTCACTATGACCCATCTCCGTGAGGAACTATCTCAAGGGTTAGACATGTACTTTCATCATAATGTTGGCTCAGTGGTTTCTTCCTCGACCCTATCGGAGGCTCATAAGGCTGTTTTTCAGGGACTCTGTATCTCTATGGGCTCCCGCTTGAAAATGTCCTCGACTGACGCCAGGGCTTCCCTTATTCGCCAACTATCTTTGGCTGAATGTTGTATACTTGCAAAGCCGTCTATTACTGGGCTTCGTAGGGTAATTTCTCTCCATGACCAGGTCAAAGTCCTTGATTTGCATAGATCTTCACAGTCCCTTCTTTGGGTCAGAGAGAAATTTTACAAATTCTCTAATAAACCACACCGCATGCTCGTAAATCGACTCAAAGCTCAATCTCCCTCAACGATACCAGATCACCTACTCCAACCGGATGGTGACCCTACCTACGACCCCCACGTAATGGCCTCAATCTTTGGAACATACTATATGAACCTTTACAACTGCTTGACCACAGATCTTCAACCCCCCCCCCTGCAAAAGACGTCTTTTGACGCCTTTTTTGACTCCCTATCCCTCCCGACGTTATCACCCCCTGACCTCTCGGCCCTTAATGCGGACATTTCATCTAAGGAACTATTCGAGACAATCAAACAACTCCCGTCCCACAAATCTCTGGGACCTGATGGACTACCCTATTCCTGCTATAAAACCTTTATAGGCACTTTGACTCCTCACCTTTTCTCCCTATATTCCAGGATCTCTTAAAGGGTGTCACCCCTCAGGCAGAATTTTCACGTGCATATATTTCTTTAATTCCCAAGCCTGATAAAGACCATTCTACTCGGGCTAACTATCGTCCCATTGCTCTATTAAATTCCGACTATAAAATATTTACTAAGATTTTGGCCAACAGGTTGTCCGGATTCATCTCCAAGCTCATACATAGGGATCAGGTGGGCTTTGTGCCAGCTAGACATGCCGCGGACAACACCAGGAGGTCCGTTGACTTGATTGATTTGGTTAACTGATCCTCGACTCCTGCTATATTACTGAGCTTGGATGCTCAGAAATCTTTTGATAGCCTTAGCTGGCCCTACATGTTTATGGTCTTGGAGAAGTTTCGCTTCCGGGGTCCATTTGTGGCTGCCTTGAAGGTTCTTTATTCTTTACCTTCTTCACAGGTCAGATTAGCCTCGTTCCTCTCACCCTCCTTTCAAATGTCAAACGGTACACGGCAGGGATGCCTGCTTTCCCCCTACTGTTTATCCTCTGTCTGGAACTGCTGGTTATTGCGATTTGGTCCAATCCTGATATATGTGGGATACATTCTCATGAGCATGAATACAAATTGTCCCTATTTGCAGATGATATCCTCCTTACGTTATCAAACCCTCTTACCTCCATACCTGTTCTCCATAAAACTTTACAATTATTTGGGCTTTGTCGGGATATAAAGTCAATGCATCCAAAACTGAAGCACTCCCTTTACACTTCCCACCTGGTGCACTGTCCTTTCTCCAATCATTTTACCCATATCGTTGGTGTACTCACTCTTTAAAGTATTTGAGTACCAACCTCACTTATTCATACCACTCCATATACAAGGCTAACTTCCCTTCCTTATTCATTGCCATTTCCCGATCTCTAAAATTTTGGGACACCCTACCCATCTCCTTCCTTGGCCGTATCAATGTGATAAAAATGAACATACTGCCCAAACCCTTATATCTATTCGCCACTCTTCCCGTTCCTATCCCTATGTCTAAGCTACACTCCATTCAGAAATCCCTTTTTACATTTCATATGGCATGATAAACAGCATAGAAACACACGCACTGTACTACTCACCTTGCGTTCCAGGGGAGGCCTAGGTGCTCTGGATATTGTGACCTATTATAATGCTACCCACCTCAGATTTCTACTCTCCTGGTCCACTCGATGTCCTCCTAATATATGGTCCGAGATTGAATCCCTACAACTAACTCCGATTCACCCATGCTCCCTTCTCTGGTCTACGTCGGCGGTGGATATCACTTCTTATCGACACCTCTCGCTTGGACGTATGCAATTCTCCCTTTCTATTTGGAAGAGATGCTAGGTTAAATTTGCGCTGGCCTCTGCTTGTTCTCCCTTGACCAATGTTCTTTTTAATCCCATTCTTCCGGACAGTCTAGCCATGTCCAGAATGCTCCCTTGGGCTTCAGCCGATCTCTTCCAACTGCGCCATCTGGTCCACTCGGTGACTCGGGTACTTAAACCCTTCTCTGTTATGCAGAAAAAGCCCATCTACCTCCCCAGCATTTTTATGCCTATATGCAGATACGCCATTTCCTTTCTACCTTGTCACCCTCTTTGACCTTGAAAAGCCTATTACTTTTGAGCGTCTATGTATACAGGGCCTACATCAAAGGGGCATAATCTCCACTACATATAAGCTCCTTATGGACGCCTAACCCTTATCCAATGACACCCACCATTATATGCACAAATGGTCCCAATCTCTCAGCTGTGACATTGATTTGGTGCAGTGGAGAAAGATATGGGAAAACGCATCTAGATCTTCCATATGCGTAGTCTATAAAGAAAATTTGTGTAAAATCATGATGTTTTGGTACAGAACACCTTATGTACTCCATGTCCGTAACCTGAGTGCTTCTCCTGCCTGCTGGTGATTTGGGAGGGAATCTGGATCCCTTTACTATATTTTTTGGGAATGTAAGTCCATCATTCCCTTTTGGGAGGATGTACGGTCCCTGCTATGTTCACTACTACGTACTGACCTTCCTTTTGAACCCCTTTACTCTCTATTGGGTCTACCCTTCCCAGGCCTCCCCAAATTGTCCAGGAAACTCTCCGTGCATGTTCTGCCGGTGGCCAGGAGAAGCATTCCGATGTGTTGGCTCTCTTCCACACCCCCCTCACTACCGACATTATTTAAGATTATTACAGACATTAGAAAAATGGAATACTTAACCGCTCTCCATGCCAGCTCTGTAACCATATTTGAAACTGTATGGAACCCATGGGATGCCTATATCTCTGCTCAATTTGTTCAAAATGTACTGATTTGATTATTTATCCACTGTTGCTTTATTGATATTCTATGTTTTTTCCCCCCTTTTTTATCCTTACATGCTCTTATCATCGATGAACCTCTTTTTTTTTTTTCTCTCTTCTTTTCTGTTTTTTTTTTTTCAAAATTTCATGTATATTTATAAGTGTGAAAACGCAATAAAATGTTAATTACAAAAAAAAGAGTCAAAAGGCGTGGGTTGAAAGCAGATCTGGATGCGACTCCATTATTTCTCCGTATCCTGATTTGAGATCTCCTCCTCTGTTAATCTCCAATGTATCTCACATTATTCCAATGGTGTCAATCACATCTGTGTTTGTGTTCAGCCCATAGACTTTTGTTAGCTTTGTTTCCTCATTGTAACCTGAACACTGATCACATAACTTGAAATCACATGATTTGAAATTCTACCACTTTCTTTCCTCTCCTTGCAGCAGTGACAGTTCGAGCTAGACAGTATCTGATTGTCAAAATCAAATGTCCTCTAGCCTGAACTGTTGTCACTGCAAGGAGAGGAAAGAAAGCGGCACGGATTTCAAATCCGCTTTCTCGCCTCTCCTACCACTGAGACTCAGCATGGGGTGCCTGCAGGGAGGTTTCTTGAAATGCTGTTGTGTAAACTCAGGATATGATAACCTGGGTTCACACAGGGGTAGTGGGAAACTGCATGCATGCTAATCTTTTTGGTGCAATTTGTGTCCATTAACGCAAATGTCAATGCAAAGTATCGGTTAAGGTATGGTGGTGCACAAGTACCCATGAAAATACTCGGTATTGACACCGGTATCGGTGCATCCCTAGTTTCTATACTTTAAACTATGTATTTCTAATTTTGGATAGAGTAAGGAAGAGTTACATTTCTAGGTGGTGTGGGACAGGAATGAATGGCTGTCAATAGAAATGCAATAATGCATGTGAACCATGTTCTAGCAGGATAGGAAGTGAAGCAACTAATGTCCCATCAAATTATTTCCCCTTGTTTCTTGTTTGTGTGGCAACTAAAAATTTTGTTTTTACCCCCACTTTTATTCTGGTTGATGATGGTGATTAGGACAATTAGAGAGAGTAAATTTCCATAATGGAGGCACAAACAATAATAAAAGCCTGAATCATATGGATTTAAGGTAATACAATTTCAAGGAATATGATCTAAGGAGAAATACAAGTATCTATATTATATTCACATATAATAACAGTTATGCACTTAGTCTCCCCTAGTAAACACAGAAAAGAGAAGGACAAACACAATGGGATTGATTTACTTCAGACAAATAGGCTTTTCACTTTTCAAGGGAATTTTGCTTCAGCTTAGTGAATGTGGTAAAAATTCACTTTAAAAAAAACTGTATTTCACATGATTGGATGATGAAAGTCATCAGAGCTCACCTCATTCATAAAATGAGGGAAAATTCCCTTGAAAACTGAAAATGCCCCTGCAGCCTGTTTACCTTTAGTAAATTAACCCCAATAACATAGTACAAGTATAGTTATAACACAATATGGAAAGGTAAGTGACTAAAACAAATATCCATGTAAAAAAAAGAAAAAAAACATTAAAAAAGTCCACCATGTTCACCTCCAACAGATATCTAAACAAGTTTACAGAAAGATTGTTCTCCGGATATAGCCAAATGCTGTACGAAACCCTAAAATGCATAAGTAGAGCTACCCTCTTGAGGGAGGCTGTGTTTCTTGGTACCGCTAAGCTTCACACAGCCAGGCAACACGCATTTTCCACACTTCCATCCACAGTCAGTGAACAGTTTATGAGCTTGGTTTTTGTTATTTTATTAGTGGAAATAACTTGGATGGGGTAATAGGAATTATGGGATATGTACAAATAAAACTTCAGCGGAATAAATAACTCCTCAAATTCCTGTGTATACCAGTGCTGCTGACACTTACATGCGTTTCCACACACAAAAGATATGTCATAAAATAGTGCCGCGCATATACCTCTATAGCCTCATATATGAATTAAAGCATCCAAACCATGTGATTATGCAACAATAGTGAATACAACTTAAAAGTCCACAATGTGTGCTTGATCTATGCGTTTTTTAAATTTGTTCCCAAAAAAAGGTGCTCTTTATTGCTTATATCCACATATATTCCTATAGGTGCTCATCCACCAGAGACATACATATATACTCACACTTCCTTTTATTACCCAAATTGCATAGGTCACATACCGCCTTTCCCTTTTAACCCGGGTAGGTATATTATGTAGATGACTCCACTTTTCTCCTCACTCTGCTGTAAACGGTCCCGTCTCCTCTTTATCCCACATATCCTCCGCATATGTAAACAGAAACGCTTGCCATAGTGTAGTATATAAATACAGCGTGATTCATTAAGAAAAAATAAGTGCACTCACATTTAAAAGTGTCCTGCTGGGACACCACAGTAAAAAACCTTGTTAAAATGTATTTTCAATGTGTTCAGGAATTTTCAAGATGGCAGCTTGTAAACTTCCTGTTTAGCAGCTTAACGTCATTGGCCCACTCTACGCGTTGCATCACAGGAGGAAGTCACGTGATGTGGTTATGCTGATGTACTTACTCTGTCCTCCTTGCTCCCACTGCTCCCAGGCAATGCTCCTGTTCATACCGTGATGCTGAATGGATTTTCCTGAGCCAACCCGAGCCCAGCCTGGAGGCCAAGCCCCTCCTTCCCTAGACCTTGGGGACCCCTCCCATGCCACAGACAGCCCCCTTAGCATTCCATCTTTCACCTGATTCCCCTGATAGCATATCTCCCTTATATTTATAGGTTATCCTTACCACACTACCGGGGCCTCCAAATCTTAGATTGGCCAGACTCTCATACACATGCACATTTGGGTCTCCACCCCTCCCTCTCCTCTCTCTCCTTTTAGGAGCCTGGAAAGCATTTCACCAGTGACTAGTAGATCACTGGTGCCATGAAGGACTCCTGCAGAATGTCAGCATGAGCTGTCAGCCTGTACATTGTATGAGCAGGCAGTTTCACAATGACAGGAAGAATCAATGAACAACAACAATGCTCCACAGTGCCATGGTAGGTCATTGGGAGCTAAAAGCTGACACCTGCAAAGGCTGTTGGCATTTGTAGTTTCCTATTCACAGAACCCTGTGAATGAATGACATAGCTGGGAGGGCAGAGCCACGCATGACCGCCTTTTTTCAAAAATTGTGAAAGCTAGCAGGGGGAGAAGATCCTTCGCTAGCTGTCACAAGGGGGAGCAGGGGACGGAGTTACAGTAATATGTTACATGTTACACCCTGAATGTGGGTGTAGCATGTAACATAAGGTGAACTGATCCTTTAACCATACAGGAGGTTACCAGTTTGTTGCTCCCTCTTCATCAGCAATATAAACCTGACAGGGTTCCTGACCCTTCACCTCTCAATCCAAATCTATGAAAAAGAGTTTTGCCTTTGGATATACTTTAAAATAAAATAATTTCCCTTAGTGGCCAATAATGGTACTGTCATTTGGCAAGGCAATGGTACCCACAAGGGGTTAGTCCTAATGTCAGGGAAGTTAGGGCCCTACTAACAAAGTGAAACACACAAATATGGGTTTTCTAGCGAATAAAGGTAATGGCAATCCTCTTGTGTTGCCTTCTTATAGGCCGTACTTTCACTTTTAATTGTTTAAAATGGATGATAGATTTGCTTTTAAACTTCAAATTAATTTGAAGAGAATTAAATTCAACTATATTTTTAATTGAAAATTGGTCAGTGTTCAAAACCAGGAACATGTTCTTAATTCCTGGCACTTTCCTTGGAGCATATAACACATGCCAGTTCTTTCATTTGTGTTTGGATCCTTGATACCTAACCTGGATATTTGCTTCCTGAAATTTGTGTGGATATTTACTGATTTTCCTGCCATACTGGCCTATTGTAATCTGTTGTTGATTCTAATGTCTAGATTAGTATATTAAGAACAGAAAAGCTAGAGGAAGACAAAGTGTATAAAAAAATGCAAAGAAAATTACTGAACGAAATTCAGCTTAATAACATCTGCCACCATCCTGTGAAATAATGATCACTGCACAGACACATTTGCTGAAAATTAATGTTCCAGGATATGAAATAAATTGCAAGAAAAAAAAGAACACTTAACCTTTAATATCTGAGTAAATGGTGGCAGCAGAGGCATGAAGTGTATGTCCTATAATTACACATCATCGTGAAAAAAGATTTGTGGTTGATGACATTTTAATGGCTTCATATGTTATAGGGGTCATATACAGTATATGTTTTGGGGAATGTAAGTTGGCATTGTTGTCCTTTTTACAGCTTTAAACTTTGTCATAATTATGCAGCATAGTTTAAAGAGTTCCAGCAGTCATTTTGCAGGAAGGATATTAAAGGAAACCAGTTCTGTGAGAAATATTCAGGCTACCAATGCTGACCCCACCTTCTGAAAATGCTAGTTGCCTGGCTGTAAACTGTGGTTTTAGTAATTTTTTAAGACACTGAATCAAAACATATGTACATATCAGGAATTTTGACTTCATTTGCTGGATGCTTGTTCTTAGTCAGTGATAAGATAGAACATGGAAGCCTGGCAAGTTATGTTTTCAGAAGAAAGTCAACAATGGCAGTGTACATATTTCTCTTAGCACAGACTTTCCTTAAATCAGTGCACTAGCTGCTCATTAAATATGTAATGCTTACAGTAAAATTCTTCAAAGTAGGCAATTCAGCTCAAATAATAGCCCTGGCTATCATTGTGGAACCAGAGAAAGGGCTATTATGTGAATTGCCTACTGCCCCTCACTAGACTGCATTCTCCATATATTTGTAGGGAGAATCCTTAGAGCTAGCACATAATATATATAGAAGATATATAATATATAATGATAGAAGGAAGAACCAGGCAATTTAGCTCACAGCAGTGTGTTGTAAAACTAGGGTGGTGGTCTGGGATTATGGGAAGTAGTAGACCCAGTGGAGATCTAACCCTGCTTTTCCATTTAACATTAAAAACATTTGGTTAACTTAATATACGAATGCCTATTTTTATACGTAACTAATATTTCAACAGATAGAATACAGCATCATTTTTATATGCCAATATGAAGTACTGTATATCATTTAGAAACACTGAAATTATTTATAGGTGCTTTTTACTGTTAATATATTTCATTAATATTAGAATATACAGTATGCAGCAGGGGCAGACTGACAACTCATGGGGCCCCCGGGCAATATGGGATCATGGGGCATCTGTGTCCTTGCCCATACTCAAAAAAGCCTATGAAAAAGGTACCAGGGGCATCTCATGGGGCCCCCTACTGACCCCGGGCCCTCGGGCAGTGCCCGAGTTTCCAAATGGTCAGTCCGCCCCTGGTATGCAGTAAGTAATGAACCTATGGTCTACATTGAGAGCTGTATTGTACATTTTTTATTTTTTTTACAGTTTTTTTTTAAATATGTGTAAGTGAGTGAAATTATCTCTTAGCTGTCACCAGAACAAGTGCCTAACTCAAGATGTTGGCTTCACCCTCAATTTTAGTCCCAGGGACATTGGTAACAGGAGAAATGGCAAAAGTGAATCTCAGACAGTAATGAGAACCTGATAGAGGTTCTAGCCCTTTAGCGCCCTATCCAAAACCTAAAAGAAAAGATGTAGCCTTAGATATACTTTATCTCTAGCTGCATAAAATATAACAGTCTTACATCATCTTCACTAACCAAGTTCTTCCTCAGTCTTCTCCTCTTACTTGTTCCCTCTGCATTTCTTTAAAGAATCCACTTCAGCTTTTTTTCTCCACCTGTATTACCAAGCTATCTAAGACACATACAACTTATATCTCCTTCTGTTATTATGCAATTCTTAGTTGTTATTTCCCATTTAATACCCCCCCCCCAAAAAAAAAAAAATTGCTGTAATAGAGCTTCTTTTCCATATCTTAAATCTGTTCACATCTACTTTTGTTAACCCCCTAGGTGCTGCTTACCTAAAAATAGGTTTGAGAACTGTTCTATAAATCAGAACTTTAGTTTCTATGACAAAATCATTGATTTCATACCAATATTCAGGGAATATAAACTTCATCCTTTTACCTTAGAATATTTGTTCTTTCATGCATGTTTCCTTTACATATTTGCACTTGTATCTTTTTCTTGTCTCATTGTATGCTTAGTTTTAATCTAAATTCACTGTTAAAGTTTTTTGATTCTTGCTAATGTTTGGCATATTGGGAGAGCATTGCTGCAGCCCCTCTGTTATTTGCTGAATCCACACTGATAGTCTCCTCCATATAATTATCTAGTCTTGTTATCTTCTATTTTTGTAAAACATAATTATCCATTAGCCCCTGTAAATTGTTACTTTTTTCTTATAACTATTTAATGTTTTTAGATAAAAAAAAAACACCCTTACCAAGACCTTTGGCATCTTTTCTTCCTCTCATACTCCACAGCCTTTCTTCTCTATGCATCCCCATTTCCAGTTAACTGCATCCTTATACAGACCCATGCCTTTCTTCCTCCTATTGTTTGCTAACCATAATACTCCTGTCTTTTTTCCTACATTCTTCATTTCCTCCCACTTTAGTACTGTCTATATTTAGCACCATCTGAAAAGATCCTTCTGTCTTTTCTTAATGTGGCCTTTATGTCCAATGAGGTCACTATCTTTTCTTCACACAACTAAGTCACTGGTGAAACATCTCTTTCTTAATTGTACATTATGGAACACAAGAAGAGTATTTGAAAATATTGGTCTATGCTGCTGCCTTTAGGAGATTGGACACTAGCGAAAAAGTTGAAAAGACAGTCCAGTACAGTGGTCTACAAACTGTAGCCCAGGGGTCAGATGCGACACTTTTCTTGCTTTTATATGGCCCTCAAGGCATTATTCCTCACATTGCAAGCATCAGCGTGGCATAGTTTCTTCCACTGACATTGAAAATAGGGCACTATTCTTCCTTTTGACACCAATGATGGAGCACTGTTCCTCCTATTGAAACCAACAATGAGGCACTATTCCTCCCATTGCTACTAACGATGGGCACTATTTCTCCCATTGATACCAATGATGGGGCACTATTCCTTAAGTTGACACCAATAATGCAGCACTATTCCTCTTATTGACAACAATGATGGGGCACTATTCCCCCATTGATACTAACGATGGGGGCACTATTCCTTTCATTGATACTAACGATAGGGCACTATTTCTCCCATTGATACTAATGATAGGGCACTATTTCGCCCATTGATACTAACGATGGGGCACTATTCCTTTCATTGATACTAACGATAGGGCACTATTTCTCCCATTGATACTAATGATAGGGCACTATTTCGCCCATTGATACTAACGATGGGGCACTATTCCTCTCATTGATACTAACGATGGGGCACTATTTAACTCATTTCTACTAATGATGGGGCACTATTCCTCCCATTGATACTAACAACGGGGCACTATTTCTCCCATTGATACTAATGATAGGGCACTATTTTGCCCATTGATACTAACGATGGGGCACTATTCCTCCCATTGATACTAACAATGGGGCACTATTCCTCCCATTGATACTAACGATGGGGCACTATTTAACTCATTTCTACTAATGATGGGGCACTATTCCTCCCATTGATACTAACAACGGGGCACTATTTCTCCCATTGATACTAATGATAGGGCACTATTTTGCCCATTGATACTAACGATGGGGCACTATTCCTCCCATTGATACTAACAATGGGGCACTATTCCTCCCATTGATACTAACGATAGGGCACTATTTAACCCATTTCTACTAATGATGGGGCACTATTCCTCCCATTGATACTAACAACTGGGCACTATTCATCCCATTGATACTAACAATAGGGCACTATTTAACCCATTTCTACTAATGATGGGGCACTATTATTTCTCCCATTTATACTAACGATGGGGCACTATTTCTCCCATTGATACCAATGATGGGGCACTATTTCTTCCATTGATACCAATGATGGGTCCCTAGTCCTCCCACTGATACCAATGATGGGGCACTATTACTCCCCCTAATAACAAAGATGGGGCATTGTTTACTCCCACTGACACCAGGACATTTTTTTCTCCCACTGACCAAAGTCTAGCCCCCCTAAAGTTTAAAGGATGATAAACTGGCTCTTTGCTTAGAAAGTTTGGAGACCCCTGGTCCAGTATAACATCTTCCATTCCTAGCATGCCACAGTGATTTGCTAGTTTTCTGGGAGAATTGACTCATTTCTTACTTCTGTCAAGACAATTTCTTATTCTAGCAAGTGCTGTCCAGATGCTATAGTGGGTAGTTTACTGTCCTCCTAGGGGGTTAACACTAGCACGCCAGTAGGAACATGTTTAGTTCCAGTCTGGCGGGTGGAGTGCAGCGCCATATTCAAACTTGACAACATCTTTTACTGACTCATGGGTTGCCTTATGGAGTCTGCACAGCCTATGAGATAATTGCCCTGTGCATTTTTAGGAGTGCATGCAACCCAACTTCACACTTTCTAGCACCTCCTATAACTGCACCCATGCTGCAATCCTCAGGGCAACCTTGGGATTCCTGCTGACTTCTTAGTAGCTTAGTCTTAGACAGCATTGACCCTTCATGCTCTAAAAGTGACTCGGGAGTACCCTAGTGAGCCAGATCCTACTCAGGACTGCTATGGCAGATTTTGAGTGCAGAGGCAATTGTACTGGGGGTTTTGTCAGTTTGCAGTCCACTAACACTGCTGGGAGTTCCTGCAGTGCCCGCTCTGTAGGACCAGACACTGACAGCCAGGATCAGTGTTCACTGTCTGAGCACTCCCCTGGGTCTTCCTTACCCTTGCTGGAATTAACCCTTTGTTTATTGAGAAGTTTTAAGCAATGGTGTCTGAATCTATGGACAAAATTACAGCTACAATAGCTGACTCAGAATGTATGGGCTGCAAGTGTGCCTCCACACCCTCTTCTTCAGAGTCTGTCTCTGACTTCCATGAGGCCACAGTTGCTTCTGCACAATTCATCAAAGATTGTACCGTTTTCTTCTATTAAAAATGCACTTGTTTATGTGAGTGTATATTTTGGGTTTATCATAACAATTTAGCAAGAGCAATGATGGCCTATCTTTCATTTTATTTGAGCTGGGAGTGTTTGAGGATTCACAGTACTGGAGGAGAAGAGTTGGTGAATTTGAAAATATCCCATACCAGTGTGTGTGTGTGTGTGTGTGTGGGGGGGGGGTTCTGTGACTTAACTTATTTAGGTCTATGGTTGAGGTGAGCTCATAATATTGCTGGTGTTGGATATCATGTGGTGCTATTGCACAAGGATACTGGTTACCCACAGGAGAGGATACTATCAAGCAATTTTATTTACACAGACAGTAGTTATTATATGTGTTTTACATGGGAAATGTATAAATATTTTCGAGGGGTTTCCATCACTATTCACTATTCATGAGTGTACTTGGTCATATTTATTCTGTATGTTTGAGTGAGGTAAATTGGAATTACACTATATCACTTTATTACTCCATAATATTTTATACTATATTGAAAGGCTTGATGATTCATGTTGTATTGCAATTTTTGTATGGTATGAAAAGACTATTATTATTACTATTAGACTATTATTATTACTATATAGTTGAAATGACTATTTCACTACTGTTATGGTGAGTCGCGGGGATATTTTAGTTTAATATATAGGAGGTTTTCACAATTATTCATAATCACTTTATTTAAATATTGGATAGCGCTACACTTTTTTTGAGTTACCTTTTTCATATTTGCAGGCTTTATATACAAGGTGTCACAGTCTGCAGACATTACTCCAAAATTAAGGATACTATCCCAGTCCTTATTGATGCACTCCATACATGCCTAGATTTGGAACTGCCTGCATTGGTTACACCTTAAGTGATTATCCTGGGTTCTCTAAAGAACCCTCAACCTGATAAAACCTTTCCAATGCCATTTCTTGTCTTAGCATGACTTTGTATTACCTGTCCTGCAGCTTGCCACAATGACCTTAGCTGTCTGGACTTTGGAGCCTCAATGCACAAATGTTTCTTTAATGGGGAACACTTCTTTGGTGAATCCTTCGACAACTTCATTAAGAAAATCACCAGCTGGAAAAGTACCCTTTCACACCGTGAAAAAGTAGGTAAACTCATTTTGGATGAATACTCCGTATTGGATCTAAAGGTTCTTAACACTTACTCTGAGTACAAAAATTCTATATGGAATCCACCTAGTCAGTCATTGCTTTCCTCCATCCAGGGACCTTCTGGCCACTGTAGACATGAAGGATGTCTACTTGCAACATCAGTTTCCTTATGTTTCAATTCTACCTATGTTTTGTTGTGCACATACAACAGTATCAGTTTGTTGCCCTTCACTTTGGCCTGCCCACTGCACCATGGGTCTTCACCAAGGTGCTCTTTTCTGTGCTCGCTCTGCTTTTCTCCCATAGTGGGATATCTGGGCAACCTCCTTTTGAGAGAGCAGTCACCTCAGGCTCTATTAACTAATGTCAAATGGACCGTACAGACCCTACAGAGATTCAAGTGCATCCTAAATCTCAGGAAGTCAGTGCTGGAACCATTCCATTGCTTGGAGCTTCTGGGTCTGGTATTAAACATCGCCTGTCAAAGGTTTTACATCCCTTGGACTAACTCCATTCTCTCTGCTCCCACAATCAAACTCTGAAGTTCAGAAGCCATTCAACTTTCAATTTTTCCATAAGTGTCTTGGGCCTAATGATGTCCTTCTTTGAGTCAGCTCCATATGCCCAATTTCTCTCTAGATTGCAGCTCAACATTCTGGCAGTGTGGGACAAAGGGATGCTGTCTCTGGATTGTCCCATATACAATTCTACCTGATCTATTCTTTTCCTCCTCTGAAGCTCCTTCCTCACCTTCTCTGCAAGATAAATATGGAGGACATCCTGGTGATTCTTATTGTACCAATCTGGGCTAGGAGGATGTCATCAGGCTTCCCAGATCAACCAAATCTTCTGTCCCAGAGTCTGTTTACCATTCTGATTCTCAGTTACTGGATTTAATGAGTTGCTTATTGAAGCCCAGATCTTGACAGATATAAGCCTATCACCCCTGCATTCTTGAAAGCTAGTAAATTGAGTTCTCACAAACTCTATCGCACTTGGAAATTGAACTTCTCTTGCAGTGAGACCTGGAAATTCCATCACAGGAAGTTCTCCATGAGATTATTTTTTTTTTCTTTTCTACAGTCTGGTCTAGATCAGCGTTTGGCCTTGAGCACCACCAAAGTTAAAATGTCGACTTTAGCTCTGCTTTTCTGGAGACCACTTGTCTCTCACTACTTCTTACAGGGTGCTGCTCACATTGTTCCTCTTATATGTTCCCCAGTGACTTTGTGGTGTCTCAAACTGGTTTTATTAGTTCCATGAAGACTGCCCTTTCAACCTATTAGGGAATATTCCTCTATCATTCTGTATCAGGCTATAATTTCTCAAAAGATTGCCTTTGTCATGATCATCATTTTACTGAGGCTTATTTCTGAGTTGGTGACCTTAACCTATAAAGAACCATATCTTGTACTACAAAAGAACAAAAGAACAAGGATGTGTAGAGGACCAGAGCCTCTTCTCTTCCCAGGGTGCATTCTTCCTTTCTCTTTCACCAGGGCATTGCCCAGGACCAAGACATTGTTCTACCCTCTCTCTGGAGATTTCCCAACATTGTCTGGGTGTGGTGTGAGCTATTCAAGTCTACCTAACTGCTAGCTGGTCTTCTGTTCACATGTTCTTTGAGTTCTACCAGGTGGATGATCTGGCCTTAGCTGATGCAAGCGTCAATGGTAAGGTTCTATAGGCAGCTCTGTTTGGTTTTTGTGGGTTTGTTAGTCCTTGTTCTCTCTGTTGCTGACCCCTCAGGTGGACTGCTTTTGCGTGTCCCAATGTTACTGAATCTATTCCTGTGTCCCATAATGTACAACTAAGAAAATAGGATTTTTCACTTACCATAAAATCTTTTTCTTGGTGTTCTTATTGCTATCACTTGCTAAAAAATCTAAGGCATGTTTGGAGTGGGAAGAGTCCAATCTTGTAAAAGCAGCAGCATAACCAATTGTTCCTGAATAATCTTCCTGTGTCCTGTAGTATACCCTAAGAAAAGGATTTTCACTTACTATATTGTAATACTTCCTTACATCCTTTTGCTCTAATGCTTTTACTAACTATTTTGTTTTCTTACCTTCCCATTCCCTCCTTTGTTTTCTCCTGAAAACCTTTTAGCTCCTCCTCATGTTGCTGTATATTTTTTTCCATTTGCTCTTCTTTGACTTTTCTACATTTTCATTATCTTTTCATTTCAATTCTCTTTAACATCTGACTTTCTTCATCATACCAGTTCTCTCTTTCTGCCTTTGTTTTCAATTGCAACAGTTGACCTGTCTGCTCTGCAATTGCTTTCTTAATTTGCTCGCATTCCTTTTCCATTTTTAAGCCTTCTTCTTCAGGCTTGTATTCCATTTAAATTTTGCATATAATAATGTTCTTATTTTACCAAGGCGTCTTCTTGTTTGTATTTATCTTCTGTTTATATCTTATCTGTCCTGAACACTAAGGGATTATCATTGTCTTACTCCATTTCTCTACAATTGCATACTATTTGTATATCACTTCTATCTATCAGCAGAAATAGCTAATAGGTGGCAGAGATCTGAAGTAAGTGATCTTAGCTTTTTGGCAATGCTCACCACCAACATGGAGTTTACATGTTTTAGCTGAAAGTAGAAGAACTAATTTAAAATTGTAGTGTATTATTCAGTGTTCACTATAATTTTTACTGCTTCAATCCAAATGTGAGCCTGCTTGCCCTGACATAATTCTGTTGTTGTATTAAAAATATAGCAATGTGCCTATTTTATTCACCATGCTCACATTCAGGCGTGGGTCCTTTTTACCTCTTTTTTAAAAATATTTTGGGCACACCCAGGAGGTATAAATTCTCCAGTTTCCTTCATTTATTCAGCATTTCCATTCTCATTCTCCTGTAACATCTGACATTCTTAATCACACCAGTCCTCCATTTCTGCCTTTGCTTTAAAGGCTAAGTTGACTTTTAGCAACATGTTGGATATTACATCCATATTTATGATGAAACATGTAATATGTTACTAGGCAGCATTCCCCAATCTTCCACTGTGACAGAGGGTGGGGGTTCTTTTCTCTGCATCCACTGGAACAATTTAAAATTGGTTCAATCTGTGAATGACAAAACTACAAGTCCCATCTGACTTTTCGCAGAGAGTCTTATTCACTGCCTACAGCTTAGGAACTGTCTGCCTGTACAGAGGTGTGGGCAGAGAGCTGTAGGCAGTGTGTGCAGGAGCCTGACATTGCATCCACGATCCACTGAACGCAGGTGCAATGCTTTGCAGGCTCCTGAGAAAAAATAGATGCACATTTTTTACTGCAAAAATATGTGCATTTATTATTTTTTTCAAAAGATGAACTTTGCCTTAATTTGCAACACTTGGCAAAAGAGTAGCAGGGTGCCTATTTTCTCACCAGGCTCCTATTCAGGCTGTTTACCTTTCCCAAATTCTCTTTCCAAATATGGAGCTATGACACATATTAAGTGTTTTGATCGGACTCTGAGGGACACAAAAATGTCAGAGACTGTGTGCGGACAGCTAGGCTGGAGCTTAATAGTACGCAGCTTCTCCAAAAGACCCATTTATTGTGGGTTGCCCCTCTCTGATTGCCACCCATTCTAGTGGGGTGGCTCTTTGTCCTTGAGCCTTGGATCCTTCCATGTGTTCATCTGTTTCAGAGTTACCCAGGACACAATAGGGGTTGCTGTTTATATGTATTCTGAACTGTTTTACTGGAGTAGTGCTTCTCCATTTTTATAGAGTCTTATAGATAATATGCTATGTAGGAAAATGTTATCCTAATTGAGTCACAGAAATTGCTGTGAAGCAGGGGCGGACTGATCATTTGGAAACTCGGGCACTGCCCGAGGTCCCTGGGTCAGTAAGGGGCCCCATGAGATGCCCCTGGTACCTTTTGCATAGGCTTTTTTGAGTTTGGGCAAGGACACAGGGGCCCCATGATCCCCTATTGCCCGGGGCCCCCATGAGTTGTCAGTCCACCCCTGCTGTGAAGAGTCCATGTTTGTGCATATTTCATAT
Organism: Staurois parvus; assembly: GCF_062004578.1. Taxonomy (NCBI): domain Eukaryota; kingdom Metazoa; phylum Chordata; class Amphibia; order Anura; family Ranidae; genus Staurois; species Staurois parvus. The sequence goes on along the minus strand of NW_028318430.1, from coordinate 14,697,750 downwards.
TCAGACTGGGAATTATATGCATGTTCTTTGCTATCAACTTATTTTTCATTATTTTTCAGTGTAAACATGTTTAGCATTGATGGAGGAATCTCTTGGTGGACACGTGCAATTCTTTTCATTACGGATCGAAATTCGAAATAAATTTTCGTTATTCGGAGATTTGGATGTATTTAAATCCCTGAATCACAATAGTAACAAATTTCAATGAATATGAAATAAATTATAACGAAAACAACTAATTCATTCTTATTCATTAGTTTAATTAGTTTGTAACTTCAGAGGGTTTTGTTAGTTCAATAATATGTGTCACACTTTGTCGTGATTGGCCAAAGCCAAAGTCTCCAAACATTAACGTAAGCAAGTTGAATCAAAGTCACAAGCGAGTCACAAGCAAGTCACATCAAAGTAACAAGCAAGTCGCTGAAACAACATAAACAACATAAAGAATGAAATATAAGTGTGCGCTGCCAAATAATTAAATACATGGTGAAACAATTGTGAATACGAGCTGCTGCAATCACATAAAATGTGTGTTCATCACATGTGAAATAATAAACCAGTGTGTTGTGCTGTGCTGTGCTGCTCAAAGTATAACTTGTATATAAATCCAAAAAACATATACAAAACTCAACTATATACAGTAAGTCCAAAAGGGAAAGGAAGGAAAAACTCTTCAACAATGTAGGTGGGAAGAACATATTCCAACTGGTGAGTAAGTCCGCTATCTCAGTGCTGTAAGTCTTTAAACGATGTGCATCACCACGGTGACCATATGAAATAGGTGGACCCTCACCTTCACGCATGGACCCATATAGAAAGCAGGTCAAACAGGCATCTCACCTCCTAATGGGAGTAAAATAATGGCCTCTCCTCTGTGGATAATCCGCCGCTCATATATGGTTACTGTATCCTCCAAGTAAACCCTTTAACAGTATTGCTGGCTCTGTGGATAAAACTCACAACCATATAAAGCATAGTGCAGCATGTTTCTTAAAACCTCAGAGAGTGTATTTAAAATGCACTCACATATTACAGTAGTAAAAAACCACAGTGTGACAAAAGCTGCGAAGCTGTGATAGACACTTTACAGCGTCTTTGACCGTGCTAGCGGTGTTCCAGCTCTGATGTCACTTGGCTCCTCCCCACACGTATCACCATGAACCACGTGACTTCATCAGGGGCCTGCAAGGTGATTGACGTGGCCTGTCTCTGGGTGAAGACCAAACCTGATTTAGGCCAGCCTGTAGGCTTGGCTGATTCATGATTGCATTGGTTACACATACTGCAAGTTCCCCTCATTGATGACCTCAGATTGGATTTTGACTACTCTGTAAACTCTGCCTGCCTTTTGACTATGGATCTCACTATGACTATCCTGAACCTTGTCTGCCTTGTACCTGGACTGTCATTGAACAACTCTGCCTGTCTGTCAACCAGGAAAGTACATGTTTGCTGTGCTCAGTTCACACCTGCCCTATCATGGTAGCCAGGCACTCTAGCATTTTGTATAAGTCCTGGGGGCAACTGAGTACCGGTAGGCCTGCTTGCCTTATGGGAAAAGGGGCTGCTATAGGTGAAGAACACAGAAGCTGGTTTTAGTGTCTGACCACTTGCATTAGGGGTAAGCGTGACACTGGGAGACTTACCTGAAAACAATGCCCTCCAACAGCATGCTGTCACAGGAACTGGCACTTCCATCTTCACCCGGTCTTCCTTCCGGGTTCTCAGACTTCAGTCATGTGCATGGCAGAGCAACGATGACATTACTCCTGCGCATGTAAGGAGGAGACATGACCATGGCTCAGAGCTCTGAAGGAATGGCACATGTATGCGCACCTTCAAAGAACATGCGCTGGTGATGTCACTAGCTGCTGCTAAAGTAAATATCTCTTAAATGTGCACCGTTTACTGTACCTACAGTTGCAAGAAAAAGTATGTGAACCCCTTGGGATTACGTGGAGTTTTGCATGAATTGGGCATAAAATGTGCTCTGAACGTTATCTAAGTCACAACAATAGAAGAACACAGTCTGCTGAACATAATACTACACAAACATTAGATGTTGCCATGGTTTAATTGCACATAACATGTAAACATTCACAGTGCAGGGAGGAAAAAGTATGTGAACCTTAATAGACTTAATAACTGGTTGACCCTCCTTTGGCAGCAATAACCTCAACCAAACATTTCCTGTAGTTGCAGATCAAACCTGCACAACGATCTGAAGTAATTTTGGACCACTCCTCTTCACAAAACTGTTTCAGTGTAGCAATATTCTTGGGATGTCTGGTGTGAATCGCTCTCTTAAGGTCATGCCACAGCATTTCAATCGGGTTGAGGTCAGGACTCTGAATGGGCCACTCCAGAAGGCGTATTCTGTGCTGTTCCAGCCATTGTTTTGTTGAATTACTTGTATGCTTTGGGTCATTGTCCTGTTGCATCACCCATCCTCTGCGGAGCTCAGTTGGCGGACAGATGGTCATACGTTTTCCTGCAAAATGTCTTGATAAACTCTGGAATTCATTTTCCCATCAATGACAACAATCCGTCCAGGCCCTAAGGCAGCAAAGCAGCCCCAAACCATGATGCTCCCTCTGCCATGTTTTACAGTGGGGATGAGGTTTTGATGTTGGTGTGCTGTGCCTTTTTTTCTCCACACATAGTGTTGTGTGTTCTTCCCAAACAACTCAATCTTGGTTTCATCTGTCCACAGTATATTTTGCCAGTAGTGCTGTGGAACATCCAGGTGCTCTTTTGCAAACTTCAAACATGCCGCAATATTCTTTTTGGACAGCAATGGCTTCCTCCGTGGTGTCCTCCCATGTACTCCATTCTTGTTTAATGTTTTCCTTATTGTAGATGTGTCAACAAAAATGTTAGCATGTGCCAGAGATTTCTGTAGGTCTTTAGCTGACACTCTGGGATTCTTCTTTACCTCATGCAGCATTCTGCGCTGTGCTCTTGCAGTCATTTTTACAGGACGACCACGCCTAGGGAGAGTAGCAACAGTGCTAAACTTTCTCCATTTGTAGACAGTCTGTCTTACCGTGGACACATGAACATCAAAGCTTTTGGAGATACTTTTGTAACCCTTTTCAGCTTCATGCAAGTCAACAATTCTTGATCGTAGGTCTTCTGAGAGCTCTTTTCTGCGAGGCATGGTTCACATCAGACAGTGCTTTTTGAAACCAGTAAACCCAAAACAGGTGTGTGTTTTTTAAAGGCAGGACAGCTGTCAGCAACACATCCAATATCATCACACTGATTGGAGTCAAGGTTGGCTCACTCCTGGCTCCAATTAGCTATGGGAGAAGTCATTAAGCTAGGGCCACACATACTTTTTCCTCCCTGCACTGTGAATGTTTACATGTTATGTGCAATTAAACCATGGCAATATCTAATGTTTGTGTAGTATTATGTTCAGCAGACTGTATTCTTCTATTGTTGTGACTTAGATGACGTTCAGAGCACATTTTACGCCCAATTCATGCAAAACTCCACGTAATCCCACAGGGTTCACATACTTTTTCTTGCAACTGTATAGGTAAACATTATTATAGGCGTATCTATAGGTAAAAATCTACAGTGTGACTTTACTACCACTTTAACAACTATTTATTACCTGATTCAGATGTAACAACACCGTGAAAGATACTGATAAAACCAATGCTGAAATTCAGGATATTTTTATACTTTGCTAAATATAAAGAATTTCACTTATTATTTACCTGGCTGTATAGTAAAATGTATGTGCTGTTCAATCTAGAAAAGCTGGCTAGTTTGTAGCCCGTGCTGAATGTTTGCACCATCCCTTTACATTATTCACTTTTACTGGTAGCTTCGACTCAAAAAATGTTAGATGACTTATTGATCTGTTTTCGTAGCACAGTCTAGATCTATGAATATTCTGCCAACGTAAGCATTTTTAGCATGGCTGTCACTGAGTAGAATTTTAAATATTACTAGCTGCATGTCTTTTGCTTTCCTTGGTCGGGGCACAAGTTCATCAAAAATCTTCCATAATAATTGCTTCTATTCTAGGGAGATTCAGGCTGAGCTAATTTCATTTATCTCTTACTCTCTCGCTCTCTCTCTTTTTTTGTAGACGTCCAATGGCAATACCAATTTCTAAGCAAGATAGTTTGCTGGAAAAAGACACAATGTTCAGAGATTCAACAAAGACATTAAACAAGCATTACTCACAAGACAATGCTTCTGAAAGAATCAATGTGACCAGTTCTGCTAAATTGGAACAGGTATGTAATGAGAAAGGAGCTGGGGTTAAGTCTTGTGTGTTTCTCCTATTAATACCAGCAAAGCATGTGTAGCATATTACTACTTTTGAAGGATAGTTATACAAATTTTAAAGCATGTATGGGAACACAGGCTTATTATTTTTTAGGTGCAATCATTACAAGTTATGGTTAGACACTTTGAATTTCATGCATCTTTCTGCCAGGGTAAATTTCAAGTCCATCTCACAGGAAGTCCTCCAAAAATTAAACTTAAACTCACTTCTGTTTAACATCCACAGGAAACACTCAACAAAAGCCACAGGATCTATACAAGAGGGTGCAATTTTCAGGACATAGCAGATTATTACTCTAGACTGTACCATGTTTTGTTGCACTGGGGGGAATTTACTAAAACTGGAGAGTGCAAAATCTGATGCAGCTGTGCATAGAAACCAATCAGCTTCCAGGATTTATTCCCAAAGCTTAACTGAACAAGCTGAGGTTAGAAGCTGATTGTCTACCATTCACAGCTGTACCAGCAGTGCTCTAGTTTTAGTAAATCTCCCCCATAGTGTCAAACCTATAATTTGATTTAAAGCAACAAGACATGACTCATGTAGATAGGTCTGATCTCGTAGTAGATTATAATATGGAAGATTGATAGAGATGCTATCTATAATGTATAAATGCACCAGATCAGTTGCTATTAAGGAAACGATAGTGAAATTACACACCAGATGGTATTGTACTCCTGTCGGATTGCATGCCATCTTCTCTGAGATCAGTGGGTTGTGCTTCAGGGGATGCCCGGACAAGGGTACCTATCTGCATATTTTTTGAGCTATAAAGCTCTCTGCCCTTTGTGATGGAAATTGGCCAATAAAGTTGCACAGATTACTGGGATTCAGGTTACCCTCACAGCCCCCATGTGCCTTCTATATACATCCATCCCAGATGTCGATAACCCTTCCTTAAGGCTCACTCATACCTTATTTTTGGCTATCTTCTGGGCTATTGCATTCAGTTGGTGTTCTCCCACAGTACCATGGCCTCATGTAGTACAGAGGATGAAGGCCATTAAACTGATGAAAAGTATCCAAAATAAGATATTTGATACTATGCATATTTTTTATAACAAATGGGAAAATTGGTCCCATTTGATTTCTCTTTTAGGTACTCTTGATAATGTACCTGTTTTGTGGCACCTCTAGTAAGTTGAGTTCTACTATTAAGTGACTACTGAAGTATTGAAATATGGCTATGAAAAACATTTTCAGTGTTGTCACTTTATATTTTGACTGTATTATTTCTTCTGCTTTTTGCAGAATTACGGTACAATTTTCGCTATGCATTCTAATTTTTTTTTCCTTTTACGTTTACTATGACTTTTGATGTATAGAGCTTTGTGAACAAAAGATTGATATGCATCTTATGCATTACTGTACTTTGTATGTACGTTAAGCTCTAATAAAAATAGTTTGCAAAAAAAGAAATAAATAAAGTCTTCATGTGTATATATAAAACATGTATAATAAAACATGGGTGTACAATATATTTCTAGAAGGCAATTTTCCAAATATGTCAGAAATTGGGAAGGAAAAAAACATAACTGTAGCCCCCTCACCCCAGGGCCTGATTGTAAAGTTGGACATGGATCCAATCCCAATAATTCATCTAAGTGAATCTAAAGTGCACCTGTGCTTTCTTTTCCTAACTGTGAGCCACTGAAATGCATGTAATGAATATTACTGAGTTTTGTGACTTGACTGTGACTTGGCTGGAGTTCTCTGTTGAATAAGATGTTGTGAGTATTTTATAATGAAACAATGAATTACATATTTTTTCTTTTGTTTGCTCAGATCAAATTAATGCCAGCAGCTCCAAATGATGACTTAGCAACTCTCAGTGAACTCACGGACAGCAGCCTGTTGTATGAGATACAGAAAAGGTTCAAAAACAACCAAATTTATGTAAGTCACTTAACATATAAAAAACATGATATCAAAAGAAATTGGTGAATTTTATTCACAATAATTCAAAGGCTTTCAAGGCTGTGATTGGCAATTGTTAGGAGTGCTGCTTCTTAAAAGATAATTTCACCTTTATACAAAAAATAAATGCACATTTGTTTGCAGGTAAAAAATGTGCATTTATTATTTTTTGTTGCAGGAGCCTGTAAACTATTGCACTCGTGATCAGCAGATCGCTGGTGTCATGCAGGTCTCCTGCAGATCTGCAGATGTACAGGCAAGCAGATATACTGACAGGAAGACTCAATGAACTACCAAAGAGGTCCACAGCACCATGGTAGTTCATTGTGAAATACAAGCCGACAGGCGTTAAGGCTGTCGGTATTTGTAGTTTCTCATCCACAGAACACAGTGAATGAGTGACGCAGCCAGGTGGGCACAGCAATGCATGGACGCGTTTTTTAAATATTTCACAGCTAGAGAGGGGAGAGAAGATCTCCTACTAGCTGTCAAAGCAGTGGAATGCCGAGGGGGGGGGGGGGGTCTGGTGCATTCATAACATGTTACATGTTATACTCTGAATATGGGTGTAATGTGTAACATATTATGAAAGGTGAATGTATCCTTTAAAATACATCCTTTGTAAAAAGTAAAAAAACATGACTGGTTTGGCAGCTGCAGACTTCCAAATGCCTTGTGTGTTGAAATATCAGAAAAACTTCTCTCAATATATTTTTAATTGTTCAGATACACTAAATAGGGGAAACCTTGTATACTCAATGAAATTGTACTATACAAAGTACAGTATCTAACAGACGTGAGTACACCCCTCACGTTTTTGTAAATATTTTATATCTTTCATGTGACAACACTGAAGAAATGACACTTTGCTACAATGTAAAGTAGTGAGTGTACAGCTTGTATAACAGTGTAAATTTGCTGTCCCATCAAAATAACTCAACACACAGCCATTAACGTCTAAACCGCTGGCAACAAAAGTTAGTATACCCCTTAGTGAAAATGTCCAAATTGGGCCCAAAGTGTCAATATTTTGTGTGGCCACCATTATTTTCCTGCACTGCCTTAACCCTCTTTGGCATGGATTTCACCAGAGCTGCACAGGTTGCCACTGGAGTCCTCTTCCACTCCTCCATGACGACATCATGGAGCTGGTGGATGTTAGAGACCTTGCGCTCCTCCATCTTCCATTTAAGGATGCCCCACAGATGCTCAATAGGTTTTAGGTCTGGAGACATGCTTGGCCAGTCCATCACCTTTACCCTCAGCTTCTTTAGCAAGGCAGTGGTCGTCTTGGAGGTGTGTTTAGGGTCATTATCATGTTGGAATACTGCTGTGAGGCCCAGTCTCCGAAGGGAGGGGATTATGCTCTGCTTTAGTATGTCACAGTACATGTTGACATTCATGGTTCCCTCAATGAACTGTAGCTCCCTATTGCCGGCAGCACTCATGCAGCCCCAGACCATGACACTCCCACCACCATGCTTGACTATAGGCAAGACACACTTGTCTGTACTCCTCACCTGGTTGCCACCACACACACGCTTGACACCATCTGAGCCAAATAAGTTTATCTTGGTCTCATCAGACCACAGGACATGGTTCCAGTAATCTATGTCCTTAGTCTGCTTGTCTTCAACAAACTGTTTGCGGGCATTCTTGTACATCATCTTTAGAAGAGGCTTCCTTCTGGGACGACAGCCATGCAGACCAATTTGATGCAGTGTGCGGCGTATGGTCTGAGCACTGACAGGCTGACCCCCCCACCCCTTCAACCTCTGCAGCAATGCTGGCAGCACTCATACGTCTATTTCCCAAAGACAACCTCTGGATATGACACTGAGCACGTGCACTCAACTTCTTTGGTCAACCATGGCGAGGCCTGTTCTGAGTGGAACCTGTCCTGTTAAACCGCTGTATGGTCTTGGCCACCATGCTGCAGCTCAGTTTCAGGGTCTTGGCAATCTTCTTATAGCCTAGGCCATCTTTATGTAGAGCAACAATTCTTCTTTTCAGATCCTCAGAGAGTTCTTTGCCATGAGGTGCCATGTTGAACTTCCAGTGACCAGTATGAGAGAGTGAGAGCGATAACACCAAATTTAACACACCTGCTCCCTATTCACACCTGAGACCTTGTAACACTAAGGAGTCACATGACACCGGGGAGGGAAAATGGCTAATTGGACCCACTTTGGACATTTTCACTAAGGGGTGTACTCACTTTTGTTGCCAGCAGTTTAGACATTAATGGCTATATGTTGAGTTATTTTGAGGGGACAGCAAATTTACACTGTTATACAAGCTGTACACTCACTACTTTACATTGTAGCAAAGTGTCATTTCTTCAGTGTTGTCACATGAAAAGATAGAATAAAATAGTTACAAAAATGTGAGGGGTGTATTCACTTCTGTGAGATACTGTATATGAGTTGGCTCATATATGAACGCACTCACTGTGTGGCTGATATCTTATCCCAATGGTAGTTAAGAAGAGGCAGAAGAACTGCCATTATGTGGCAATCTACAATTTTCAGTTTTAAATACAGTAACAAAACAATATGTCAAAATATAAAAGTCACATCAAATATTACTTTAATGTAAACACACAAATGATAATGCAAAATAGGTTCTTGGGAACAACTTCCATTACCAGCAGGAACCAGAGTGTTACCTTAATATCTTCTGTACCGTATAGAAGAATCTGATCTGGTTTCAGTTATTGCCCACATATTTAAAGAAGGGAGAGGCAGGGTACCTAGATATCTTAGATGGCAGCCTAACTGGAAGGATTACTGGAGCATTCAGATTGTGATTTCCCCAAAGATCAGTTGTATGGACCAACTGGTGGTGGGAAGAACCATTTCCAAACCAAACAATGATAATTTTTTGTCTATGTCTTCTTGTACCATCTGCAGTGCACTAGAGATATATGATCTAAGTAGATATGCATGAGCTGTAAAAAAAAAAAGTAGACAAGACTGCCTGTTGACAGTCATAAGATAAATTCAGGAGTCACAATTACTGATATGATGAAGAGAATTGGAGAGAGCGCTTGACAATGGCCGGAATGCCTGGGAGTAGAGACATCATCCATAGGCTCCTATGGCCCATAGTTGTTGGTGATCTCTCCTCTCCCCTGCAGCTGTCGCTGACTTACACAGAGGAGTCAGATCATGTGACTGCCCGGAGTGGTCTGAAAATAGGTAAGTATATACATATTTCTTACATGGGTTAGTCAGCATAGGTGTCAGCGGGCAAGGGGGTCATGGTTAAACATTTTTAAGATTAGTTAGGTTTAGCCTAGAATTCCACTTTGATAACTCATTGCTGAATGATGACTATTGCCAGCCCACGACAAAAATTAAAACAAAACAAATACAGTTGTGTACTGAGGAACCACAGAGAATAAAATATTGCAGAACGATGTTATAATTTTATAAAGCATAACGAAATTGGCACTATTCAACATCATTCTGTGTAGAGTATAATGTAGATGCAATTCTGTTTCTGATATCATTTATCTACATGCAGGTCTGAATGTATTAGGCTTATTTTACTGTATGTCATTGTCAGAAATCCTAATAATTTTATATCTGTACAGTATGAAATGAAGCAAAACATGCCTGCCATTTCTAAATGATTGATGTGATCTGACAACTGCAAGGAAGCAATAGAACAAAATATGGCTCACTGAAAGTTTTATTCCTCCCAACTGAGACATGATTTTCTCTAGCTGTTACCAGGAATATCATTCAGGCAGCTATATGGATGCTGCACCACTGACTCTGAGACTAATAACAATTGGCAGTTAGTTCCGAATTACACATCAGTTTAGTGCAGTCATAACTGATGACTGTATATAAGTAACACTTTTTTTATTCGATCTGTAGTGTGTTCTTTCTTCATTATCAGAAAGGACTTACAATTCTAACAGATCTTCTTTTCTTTATTGTGTTATGATACTTCCTCCTTCCCAGTTGTCAGCTACATTGTTGTTGAAGATTACGAAGTCTGTATAATCACAATAAGACAAAGTTGTTATAAAATGCATCATATGACTTCTACTGCTTATTTCTCTGGATTTACCTTTAATTTTGATATGTTGCCTTCCTTGATGGTAACCTCTGCTTGTGATTTTTTTTTCATCATATGTTCAGTTGAGTGTGCCCAGGAATGTGACAGGTTTATTTTAAAATGGCTATCTGCATAGGCATAGGCTATGTAGCTATAGGCTACTTAACAATCTCTAGGCCTGCCGGTGGATTGCTATGGCACAAAGCATTGCATTGTGTGGCCAGGCTGATGGCATGTGTCTTCTAGATATGACAACATGAAAAAGTATAGAAATTGCAAGCCAAAGTTGACAACTCTTTTTTTATGCTACCCTCTAATTCATTTTACTGTGAAGTCAGTGTAGAGCAATGCACATTTGTTAAAAAAAATTATGCTTTATAAATCTGCAGAGCTACTTATAAAACAAATGGCCATAACACTACTTTTTAAATGGGAGCCTTTTTTTTGCTAAACATAAAGTGTATTGATAAAAAAAAAAACAACTGTTTTCCATGTAATAGTATTTTAATCTTTTCTTCATACTTTTTTGCATCTCAGTGCTGATGATCTCTTGCAGCCCCTTTCAGCTATTTACTGATCTTATGCACTGGTTCCAGTAACAGCTGCATATCATTATTCTGTACTATTTTTCTAATAGTGACAACAATGGACCATGCACTGTTTAATTGGGCAACTATGTGGCAAATAAGGTTTAATGTTGGCAAATGTAAAGTTCTACACTTGGGGGCTAAGAATATGCATTCATCATACATACTATGGGTGTACAACTGGGGGAATCAATGGTGGAGAAGGATCTGGAAGTTCTGATAGATCACAAGCTTAATAATGGCATGCAATGCCAAGCTGCTGTTTCTAAAGTGAGCAAAATCCTCTCTTGTATTAAAAGAGGTGTAGACTCCAGAGAGAGAGATATCATTTTACCCCTGTACAAATCATTAGTAAGACCTCATCTGGAATATGCAGTTGAGTTTTGGGCACCAATTTACAAAAAGAACATTGGGGAACTGGAGAAAGTACAGAGAATGGCAACTAAACTGATACGAGGCATGGAGGAGATCAGATATGAGGAAAGATTAGAGGAACTGAATTTATTCTTTCTTGAGAAGAGGAGATTAAGGGGGGATATGATCAACATGTATAAATACATCAGTGGTTCATATAGTGAACTCAATGTACAGATTCACCTTGAGGTCATCACAGAGGACAAGAGGGCACTCTTTACGTCTAGAGAAAAAGAAATTTAATCTCCAAATACGGAAAGGTTTCTTCAAAGTAAGTGACAATGTGGAATAGACTTCTCAAGAGTTGATTCTGGCCAGCTCAGTGGATTGCTTTAAAAAAGGCCTGGATTCTTTCCTAGATACACATAATATAACTGGATACTAACATTAATAGGTAGTTGATCCCGGGAACATCCGATTACCTCTTGGGGGATCAGGAAGAAATTTTTTCCCTGCAGGAGAAAATTGGATCATGCTTTGCTGGGTTTTTTCTTTGCCTTCCTCTGGATCAACTGCGGGTATAGGATTATAACTTTTTTTTTTTTTTTGGTTGAACTGGATTGACTTTTGTCTTTTTTTAGCCAGACTAACTATGCAACTATGTAACTATGACTGTGTATTTCGGTGATTCCGCTTGTAGTCCTGATTACCAATGCATGTAAGAGGTTGGCAATGCAGGAACACTAACTTAGAGATAGCAGAATAACAAGACAATATTTTAATGAAAGCTGCAGATTTAAAATTATTTTGAGATGAGATGGTGGTAAAGCATATGTGAGGTTTTAGTGATTAGGTTTAGATGTACTTAAGGCATGCTAAAATAACCCCTCGACCCATGTTATTAATCATATGCCATTTTAGCATGCTTTACTCTCCATTAAGCATTATAGCTGTTTTATTTGGCTGTTGTAGGTTGAATATGACAGCACATAACAATATCCTTTTTATATGTTTCAAAACTATATTTTTTCATATAGCTCTTTTCTACACAGGTATATTTTTATATTTTATTATTAACAGTGTGATATGCCTAGGCTACTTAGACTTTTTACAATGTCACCATTTACAAGAGCACATCAGATTTTTACAGCTAGAAGTGTTGGCCTCTGCCTGTGTATAACAGCAGTTTGCATTTGTAATAGTGTGGTCTCTCACATATCACAGCCTGTTAATTTTTATTCCAGACCTATATTGGAAATATTCTGCTGCTTGTTAACCCATACAGAGATCTCCCCATCTACTCATCCTTGGTAAGAGCTTACTTACCTATACATATGTACAATTTTATTATTTAATTTGTATCTTAAATATTGTGGATGTATAATGTATATGTAAAAGTGCTGCATAAGTTGGCGGCGCTATATAAGTACATCCATTTACTCCTCTTGTCCTGCAATTCTTATTCTAATAGCACATGCTTATTTTACTATTGTTATTGTCTGGTATAAATAATAAGTAGATGAATGTTTTTTATTTGCTACATGAACGAACACAGACAGCTACAACTATATTGTCATATCCCATGCACATTGAAATAATAGCTCCTTTTTCTGCATTGTATACATTTTCTAAATGACAAATTTCAGCAAGCAAAGTGCTTCCAACAACTATGAAAGCTCGTCACTGCCCATATGACCCCTGAATAGTTATCGGGGGGATACTTGTGTACTATAACATGGAAATTGCAGCATAGCCATGCCTGTTACAATGGCAGCTTTTAAAATTCCCCATTGGGTTACATCCCATTATTTACTGATTATTTGCAAAAGTAATTTCTTTACTTTTTGAGATTTGGTCATATTTACACTACAATTGCTTGCAGATATGACTTCCAAAGCATGGATATTTGAATAGAGCAAAACAGATGAGAGAGTACTAAAAGTCCTGGAATCATTTCTTGAATACCAGCTACAAAGCTGACACAATTGCAGCGGCACACAGGTGGTTAAAATGAGAGATCATAGGAAGAGTGGCACTGATTTAGGACAGGTTCACACCAGGAATTGCACAGGAATGCACTGTTCACTCCTGTACAATTCGCAGGCAGTTCTGTGCTGTTTGGTTTCATCCCATTCATTTTGAATGAGCTGAAATTGCACCACACTGCACAAAAAGTAGTGCATGTACTACTTTTAGAATCTCATTGCAACCGGATTGCATGGTACTTCTTCTTATATTTCACATATATAGGATATAATGGAAATCGCAATGCAAATAGCAAGAAATTGTTGAAAATCTTCACAAGTAGCAATAAAGTCTTCAGAAATCACACCTAAAATTGCGCTGAAATTGCACACACATCACGCATTTTTGAAATCGCAGTGGTGTGACTGGTGACTAAAATGGACCAAATTGCCATATTTGGGTAATGACCTGTATCCATGTTTGCATTTAGCTTTCAGACAGGAAATCTAGCTCACAGCTAAATGGGACCAGGGATGGAGCTGTGTAGGGGAAGCTGTCCCATACATGACAGCGTCCCAGCACAGGCGTGGCTCACTTTGAGTACAAGTGCACACCAGCTCAGAGTTGGCCTTAATTACTGCCAATTTCCTAACTTCAGAACAGGTGGGAATTCTCTAAGTATTTGTCCTTGACATATCGACAGGTTTTTAAAGTGACAGTAGTAAGAAGTACCTCAATTTGCAGCATGTGTTGGTAATATTACTGACAATGATGTAAATGCTTCCCTGAATTAGGCGCAGGTAGTTCTTAAGAGAACTACTGTTAGAAGTCTGTCTTTAGGACTGTTTTGAATTCCCCTAGTTGTTTTCATATATGCCCTGGCTTTTATGTTAGGCTTAAAAAGATTTCCATGAAAAGCTAAGCTTTTAATCTATCCATATCCTGATCATTTGTCCTGGGTCCATTTTCTGTACAATCCAGGGGCGGACTGACCATTTGGAAACTCGGGCACTGCCTGAGGGCCCAGGGTCAGTAGGGGGCCCATGAGATGCCCCTGGTACCTTTTTCATAGGCTTTTTTGAGTTTGGGCAAGGACACAGGGGCCCCATGATCCCCTATTGCCCGGGGGCCCCATGAGTTGTCAGTCCGCCCCGGTACAATCATTTATTATATAATAGGCCACAAAGGGCTTCTGTTTTGTATGTTGTTTTGGTGTAATAATGATCTCTCCATTCTGTTTGGAATGTCTAAAATTTCATGTGAAATGTGTGTTTGCTTGAAGTATATTATGATGTACCACGCATAAATATAAGTTGTTAAGTGAAGCTTGGGGCATTCTACACATGTCAATGTTAAGAGCTATTGGATTGGAGGCTTGGGGATGTTTATTTTTATTTAATATGATAAATCAACTGCTATGATTTATTAAGTGCTGGCAGGTAGACATAAATTCCCTTTACATCTACTACCAAGAAAGATGCCCTGAGTTAACCACACAGATAAAGCACAGAACCCAGCCATAAAAATTCTTCATGTACAGCTATATGTTAGTGTGTGAGCTTTCTTTTTTGTATTACTCATTTAAATTGCACATAGACTGTCTACAACACTATATGAAGAAATGCAGGTGCTATAACAATGTTAAAGCACAAACAAGCAAAAGTTTTCCCAACACACTTACCAGCCTGCAAAAAAAAAAAAATATCTAACAATTTGTGTTGAATTGTTTTAGTTGCAAACATATGCAAATACTGTATATATGGAAGCCACACTGCCTCATCGAGATGACCCTGTAAAGTGTGGTCCTAACTCCTATATTTGAGAGTCTGTATACTGGAGCATATATAGCATTGGATAAATTAAGGACATTCCTGGAAGAAGCTTGTTCCTTCTTAAAGTTGAAGGTACACATTAGAATCTCAGCAGAGCACAATGGCAGCTGATGGCTCCCCTTGCCAACTACCCAAATTTAGAAATAGCCTGTGAAGCAAACGTTTTCCCAGCACACTCACCAGCTAGCTTGCAAAAAAAAAATAAAATGGCACTGTCTAAACATGTGCATTAAAACAGAGGCTTTAGTTGCATGCATTTGAAAATGTACAGTATGTGGAAGCTGCATTGGCTCGTCAAGTTTCCTCTAAAAAGTGCCTCTCTAGTTGTTATGTTTAAAACTCTCCAAGATGAAGCATACAGTATGTAGAAATTTATAAATTAAGGGCAGAAATACCTGGAGGCAGCACATTCCTCCTAACCAGGGGCGGGCTGACCATTTGGAAACTTGGGAACTGCCCGAGGGCCCAGGGTCAGTAGGGGGCCACATGAGATGCCCTTGGTACCTTTTTCATAGGCTTTTTTGAGTTTGGGCAAGGACACGGGGGCCCCATGATCACCTATTGCCCGAAGGCCCCATGAGTTGTCAGTCCACCCCTGCTCCTAACACTAAAAAACCAAGCCGAAATGCACAATATGGATTAGAACACAGCCTAAACAAACTAACAGTTTAAAAAGAGAAATGAGAGATAAAAAGGGTATGGTGAGACTTGACAGCAATACCTGCACTGCAGATTCACAGTAAAGTGATTGGCCAATCAGGATTTGCCAAGAGCTGTTTGTAGTATTGAAAAAGTATACGCCATGTTGAATAAATGAGATAGATGAGTGGACCAAAAATTAGCAGCCATTAACAGAGGTTCCAAATGATGTCCATTGTGGATATCAGGAAAAGTAGAAATAAAATAGAATTGCCAGTACTTGGGAAATCAAGGCTTTCAGTAGTTTAATAACTATTGTATATATCAAAGTGATTCCACACATATTTATGATTTTATATGTGGACTAAATGCCTAATGTGATAAAATATTATATGCATTCAAAATAATTGAAGCGATTTAATGAATTTAGTGAATTTCTTCATTCAAAGTACCCTGTTGCTATAAAGAAAAAAAATTAAAGCCAGCCTATAAAAGAATGAATAATACGTACCTGTACATTGTAAGTTACAAAGCACATCAAAACCCCAAAACAAAGTAATAATATGCAGCTTACCTGTCCTTAGTTGTAGTGGCATCGATAGTTTCCTTATTTCAAACTTTTTCCCTTTTTTTCACCTGGTAATACCACACTTTCTGTCTTAGGGCAACAAAACTCACATAGGCCCCTTTCACATGGGTAGACTATGCTAGTGGATTCACCTGCTCATCGGTGGATCTGCCCATTGATTCCCATTGAACAGGTGGATGACGGGTCCATGTCCGCTTTGCTTATGCAGAGCGCACATGGACACAGCCCACTTTCCTCTATGGGCTGTCATATGTAAACGGACTGTGTCCTTTTACAGCTTACTGTCATCCAATTCAATCCACTAGATTAATTGTGAATAGATCTGGTTGGATTTGACGCAGGTGGGTGTAAATGGACACATATCCCTTTGCATCTGCCGATCCATAAAGAGCAATGGACAGTCCTGTTCGGTCCACCTTTCCACCCGTGTGAAAGGGGCCTTACTGTACTTCATCTATTGAGGAGCAGAATTGTTATCTTGCTCTTCTGATTTTGATTACAATCACCTCCCTCGTTTCTTATCTTAATTTCATAGAGGGGATGACGGTTTTTAGTTCACAGAAGATAGTTAAGAATTCTGATAACATTGTTTTAAATATCAATTCAGTGCACTAGAATTACATTGAACCAAAATTGTTGACAGGATCAAAGTACTTAGCCTGAAAAGAGAAAACTAATGCAGCCACCACATCACAGAATTGGTAAATTGTAATACATATACTGTATATTCTAATGTTTTCCAGAGCTTTACTCGCAGAAGCATTTTCCTCCAAATCTAATTCATTTTTTTCCTTTTATTTCTGTGATCTGACTTCCTGTTAGAGGGTGGCTACATTTGTTTTCCATGGCCCCAGTGTACGTAGGAATGCAGCCACCCTCTCTTGTTCTCTCCTGAGATGGACTAGGGACTATAGACTGTGGGATTTGTAGTGTACATAGAGCACTACACATGATCGCAACTAACATAAACTACTCATTCCAGAAAAAGGGAAATGAGAAGCAAATTAATGTTTGCTACAAATTGTCCTTTAAAGTGGTTCTAAGGGCTGAAGGCTTTTTTTACCTTAATGCATTCTCTGCTTACCTCTGCGTACATGAGCTCTCTCCCTCCTTATAGGGAAGATTGATAACAGCAGGGGCCATTGGCTTCTGCTGCTGTTAACCAAATCCTGTGACCAGGGATTGGAGAATGGAAACCAGTCCCTCTGTTTGTGTCCATAGGCACAGACATGGTATAGGAGATTTACTAAAACTGGTTGACTCAGAATCTTGGGCACCTGTGCATGGTAGCCAATCAGCTTCTAACCTTAGCATGTTCAGTTAAGCTTCAGCAATAAAACCTGGAAGCTGATTGATTTTTATGCAGAAGTGGACAAGATTCTGAGTCAACCAGGTTTAGTAAATAAACCCCGGTGTGTCCTATGGTGGCACATGCAGAAGAAGAGTAGTCGGCGAGGGACCCCAGAAGTGAAGGACTGGGGCTGCTCTGTGAAAAACCATGGTAAGTATAACATGTTTAATCTTTTTTTTTTTTTTTAAATCAAAAATTACGGTTTACAATCACTTTAAGTCATAGCCTCACCCCTCTGAGTGTAGCCCAGCATGTTTAATATCTACCTTTGCCCCTGTTCCTGTAGTCTTTACTGTGCAACCCTGCTGCTGCAGAGCCTTGCTTCAGAAAGGGCCTGCAACCAAGTTTCCTTATTCTGTGTATGCATTCTGCACCCCTATTCGCTCCTGTGGGCCACTGGAGGCCACCATATGCTCAGATTCCCACTGGAATAAATGGGACCATGGTGTGATGGACTAGATGAAGAAAACTCAGGAAGAATGCTTTCTGAAAAATGGCTGTGAGGCTTTGGACAAGACTGCACAGTGAAGATGGGGTTGGGCCATGTCTTAAAAGACAACTTGTTCCAAAAACACAGTTATCTTTTAAAGTGATTCTAAAGGCTTAATTTTTTTTCAAATAACAAACATGTCATACTTACCTGCTCTATGCAGTGGTTTTGCACAGAGCAGCCCGGATCCTCCTCTTCTAGGGTCCCCCACCAGTGCTCCTGGCCCCTCCATTGTGTTGGGTGCCCCCACAGCAAGCAGCTTGCTATAGGGGCACCTGAGCATGTGCACTCCCCAGCTGCTGCACATGGAGTCACGGCTCGGCCCCCTCTCTATTCTCATTGGCTCACTTACTGTGATTGACAGCAGCAGGAGCCAATGGCTCCAGCTGCTGTCTCAGCCAATGAAGAAAGGGAGTCCTTGGATAGTACACATCACTGGATTGAGAGGGGGCTTAGGTGAGTATTAGGGAGGGCTGGGGGGGATGCTGCAAACAGAAGGTTTTTTTTACCTTCATGCATAGAAAAACCTTCAGCCTTTACAACCACTTTAAGCATATATATTCTCCAGTGTATAGAGACTTTTTGCCAGGTTTTTCCTTGCAAGCTCTAAAAACTGTCTGGGCAGGTTTAATGTAATACCACCCTATAGCAGTTCAATGCTGCCCTCTCTCTAGGCATGCCTCATTAAAGATAGATAAACTGCAGTGATATGAAAAAACTCTCTCAGCCATAGCTGCATGTTTGAAGCACATACTGACTCATTTCACTGCACTTCATAGCAACATTGTTAGGACTGATTGGTAATGAGTGACCTAATAATTCACAGGTGTTTTTTCTTTTGTGGATACATTTTGGGGTTTATTTGCTAAAGCTGGAGAGTGCAAAATCAGGCTCATTTCTGCATTGAAACCAATCAGCTTATGACTTCGGCTTGTTCAATTAAGCTCTGGCAATAAAACCTGGAAGCTGATCGGTTTCTGTGCAGAAGTGAGACTGATTTTGCACTCTTCAGCTTTCATAAATAAACCCCTCTGTAAAACACTCAATAACAGTACAATTAAAATAGTAAAATTTGCTTTTTTACCCACTAAAAACTTTGTTAACCTACAGTAATCTCCATGTTTGTTTATATTTTGCACTTACAACTTCTTTGATTGGTATGTACCTAGTTTGGAAGCAATGCAGCAGAATTTTGGAGACAGAAAATGAAATGCAATAACAAACAAACTTTATTTTCCATAATTTTAGGTCACACAATTGTATCATAACATCTCTGGCCGCTTATGTTCTTCTCTTCCTCCTCACATATTTGCCTGTTCGGAGAGGGCTTACCATATGGTTTTCCAAGAGAGGAGACCACAGTGCTTTATCTTAAGGTACCGTCTGCTTGGTATTAGCATATTTAATTTCTGTGTGCACTGAAAGGGATTGTATTGGACATTGTGCATTCATTATCATCATGCCTTGTTATAGCAGAATGATAACAGAAACAGTAAGAAAGAGAGGTGGGTGGTTTGTTGCTATTACAGTAAATTAGAATAATAAGAAATGTTTGCACTGTTTTAGCTTGTCAATACATACATTTTATTTTTATAGTTTACAATATTAGCTTGACACTTAGAATATCATAAAATTAGTCTGGCAAAGCAATTCCAGATTGGACTCAGAAATTAGGTGCGTGCAATGTTTTGTTGATGAATTCTTTGTGTTACTTCTGCATAATTAAGTGAACATTATGGAACTGACTTTAAAGGGGGTGATTATAGTTGGCCATATGTTTAGAGGCTCCTTCATAAAGACACCTATTTGCATAAACTCTCAAATTGTTATTGTAACATGTACTGTGATTGCAGAGCCATGTTAATCTCTGAACTGTTAAAGGGGAACAAAGAAAAAACATCCATTCTAGCTTTCATGCAAGGTGTGCAGAATTATACCTTGCAGTCTTTGGTGCTTTTCCCACCTATTGCCTGACATTGTAGATATCATTTATAAAAAAAACGTGGGCATGGGTACTTTAAAGTGGTTCTAAAGGCAGTTCTTTTAATCTTGATGCATTTTTTGCTTTAAGGTAAAAAAAACCTGCATGCAGAGCCCCCTTATAGTTAGCTGAGCTCCATCTCGATCCAGAGTTGTGCACAAGAGCGGTGTCTATCTAGGCTCTCATCCCCCTTATTGGCTCAGAGGCAGCAGCAGGAGCCATTAGCTCCTGCTACTGTCAATTACAGTCAATGAGGAGGGAGTGTGTGTGTGGGCACCTCTGTATGTCAGTTAACACACAGGGTTGGCTCAGGGGAGAAGTCAAGGGCACCAAAGGGGGATCTGAGAAAGGGAGGACCAGGGTTTCTCTGTGTAAAACCATTGTACAGAGCAGGTACTGTAAGTATAACATGTTTGTTATTTAAAAAAAGAAAACTTTAGAATAACTTTAACCACTTTGCTACTGCACTATAGCTGAAACATGGCTACAGCGTGGTAGTCCAGTTCTGGGAGGGTGTCATGTGCAGGGGCGTACTGACAACTCATGGGGCCCCCAGGCAATAGAAGATAATGGGGCTCCCTGTGTCCCTGCCCACATTCAAGCCACACCTACACTAAAGCCCCTCCTACATATTGCAGCTCAGCAGCAGAAGGGGACCTTAAATATCTACCGCAGCTTAGCCTGTCTGGACGTTCTTGGCTTCTTTCTGTAGAAGCTGCTGGGTACTTCTAGATTTAAAAATGGCTGCCACGTGGCAGCCATCTTTATGACTCAACCAGGAGTGTCTTATGAAAGAAGTGGGCCTATGTGCAAGATCTTAATTTGAGCCTTAATGACAGAGAAAGAAGTGCTGCACATTGCAGCAAAAATTGGGTATAGTTTTCGGGGGTTGGTTACATAGACTCCTGATGATTGAGGGGTTAATTGCCTTGTGTGGGCCTTCGGCTCCAACTCAGCTCCTTCCTGTCAGGAAACGTAATATCTACTGACAGAACACCTACTGAGAACCTGAAATATGACAGAAACTGGAATAGGAGGGAAAGAGATGGTAAAGTGGAAGAGGTGGGGGGAGAGAATGGAAGTGAGAAGAGGAAGGAATGAGCTAGAGAAAGGTGAGAGAGAGAGGGGGTGAGAGAGAGGGGTTGTGAGAAAGAGAGGGGGAGAGGGATGTCAGTGGGTGAGAAAGGAGGGGAGAGGGAGGTGAGGGGGTGAGAGAGGGAGGTGAGGGGGTGAGAGAGGGGGGAGAGAGGGGCAGAGAGGGAGGAGAGAACGGGAAGGAGTGAAAGAGAGAAAGGGTGAGAGAGAGGGGGTGTGAAAGGGAGAGGGAGGTGAGGGAGTGAGAAAATGCAGGTGAAGGAGAAGGGTGGTGAGAGAGAAGGTGAGAGGGGCTTGGAGAGAGTGGGTGAAAGAGATAGAGGGGCTGAAAGAAAGGTGTGAGAGGAGGTTAAAGAGAGGGGATAAGAGAGATAGGGGGTGTGAGAGAGGGAGTGTGTGAGAGACAGATGGGGGTGTGAGAGAGGGGGGTGTGAGAGAGAGGGGGTAAGAGAGAGAGGAGGGGTGAGAGAGAGGGGGTGAGAGAGGGGGCAAGAGAGAGAGGGGGTGAGAGGACATGGATGAGATAAAGAGGGGTTTAGAGAGGGTATGAGAAGAGGTATAGATAGTGCCCCCCATCCTCAAGGCACACATGGGGTTCCCTATTATAAAGTGCAGAGTACATGGTCATCCTCAGGTCACAGAGCGGACCTCTCATTATAAGGCACACAGAGCCCCCACTTAGGGCAGAAAGGGGACCCACAATTGTAAAGCACAATGAACCCCAATTCTCAGGTCAGAAAGTTTTTCCCTCATTACATGCTGTACAGAGCCTCCGTTCCCAGTTCATACAGGGGGTTCCTCAATATAAAATGTACTGAGTTCACACAGGGGGTCTCTCAATATAGGAGGTGCAGCCCCCCATTTACATGACAGGGGATCCTTCATTATGAGTACACTGCCCCCACTCACTACATACTGGGCCCCCTTTATATGAAATACAGCGCTCCCATACACACTGGATCCCCCACATGTTCATTGCTGTACCCCCCTGCACATGTGTTCCAACACTGTACCCCACTTGCACACATCTTCCATCGGTGTACCCTCTCTGCACATGAGTTCCATCGCTGCACTCCCTCTGCACACGTGTTCCATCGTTGCACTCCCTCTGCACACGTGTTCCATCGTTGCACTCCCTCTGCACACGTGTCCCATCGCTGTACTCCCTCTGCACACGTGTTCTATCGCTGCACTCCCTCTGCACACGTGTTCCATCGTTGCACTCCCTCGGCACACGTGTCCCATCACTGTACTCCCTCTGCACACGTGTTCTATCGCTGCACTCCCTCTGCACACGTGTTCCATCGTTGCACTCCCTCTGCACACGTGTTCCATCGTTGCACTCCCTCTGCACACGTGTTCCATCGCTGCACCCCCTCTGCACACGTGTTCCATCGCTGCACCCCCTCTGCACACGCGTTCCATCGCTGTACCCCCTCTGCACACGCGTTCCATCGCTGTACCCCCTCTGCACATGTGTTCCATCGCTGCACCCCCCTGCACAAATGTTCCATCGCTGTACCCCCCTGCACACATGTTCCATCGCTGTAACTCCCCTGCACACATGTTCCATTACTGTACACTCCCTGCACACATGTTCCATCACTGTACTCCCTCTGTACACGTGTCCCATCGCTGTACCCCCCTGCACACATGTTCTATTGCTGCACTCCCTCTGCACACATGTTCCATCACTGCACCCCCCCTGCACACATGTTCCATCGCTGTACCCCCCTGCACACATGTTCCAGTGCTGTACCCCCCTGCACACATGTTCCATTGCTGTAGCCCCCCTGCACACGTTTCATTGCTGTACTCTCCCTGCACACGTGTTCCATCGCTGCACCCCCTCTGCACACGTGTTCCATCGCTGCACTCCCTCTGCACACGTGTTCCATCGCTGTACCCCCTCTACACACCCGTTCCATCGCTGTACCCCCTCTGCACACGTGTTCCATCGCTGCACCCCCCTGCACAAATGTTCCATCGCTGTACCCCCCTGCACACATGTTCCATCGATGTAACTCCCCTGCACACATGTTCCATTACTGTACACTCCCTGCACACATGTTCTATTGCTGCACTCCCTCTGCACACGTTCCATCGCTGTACCCCCTCTGCACATATGTTCCATCACTGCACCCCCGCACACATGTTCCATCGCTGTACCCCCTGCACACATGTTCCAACGCTGTACCCCCCCTGCACACATGTTCCATTGCTGTAGCCCCCCTGCACACGTTTCATCGCTGTACTCTCCCTGCACACATGTTCCATCGCTGTACCCACCCTGCACAAATGTTCCATCGCTGTACCCCCCTGCACACATGTTCCATCGCTGTAACTCCCCTGCACACATGTTCCATTACTGTACACTCCCTTCACACATGTTCCATCACTGTACTCCCTCTGCACACGTGTCCCATCGCTGTACCCCCCCCTGCACACATGTTCTATTGCTGCACTCCCTCTGCACACGTTCCATCGCTGTACCCCCTCTGCACACGTTCCATCACTGAACCCCTCCCTGCACACATAGTCACCATGGATGGTATACAGGGCTCAGTGTAAACTATGACAGAGTGGCTCCTGGCTCTCACCCCCTCTCTCTCTCTCTCTCACCCCCCTCTCTCCACCATTCTCTAGGCAGCATGTTGTATTTCCCACACAGTGTCCTCCTCCTCCTTCCCTGCTCTCTCAGCCTCTCTCTCCTCTCAGGATCAGACCCAGAGTTGGCTTACTCCATGCATCCCACCCTGTCCTCTCAGGAGCCTCTCATGAGGCCCCTCTGGCCCCAGGCCCTCGGGCAGTGCCCGAGTGCCCGAATGGTCAGTCTGCCCTTGGTCATTTGACGTCCTCCCAGAACACGCCCATAGCGGTGCACACCCAGTGCTGTCTGTGATCGCTGTGTCCTTTGGACACAGCTGATCACATGACATGATAAAAGGCCAATTACAGCGGCCTTTTGCCACGTGTTCAGCTGTGTCAAATCACAGCTGAAAACTATCTAAATACACTTGCTGGTTATTGGCAGTACTTTCCTCATGCTGTCACAGCGCGAGGAAAGTACTGCTGGTAACTGTCAAAGCAGACATCTGCACTGATAATCAGGGCACAGGGCACAAATGCAAATCAGTGCCTCCTCATCAATGGCCACCAGTGCCGCCTCATCAGTGCTGCCTATCAGTGCCCATCACTGTTGCCTATCAGTGCAGCCTCATCAACGCACATCAGTGAAGGAAAAAAAATTACCGGTTTGCAGGTAATTTTATAATAGAAACAAAAAAAAACTTTTTTTATTTTTGTTTTTTTTTGTTTATAGTGCAAAAAAATAAACCACCCAGTGGTGATTAAATACCACCAAAATAAAGCTCTATTTGTGTGAAAAAAATGATAAACATTTCATATGGGTACAGTGTTGCATGACTGTGCAATTGTCATTTAAATGTGACAGCGCTGAAAGCTGAAAATTGGCCTGGGCAGGAAGAGGGTAAAGGTGTCCAGTAGGAAAGTGGTTAAAGTGTACATAAACCCAAAGACAAAAAATTTTATATTTTGTAGCTTACCAGTTTTTAGATATAGTGGCTGCATTAGTTTTCTTTTGCCATGCTTTTTTCCTTTTTTCCTATGCAATTCTTTTAAATAACACTTCTAGTCTTGGGATGACAACCCTCACTTACTGTATTGTATCCTTGGTGGAGCAGCATTCCAACCTTAGAAAAGTACTGCAGAACACCTCCTCCTCTCATTTGATATATGATGGGGGGGGTTGTGTAGCCTACAGAGAGAGCAGGGAGCAAAGGTAACAGGTAATAGTGCAACAGGGGCAGATAACAAAGGAAACTATCAACTTGTTGGCTAGATCACTGGGTATTTTTTTTTGCATTGATTAAACAGGTACATTTTCTTTCCAGCTGTGTTTAACAGACCAAGCAATATAAATAAGAGAAATTCATTGTTGGAGTTTACTTACACTTTAACAGGATATTTCCCCTTTATATAGTTTTAGGTTTTACTAAGTTTTTGTATAAAATAAAAATAGATTCATAAGCTATCATTGCTCAACCGTCTATGAACTGTACCACTATTTTACATTTTTATTAGTAACTTCACACAATGCTAAAGGTTTGCCTGTTGGGTGGGATTGGAAATTCTATAGTGCACACTACATTGGCACTATCAGCTTTTATAGAGGCTTCAGCCACCAATGAAGGTATCACATTGTAATGCTGGTCACTGCCATTCAGACCAAATTCTAATTTAGCAGAAAACAGAAGACAGACTTTTGGTATCTCAATTTGAATACGAAAAAAAAAAGAAAATCAACTTGCTGCATACTACAAAATAGGATTAGGAAATAACAAAGAGGGATGGGAGGGAGGAGTGTAGTACAGCTTTAATAGGTTGGTGCACTGTATAAAATTTTCTGCCAGGAGATTAGTTCTTCCTTGTTCTCTTAAGGGGCCTCATGCAATTTTTATACTTTTCTCTACAATTCCCCATATAATTGCTGAGATAGTGTGCCATTCATCCCTTGCTATACTGATATCTTATAAATATTTACACTCAATTTTATAGACAAGCTGCATTTCACACTATTTATTCAAAATACACTTTGAATTTTATTTACTCAGCTGTCATTGGCTTCATCAGAGTAAAATTATCTAGAGATTTGTGTGTTTTCCATGTGCCAGACTGCATATCGCAGGCAAAATTTAGAAATACAGTAAACATAATGTGTATTATTGGTATTATAATTATTATCATTAATAATTTACATAGTGCCATCAGCTCTCGTGCACTGCACAATGTAACTGATAGAAGCAAGAATAATACATGTAAATGTGGTTCAAACAATTGTCTATACAACATCAAATGATAAAGGGAAAAAAAAGCATAAAAAAACAAGATACAGTGGAAGAAATCTAGAGGTATAAGGGGTTAGTCTAGGGCAAGCATGTCAAGCTCAAGTCCAAGGATGGGCCACAAAGGAGGTCACATCTTCATCTATGGATGACTATTTGGCACATACAGTATAAATGGTAATTGGAATATATTACAACCTTTTACCTAAATTCACTGGCCAGATACACCAAATTCACTGTGCAGCATCCTTTTTAGGAGCAACAATAACACATACAGTACATTGCTGCTAATAACTACTGATCACATTCAGTAAATAGTTTAGTCATCTTCTGTTCAATCATCTTAAATCATCTTCTGTTTCTGGTTGTTGAAGGAGGGTTTGCTTTGTGTTGCGGAGGATAACGTACCAAATACACAACACTCTGCAGGACTCACAGCATCAGCTTCACTCAACCACTTGCAGCAATCCTACTAAAATCTCCTTTATCCGTGTAAAGACATCCCTCTTTCTGCATTGACTGGCTTTCCCTCACTGCATTTGTGTTTGCTCTTCTGCAGTACATAGGCTTGCAGAGGAGCTAATAGAAATATAGAAGGAGGAAAGACCAGCTAGATAAGTGGGGGAAATATAGCCTGTAGGAAGGGTTTAAAAGACTGAGCCTAAGTTGACAAAGGTGCTGCATACAGCCAGAGGCACCTTACCTGTAGCCCACCAAAGGTTTCCTTTGCCTGCTGAATGTGACACCATGGTTCTACGGGGAAAAATATGGTATGGCTTTTAGGGGGAACCCCACACACTTGAAAAGAAAATTACTGTGGAGCCCCTCTAAACCTTCCTACCAGACCTAAAGGGGTTTATTTACTAAAGCTGGAGAGTCCAAAATCAGACTCCCTTCTGCATAGAAACCAATCAGCTTCTAACCTCAGCTTGTTCAATGAAGCTTTGGCAATGAAACCTGGAAGCTGATTGGTTTCTATGCAGAAGGGAGTCTGATTTTGGACTCTCCAGCTTTAGTAAATAAACCCCAAAGTGTCTGGTATGGATTAGGGGAGGGGCCCCACACTGTTTTTTTTTTATGTCAGTCCTGCTGCAGCAGGTTCTATAAATTATACAGATGTGCAACTTTGCAGGTAGTTTAGAGGGGTCCACTCAGCCATGATATTTAAAGGGATTTTTCAGTTATTTTTACTTTAAGCAATGAAAAATTACTGCCCCAATGGTACTTTTTGAATTTTTATTTTCACTGATTCATGTCCCTCAGGGCAGTGCCCGAGTCCCCATACCCTTTTTATGGCCAATACCTTGCTTATAAGGCTTTAAAATGGGCACTTTTCCATTTACAAGTTCGAGTCTCATGCTTTGAGTTCGAAGTTCGCGGCTGAACGTTCATTAGGTTCAAGCATGCCGTGAACCTGAACATGGGGGTGTTTGGCCCATCACTACTTGTAATCAAGTCCCATGATATGGAAGCTTCTGCATTCTCTAGAAATCTTCACTATAGGGTTGCCCTGTCCTCTTCCTGTTGTCCAACCTCTGGCACTAAAGGAGTTAAGAGCTTCAGATCTCTGGGCTGAAGTAAAATTGATTTGACAGGGATACACCCACTCCTGCCCTCTCCTCCATTCTTTCAGTAAATACACTTCCTGTAACAAGATCTGTGAATGGGGGAGATCATGATTGGTCAGAGAATTGTCTCCCCCATTCACAGATTATTGTACAGGCAGTGTAATCAGTAAAAGAACTTTACTGGTTGTCTTGAATTACTTTTTTTTTATAAGGCAGCCAATTTTATTGCTGCCTTATTGAAATGTGCAGTTATGTTTTTCCATACTGTCGAAAGTTTTCACTATTTATTTTAGAAGAAAATATCAAAAATGGAATGTGAATTTCTCCTTTTCTAGGAAATTCACACTAAATACTTGCTGAATATTGTTGTTAACTGGACAATGTATATACAGTATATAAGTGTTATACATACAGTATATAAGTGTTATATCCAGTCCAAGGCTTTTTATTATTCCTCTTGAAAACCAAATAGCCATTTTTTTTAAAGTATGCATTTTTAAACACTTGGCAACCAGCCACAGTACACATACTACGGCAGGTTGGTACCTGCAGGCAAAATCACGTACATCTACATTTTTAACCCATTCATGACAGGCATAAACTTTGCTGTTACAATAATCTTCATCATAACAGCAAAGTGTAAAACAAAAATAAAATGAAAAATAAAAAAGTTTAAAAATGTTTATAAAAAATGAGTTACATTTTTTTTTTTTAAATACTGACACCAGACAGTTTCTCTGATCACCTCCACATCAGACATATACAGGGGCGGACTGACAACTCATGTGGCCCATGGGCAATAGGGGATCATGGGGCCCCTGTGTCCTTGCCCAAACTCAAATAAGCCTATGAAAAAGGTACCAGGGGCATCTCAGGGGGCCCCCTACTGACCCCGGGCCCTCGAGCAGTGTCCGAGTTTCCAAATGGTCAGTCCGCCCCTGGACATATAATGATGCTATATTGCACTGGTGATAGTATGTTAAAAAAAATTAGAAAAAACACATTTTATTCAATTTCTTCATTATAAAAAAATTGTGACAAAAAATTACAACTTACAAAATTTATGATGCAATTTGATTTTATTGGATATGTGTTATGACAGGAAGTAGAAAATATTGTGTTTTTCCAAATTTTTGGTCTTCTTTCATTTATATTGCAAAAAAAACATCAGTGGTGATCAAATAACACCAAAAGAAAGCTCGATTTGTGTGGAAACAATTATACAAATTTAATTTGCATACAGTATTGCATGACTGTGCAATTGCCAGTTAAAGTAGAACTATAGGCAAAACTTTTTTTTTCATTCTGGATAGGGCAAGGGAGGGTTATAACCCCTGTTAAATTTTTTTTCGCCGTCTGTGTCCCATTGCTGAGATTTCCCTTCACTTCCTGACCCACAGCTAAACAGATTTCCCCTTTATTACTTTTCTGGGGACAACCCAAAATTTGGGATTTTCCTTTAATTTATCTTTCAATAATAATGGTAAACAGGACAAATAGAGGGTGAATCTCCTTAACAAAGGCACTGATATCAATACAAACTGAGAAGTGTTCTAATCCCACTGCACTCTATTCAAAGCTAGAAAATTGCTAAAAAGTTATACTTTAAAGTAGCGCAGTGCTGTTGAATAGCAAAAAATGTACTGGTCATGAAGGGGGTAAAACCCTCCGGAACTCAAGTGGATAAATGCTCTTGGATTAGTCATTGAGTTGCTTTGATGTTATAGAAGGAGTTTGAATGTTTAAAAATGTAAAAAAAGAAATACACACTAAATCTAAAAAATCCAAACTAAATGTTATTTTTTTTAAAAATTAGCTCAAATAAATGTGTGAGAACTAGCCTTAAAGTGGTATTAAATCCATAAGGAAACATTTATTTTATTGCAGCTTATCAATTCTTAGATGTGATGGCTGTATTAACTTTCTTTTTTGGCTTGCTTTCTTTTATTTTCACCTGGTGATCTAGCTTTTCATCAGAACATGCTGTCCTTCAGATATTGCAGTCTGAGACAAACAGAGTTGAGACAAACCATTTAACACTGACAGGGTTACAGTTTCTTACTTGCTTACAGTGATCAGCCTTTATTTATTTATGTAAAAACCTTTATCTCAACAGGACCAAAACAATAGCTGTAACTGCTTAAAAAGTGTTAGCTGGAGTTTGGCTTCAGTTTTTTTTAGTGTACTTAAATCTGCTATTACATCTAATACTCCCCTCCACTGACTGATAATGTGACTGCTCAAAAGTGCCCTGTGATCCTTATTCCACTCTAATACAGGAGGTGTGTTGTTGGCCAGATCAATAGGTTAAACAGAGAGAAAAAAGCCTTAAAAAAATGAATGCAGCCACCACATCTGACGTTTTGTAAGCTGCAATATATTATATTTTTTATTTTGGGTTTATTACCCATTTATATGCATGTAAGTACCATGTTTTCTGCATGTTTGTTGCCTCAATCTATCCAAAACTGAGCTCATAATATTTCCTCCCCCATGTGCCTCTTCCCCTGATTTCTCATTCAAGATCAATAGCATCACTATCAACCCATCCCCGTATGCCAGAGTGCTCGGGGTAACCCTGGATTCTGAACTATCCTTTCAGGCCCACATCCAATTCCTGTCCAAATCATGCCGCCTCAACTTCTGCAACATCTCCAGAATATGACCCTTTTTAACTAATGATACCACAAAGCTAATTCACTCTCTGGTTATCTCTCGCCTCTACTGCAACTCCCTCCTCATTGGCTTACCTTCATATAGGCTATCTACCCTCCAGTCCATCATGAATACTGCTGCCAGGCTCATCCACCTTACCAATCATTCAGTGTCTGCTACCCCTCTCTGCCAATCCCTCCACTGGCTTCCACTCATCCAACGAATAAAATTCAAAATACTAACAACTTACAAAGCCATCCACAACTCTGCCCCCAGCTACATCACCAACCTGGTCTCAAAATATCAACCAAACCGCTCTCTTTGATCCTCCCAAGACCTTCTGCTCTCTTGTTCCCGTGTCATTTCCTTCCATGCTTACATCCAGGACTTCTGCCGAGCTTCTTCCATCCTATGGAACTCCCTACCCCAATATGTCCGACTATCTCCTAATCTATCCACCTTTAGACAATCCCTGAAAACCCTTCTGTTTAAAGAAACCTATCCTGCTTCTACCTTGCATTTTATTTCCTCCCTCAGCTCATCCCTCCACCTTTTGTATTATTCAACCCTTCCTCCTAGATTGTAAGCTCTAACGAGTACAGCCCTCTGTTTCCTCTTGTACCAAATTGTATTGTAACTGTAATGCCTACCTTCAGTTTGTAAAGCGCTGCGCAAACTGTTGCTGCTATATAAATCCTGTATAATAATATATAATAATAGCATAGTTGAAAGGAGATGCTAGTTTCTGCATAGCATAAAAAGCTGTTAGTTATTGTACCACAAGGTGGCTCTGTTGGTCTGCTATATTTTCATTACATAGAAGCAAATGTGAGCAGAACATTTCAGTAGATCATCATTTTACACAAAAAGTGTTCTAAATACAGAAGTATTACCATATACATCCTAAACGTAGTTGTGGTGCCTTCTACAATGCGTTATTACTGTAACTAATGTAATTTCTCTGTTTCATCCCTAGTGGCGAAAGTGGTTCTGGGAAGACAGAAGCCTACAAGCACATTATTAAACACCTGGCCCTCAGGTGTAGTTCCCGCAAATACTCCCTTCATTCAAAGATTAAACATGTAAGTTCACTCAGTGACACTTTTATTGCCACCTTTCTTTCTCAATAGATCTGCCCAACAAAATGCATACATTTACCTAATCATGTATCATTGCTGCATAAATCACAGTGTACCACTGAATGAACACTCTCACTGTGCTGCAACTAGTCATTGCAAGACAGTCAGCAGTTTTTGGGACATGCTAGGGTTGCTAGTAGCAAACCTCAGTGTTGGAGTGAATATGTAAAAACAAAGGAAACAGGGGGCGCACCAGCCTGAGGAAGAGGAGACCGCTCCTCGAAACTCATCAGCCTTACGGTAAAGGAGATAAGTATTTGATCCCCTGCTGATTTTGAATGTTTGCCCACTCTCAAAGAAATGATCAGTCTAAAAATCGAATGGTAGGTGTATTGTAAGACTGAGAGACAGAATAGCAAGAAAAAATTCAAAAGAAATGCATGGCTAACAAATGATGCACTGATCTGCATGTTCAAGAAAGAAATAAGTATTTGATCCCCTTCACAAAACATGACTTAGTACTTGGTGGCAAATCCCTTGTTGGCAATCACAGAGGTCAGACATTTCCTGTAGTTGGCCACCAGTTTTGCACACATCTCAGGAGGGGTTTTGGCCCACTCCTCTTGGCAGATCCTTTTCAAGTCATTAAGGTTTGGTGGCTGATGTTTGGCAACTTGAACTTTCAGCTCCCTATACAGATTTTCAATCGAATTAAGGTCTGGAGACTGGCTAGGCCACTCTAGGACCTTAATGTGCTTCTTCTTGAGCCACTCCTTTGTTGCCTTGGCCGTGTGTTTTTTGGGTCATTGTCATGCTGGAACACCCATCCACGACCCATTTTCAATGCCCTGGCTGAGGGAAGAAGGTTCTCACCCAAGATTTGATGGTACATTGCCCCGTCCATCATCCCTTTGATGAGGTGCAGTTGTCATGTCCCCATAGCAGAAAAACATCCACAAAGCAGAATGTTTCCACCACCATGTTTGACAGTTGGGATGGTGTTCTTGGGGTAATAGGCAGCATTCCTCCTCCTCCAAACACGGTGAGTTGAGTTGATGCCAAAGAGCTCGATTTTGGTCTCCTCTGACCACAACACTTTCAACCAGTCCTCCTCTTCATCATTCAGAAGTTCAGTGGCAAAATTCAGATGGGCCTGGACATGTGCTTTCTTGAGCAAAGGGACCTTGCGGGCACTGCAGGATTTCAATCCTTGTCAGCATAGTGTGTTACCAATTGTTTTCTTGGTGACTGTGGTCCCAGCTGCCTAGAGATCATTGACAAGATCCTCACGTGTAGTTCTGGGATGATACCTCACTTTTCCCATGTTCATTGACAGTCCAAGAGGTGAGATCTTGCATGGTGCACCAGACCTAGGGAGACTGACAGTTGTTTTGTGTTTCTTCCATTTGCAAATGATTGCACCAGCTGTTGTCACCTTTTCACCAAGCTGCTTGGAGATAGTTTGGCAGCCCAGTCAAGCCTTGTGTATGTCTACAATCTTGTCGCTGACATCCTTGGAGAGCTCTTTGGTCTTTGCCATGGTGGAGTGTTTGGAATCTGATTGTTTGATTCCTCCTGTGGACAGGTGTCTTTTATACAGGTAACAAAATGAGATTAGGAACACTCCCTTTAAGAAACTGCTTCTAATCTCAGCTTGTTACCTGTTAGAAAGATCCCCGTTAGCCAGAAATCCTACTGAATGATAGGGGATCAAATACTTATTTCCCTCATGAACATGCAAATCAGTGCAATATTTGTTAGACATGTGTTTCTTTTGAATTTTTTGTTGCTATTCTGTCTCTCAATGTTACAATACTCCTACCATTCAATTTTTAGATTGATAATTTCTTTGTGAGTGGGAAAACATTCAAAATCAGCAGGGGATCAAAAGCTTATTTCCTTCACTGTAAGAGCTGATCCTGTGTACTGGTCCCTTTGTATATGACACGCTTTTGTTTCTACAATGTTTGTGAGTATATTTTGTTTTGGATGAATAAAGCTATTACCCTAGGTAATGCACAAGGCTGGTGCACCCCCTGTTTTCCTTTGTTTTTACAGTTGGTTCCTGTGGGTTTTTCCCCAATCTCTAGAGGGCAGTAAGGCCAGTGCTGATATTTCATACACAAAGAATGTTTCACAGTTGCATATTTGTACATCACTCTTGAGAGCAGGGGACTGATATATTTCTGCTATACATGGAGTGTATATGTGCATGCGTTGATTTTTGCTGCTTCATGCTGACAAGGACAAAGGTGGCTACAGAACGATTATGTGGCTTTATCCTGCTGTTACTGCACCATAGGTTTAGCTACTGAATATGTTGTGTCTTTTCAGACCTATCTTTAGGTACGGGGAAGTGAGTGCTTGGACACTCACTAATGATGCATGATGATACCCCATTGTAGCTTGGACTGCCCATTGGACAGTACTGCTGGGACCAAAAAGTCTGGAAAACCCTGAAAGCTTGTCCTGAAAATTTAAATGTCAGTGCAAATAAAAATTATCATAGACAGTGCTCAGTAAAATTGTGAAAATATTGTGAAAGGTCCTGGCTGTGACTTTTTCAGGTACTATTATTATTATTAGACAGGATTTATATAGCGCTAACGGGAGACAATACAGCAACAATACAGTTCAATACAAGAGGGATAGGAGGGCCCTGCTCCTTGGAGCTTACAATCTAAGAGGGAGGGGCTAGTGGTACAAAAGGTAATAACTGTGGGGGATGGACTGGTAGGAGGAGTAGAAGATTCCATTATTAGCTGAGGGCAGGATAGGTATTTCCTTGCCTATTGTTCAAAATTAGACATTTAACAATGGTCTGTAAATAATGATGTTCAAACTGAAAAGCAAGATTTTGTTTTACATAGTCACATACTCTCAGAGGCCACTTTATTAAGTACACCTTGCTAGCACCTTGTTGGACCCCCTTTTGCTTTCAGAACTGCCTTAATTCTTCATGGCATAGATTCAGCAAGGTGTTGGAAATATTCCTCAGAGATTTTGGTCCATATTGACATGAGTTACTGTTACCTTTCTATCATCTCGAACCAGTCTGCCCATCTGACCTCAGACATCTACAAGGCATTTTTGTCCACACAACTGCTGCTCACTGGATATTTTCTCTTTTTTGGACCATTCTCTGTAAACCCTAGAGATTGCTGTGCATGCAAATCTCAGTAGATCAGCAGTTTCTGAAATACTCACATCAGCCTGTCTGGTACCAACAACCATGCCATGTTCAAAGTCACTTAAATCCCTTTTCTTCCCCATTCTGCTGCTCGGTTTGAATTTCAGCAAGTCATCTTCAGCATATCTAGATGCCTAAATGCATTGAGTTGCTGCCATGTGATTGACTGTCTAGCAATTTGTGTTACCAAGCAAATGAACAGGTGTACCTAATAAACTGGACGGTGAGTGTAGTTACATAGTCTGGCTGAAAAAAAGTTTTGAAACAAGTAATAGCCGGAGTCACAAAATAATAGCACTTTAAAGTATATGTGAACCCTAACCTTGTAAAACAATCCATTCAGTTTAAAATAGAAATGAAAGGCAAAACATTTGTGTATATATATTAAAAAAAACTTTAAAAATACCTTTTTTTGCCTTTTATATAGGAGATCACATAATCTCTGTTCTCAGCTGCATAAGGACCTTAGAGAGCTGGGGATGGAGAAACAGCAGACCACTGATCTTCCCAGTGAATAATTGTGCAAGGAGGGTGTGTCACTACAAGACAAATCATTGGAGGAGAGCACACTGAGTTCCCAGCACAGCCATAAAACTGACCACGCTGTGCACTCCTCCCTAGTTTGGTCAGTTGTTAATAGGAAAGCAGAGGGACACACAAAGAAAGCAATGCAAGGAGAACAGGATACTTTTTAACAACATACACATATCACAAATATGAAATATTAGAGTAACATACACTTTAAACTGTCCATGGAAAGGAAAAGGTTTAAAAAAGATTTTAGGCAGGCTTTTTCATACAAGTACATGTTGCAGCAGGCTTTATCAGGAATATGAAATGTTAGGTTAACATATTCTTTAACATTTATCTATGTTATGCAATGAGAAAGCACCTCAAATACAGCCTGTGAAAAACTTTCAGGTGGTTAGATGGTGCTTCTATGTCCAACAACTCTCTAATAAACTAATAAAATAAACTCTGTTTCACAGATGGGAGTTCAGAATTTCTAAACATATATCTGGGTGAGAATATTTGGTCATTTTTGATACAACTATAATTAGTAGCAACTATTTTCAAACTCATTTGGTAATGTACAAATGATTGCCGCAATGTCTGTTATGCTTTAGTAATATTTTTATTAGTTCTGTACTTTTGCTGTGACATACCTTTCCCACTAGAGGAAACCAGAGATTAAGATGTTTTTATATTACAGGTAAATACAATCCTAGAAGCATTTGGGCATGCCAAAACAACACTTAATAATTCTTCTAGTCGTTTCATAAAATTTCTTGAGCTACAGTTTTGTGAAAGGACATCAACTTTATGGGGAGGTAACATATATTTATCATCTACTTAAAATAATTATTTTTAATATTATTTCAAAGGTTTTCAGAAATGTTGAATCTGTTTGAGAGTTAAAGGGGCATTTAATGTTCAGTGTCAAAGTAGAGAAAGGTAAGCAGTGGGTTAGAAGCCTAAAAGAAAACTGTTCTAGTTGTGATTGGTTAATAACATCTTTTATATATTATTATACGAATAAATATTTAAAAGAGAAGTATGGGAAACATTTTTTTTTTTTTACAAATCATACTTACCTAGGTAGGTGCAGCATCGGTTCAGTACTGCATCTGTCCCCCTCCAGCTCTAAGGGTGAGAACTCAGTCACATGACCACTGTCAGCTCTGCCCCCTCCCATGCTCACTGGAGCACTGGGCTGTGGAGGGGAGGGAGTGGCTGGCTCAGGCTCACAGCTGCTTACTGACAATATGGTCACGATCCTTCCCCAGCCAGGACCAACTCTGTGATGTCAGCCGATAGCAGGCTTCAGCCCGCTGTCAGCTCAAAACAGGTCACAGGACCACTTGTACACTGACCACCAATGTAAATGGGTACTTCACTAACCAACAATGTAGGGAGGTACTTTCTACTGACCCAATGTAATGGAGCATTTTTTTCAGTGACCACCAATGTAGTAAAGCACTACAATCTTCAGTTTTCTTTTCTGGCAAATATTTTTTGTTTCATTTCATTTTTATTACTGAAAATAATTTAGATGTATAGGGAGCTTTGGGTGTCTAATTCGCTCACTAAAGTACAGTATTTGATCCCCTGCTGATTTTGAATGTTTGCCGACTCACAAAGAAACGATCAGTCTATATGTTATAATATGAATGATTATGTTATGAAGACTGTAATACTCCATTATCAAAATATTGAAAAGATTCTTAGTTACATCCAAATTTGAATATTATTATGTGTGTTATGGGATATACTTGTCATAAATCCTAGAGCTCATTAACAGTGCAGTTACACCTCAGGCTTGTTAGTATAAACCTGTCAGTTCAATAGCATTTATTGACAACCATAGCAGGGTCAAGGCCAGTAGACTAACAGTGGAGAGCTCACACTACTGTTGTCAAAGGACAATGCATTATACATCTGAGACCTATATTGACTTATACTACATTGTATAAATGGAACAGGCAGTTAGCAGAATGCCCTGACCAATTAACCAGCAAAATTAAGAAAGTGCCACTAAAGACATTTCCAATTAAATAGCAACAACCAACATAAACAGACTTGGGCGAGGAGGGCAGTACAGAAGAAGAGTTACATGTTTATGGATTTCTCCCCAGAAGAACTAAGGGATATACTGTGTGTATATATATATATATATATATATATATATATATAGTACATTTCTGAAATAATTGTAAATGAACTTCCCTTATTTGCCTTCTCTTGGTCTTGTAAATATATATTAATAAGGCATTTGTTATATCTATTTTCTAAGCGTAAAATAACCTATTGACCTATTGAAATTCAGAGTTGTAGTGTGCATACTTTCTGTGTTATTTCAAAGAATCTATTTATTGCTCCTACTTCTTATCATAGTCAACTAGTGCTTATGCTTTGGAGATAAGGATAGTGAATGTGATTAAGTAATTTATTCATTTATTTATTACAGGTACTTATATAGCTCCTTTAATTTATGCAGCACTCAACCTGTATAGTTGTACATTCGCATTAGTCCCTGCCCTCAAGGAGCTTACAATCTAAGGTCCCTAATTAACATTCATACATACTAGAGCCAATTTAGACAGCAGCCTATTAACCTACCAGCCTGTCTTTGGAATATTGGAGGAAACTGGAGTACCCAGAGGAAAGCCACACAAGCACAAGGAGAACATGCAAACTCCAGGCAGGTAGTGTGGTGGTTGAGGTTTGAACTGACAACTAGTAGTTTAGCAAAAGTGATTTTGCCAAAACTCAGACTTCAAAAATACTGTATGTTGTCAGCCTTTGATAGAAAATGAAGAATTCATTTTTGGCAGATAAACAAGTTTTTTCTCTGTATTTGCAAGAACTAAATTGGGATTAAACGTAGGCAAATGCATTCCTGGTGCAGCCCAAAGGTTGGACTGGGGATCCCCAACCTTAATCTCTACAATGAAGCCTGTATTTTGAATAGAGTATTGTACTGGCGCTGTCATGCCTCACAGAAAGCCCAGGTAGTCCTAAGAGGAGACAATCTAGAATGCAATATCACAACCTTCCCTAGATAGCTAAATCCTTTATTGCAAATCCTTTATTCTAAATTCCTTTACAGGAACTATAAGCTTTTTATAGGTATCGTTTACTTAAAGTGGAGCTTCACCCAAAAGGGAAAGTTTCGCTTTAAGGACTCTTTCCCTGCTCCCCATTAAGGATAAGTACCTTTGAGGAGCGGGTACCCAATTTTGACAGGTACCCGCTCCCACTTCCACTCTGATTGCCTTAGGCAATCAGAAGTGGTAGTTCTCCTCCCCCCTCCCACAGTCTTCTGGGACCTGTCGCGTGTCCCAGAAGACTGTGGGAGGGCGGAAGAGAGCAGTGCTACTTACACATATGCAGTGTGCACCTGGCTGTGAAGCCACAAGCTGTCAAAGCCAGGTACCTATGCTTAAGATGCCAGTGCCAACAGAAGACTGGTGGTGAAACCGGCTGCAACGAGCACAGCGCTAGGTCGAGGGGCAGATGATTGGCTGTTTTTTAAAAGTCATCAGCTACAGTTTTTGTAGCTACTGACTTTTATTTTATTAACAGGAGACTGGAGCTCCACGTTTGTGGAGTGTATAGGCTCACTCTCTCAATTTTCTGCTGTTCCGGGCCTTAACTCCCCTGACAACCCTGAATTTCCTGAATTTCACCCAGGATCTCAAATTGAGGTGTCTTTCAAAAACAGTTTTCGCAGACATGTACTAGTCAATTGTATTACAGATAGGGGTAAACTCTGTGACAAAGTGGACTTGAAACAAATTGTTTTATTGTGCCCACTTTTTAACCAGCAATATTTGTAATGTCGACATTTTATAGCTAACTACAAACAAAAGCAATTTTTTTTCAAGTTTGTCATACACTGGGAACAAATACAGTATTTCTCTTCGACTTGCCTACCAAGCAAGGAGTATCAATATCTTATACTCTGTTTTCTCATTCATAAAAGTAAACTTCCACCTTTCTTTTAAGAAACAATGGACATATGAACTTCAGACATAGTTAACATATTCCCAATGAGGAAAACGTGCTCTATCAGCACTAGATACTAAACGTATGTAGGGTTGATTTACTAAAACTGGAGAATGCAAAATCTGGTGCAGCTGTGCATAGAAACCAATCAAGCTTTTTTGTCAAAGCTTAACTGAACAAGCTGAAGTTAGAAGCTAATCGGCTACCATGAAACAGCTGCACCAAATTTTGCACTTCATAGTTTTAGCAAATCAACCCCTATGTATAGACTTTTTTCTCAGTGGTACATGTTTCCCCCAAAAAATGCTGGCTAGGTTGTAATGAAATAGGCTCTGTCCTACATATATGCAGGTTGTGTCCAAAAATTACCCTCTTTTGGAACTTCGTCAGAGGCTTGATCCACCAAACTACAGAACAATCCCCCCTTAAAATTCAGACTTTTTTTTACACTTGAAATCCAGCATGCACCTACAAGAAAACACTATTCACCTATTAAATTCAGCAAAATCGCAGATTCTTTGACATTGGAGCATTGATGATATGCCTAACTTGAAGGAATGGCAGCCATCAGTTAATAGCTAACTTTGAAGAAATGAAGGTCGTGGCAGCAGATTTGTTGAACATTTACAGGAAAAAGTGAACATGTTGGCTTCTTGCTAATTTGCCAACTCATTAATCCACTGCACCTATAGAATACAATCTATTGATAAGCAATATTTATATTTTCCTGACCGTAGAAAATATGTACAAATCCACTATATATTCTCTTTAACCAACACTTTAAAAAAAAGAGTAAAGCTATTTTGTGTTGTCTCTCAAATGTTTTCCTTTACAAATTCTGAAATAAAATGAACCTTAATGTACAATGTAAATATGATCCATGTCATTCTGAAGGATAAATGTAACTTAGTGGTTACCTGAGTATGGCAGATCATTCTTTGAACAAATTGCTAAAATGGTTTCTCACACAAATCTTTTCTAATTCTAGCCAGACTGTACACATATATGCTGGAGAAGACCCGTCTCATCGCTCAAGCTCAAGGCCAAAGTAACTTCCTAATATTTTACCTAATGATGGATGGCCTGTCTGCTGAAGAGAAATATAACCTGTATCTCAGGAGCACATCAGCACACAGGTAATACAATTTCTTCATATTGTTACAAAAAGTATTCAGTAAGGATAAGTTTTAAGTGTTCTGTCTAAATGAACTGTTTTATAGCTTTAAAGGAATTTTGTCTCATGAGAAACCATCAAGGGTGTTGCTAGACTCTGGCACCCATGGTACATACCCCAGGTCTTCTATTGATTGCCCCAGGTATACTTTGAGATATGGAAATGATGCATTATTTGCATTATACAGTTTTGGAACATTTAATGTATCTACTTTTCAATCCAACTATTCTTTATTTTGCAATCATAATATTATGATAATACAGTTTTTAGACCAATTCAGTTTAGTTCAGTGAAAAATATTATATTATTATTAGATTTTATCCAAAGTGGTCATCGTGGTATCCTACTAGTCCCTCTACATTTTAGTTTGTGTGCCTAGAGGTACCCAAAGTCTAGGACCTTAGAAATGCTGCTGACTATCCTTGTTTTCCTCTCATACTGAAAATGGTATCTGCTTGGCAGTCATGCTGATCTATTTACTTTAAAGCTTTGAGCCACCTGGAACTAGTGCATCTATTGCGAAGGTAAAATAATATTTCACTAATTATAATTACATATTTTGTTCTGATTTCTTTAAATTTAATCTTTTAATGTCTTTTTGACAAAAAGTAGAGTAAGAAATTTACAAAAAATGCCTTGGAAAGAAAATCCACACAAATGGAAACTTTAGCATATAATGGAGCCACAGACTGTGTAGTCACAACTTTTCTTGGCAGCGATTGATGAGAGATCATCTGCTACTGAAGGGTTTAGAGCACTCTGTCAGCAGATGCTTTCACGCTGATTCACTTAGAATATAAGAAACATCTCTTTCTCTGATCAGTTGTATGAATGGAGAAATAAGGAGAAAATATAGAAACTGTTGTGAGAGTTGTCCCCAAGGCAGGTTAGATTGTGACTGTGATTGACCAACTTGTACAGTTTATGGGCAGCTGTAAAGTTTGAGCTGTACTGCTCCCCTTCTCTTTTGTGCTGAATGTATGATATGGGAACAGATCAAATTAATAAAAAATGCAAAACAAACACTATATATTATTCCAATAAAAATATTTTCCATTGTTCTTAATTATTGTTTCAAGAATGCAAAGATAGTATACAGAGGATTCAATTCACAAAGTAGTATCTTAGCGTTTTTCAAAAACTTTTTTGCAATTCACTAAAAAACACTCCTAAAATACTGCATGTGCTATTTTATGAAGTGATTCAATATGTTAAGGAGCTGGTATCCGCCAGCGTCCTTAACAACCAGTAAAATCAGTAAAACAACTTGGTTGTTAAGGAGTGGGTGGCCACGGCGTCCTTAACAACCATGGCTCATCTGCTGTCAGCAAGATTTCCCGCTGACAGCAGAATGTAAACAAAAGAAGAAACCCTAAGGAACCCCACTTCAAAATAAAAAAAATGGCATGGGTTCCCCCCCAAATCCATGCCAGAACCTTATCTGAGTGTGCAGCTCGGCAGGCCAGGAAGGGGAGGGGGGGCAGCTGAGCGCCACTCCCCCAAACCATACAGGGCCACAAGCCCTCAACTTGGGATATGTGCTTTTTGATGAGGGCAAGGGCCTCTTTCCCGCAACCCTGGCCCAGTAGTTATGGGGTACAGGGGTTATTTAATAGAATCTGGAAGCCCCCTTTAACAAGGGGGCCCCCAGATCCCTGCCCCCCTCATATGAATATGCATGGGATGCATAGTACCCCTACTCTCTCACCAAAATAAAGTGCTAAGTAAATAAAAACACACAGCTGTTAATTAAAAGGCCAAAAAATAAATAAATGTCCCCTGAAGTAGATCCAACCAAGTAGATCCAATCACAATGCATGCTGGATGCCAACCCAAATGGTAAAACAGAAAAACAACAACACTGACGCTTGGCTCCCACAGAATGACAGCTCCGCCACCTCCCACGGCTAAATAAACTAAGAGACAGAGCAACCTGATAATGCCAGCAGGTGACCCCACCCCCTTGTGATGTTATCAACCAGCGCATCATGGGTCAATGACATCACAAAGGGGTGGGGGTCACCCAGGGACATCATCGGGTGGCCCCGCCCTTTAGTTTATTTAGCCTTGGGAGGCGATGGAGCTGTCATTTGGCTGGAGCCAAGCATTGGTGGAGGGTGGTTTTTTTGTGGATTTGGGTTGACAGTCAACGTTCATCGTGCTTGACTTTGAATCTACTTTGGGGGACATTTTTGTGGGGGGCTTTTAAATAAAGGACTTGTCAAAAACTGACTGTGTGTTTTTATTTAATTTGCACACATTTTAAAACTTTTTTTAATGCTAGTAATTCTTTTTTTCACATGCTGCTGTCAGCGGGCAACCCTGCTGACAGCAGATGCGTCATGGTTGTTAAAGATGTGGACGCTGTCTGCTCCTTAACAACCATGATATTTACTGGCTGTTAAGGATGGCGGCTGGCAGCTCTTTAACAGCTAAAATCACACGCATGCCTTAACTATTGCATGCAGGGCCATTACTTATTTACTGCATGCATTTATTTATTTCCTTTTGTGAACTGACTTTAATGTTGTTTCATGCAGTATTTACCGAGCATTTTTGCTTTTTAAGGTAAATACTACATAACGGGATAGTGAATTGCATGCGATATTTGGAAAAAATGTGTCAGATCATCTAAATACCGAATGCGATCTGCTTTAGTGAATAGAGCCCAGTTATATTTAAGAGTAGCAAAATAGAGATACAAACAGAAATGCACATTGCATACAAAAAAAATTCCCAACACTCTTACCAGCCAGCCTGCAAAACAACTGAATTGACCCTGTTTTTAACATAAACTGTTGGACATGGTCAATTCTGTTGTTTTGCAGGTTGGCTGGTAAGAATGCTGGGAAATTTTATGTCTGCTTACAATGTGCGTTGCCCATCCACGTGTACCTTGCTGTAAAGGCTAGTTATAGATTGGTGTGGTTGCCAATTTTTTGTACAGTTGGTTAAATTGGGTGCTGGGACACACTGGATGCCTTCGCTGCCATCGTGCTATTGCTGGTGTCATGTGCATCTCTGTGCCTTTAAGGAGGGGTGAGCTCCCTCCAGGCATACCTGCCCTTAACCTATCCATTGTTACGTGTGCTCCAGCTATGGAGGTTCTGAAAATTTTAGCGTTAGGACTGCAGTATATACAGAGGTCCCTTGTCATGGGCACTGCAGGTTACGTATATATTTGTAAATGTGTGCAAACAAAGCCCTCTGTTTTTAACGTAACTGTTAGACAGGGTCCACTGAGTTGGTTTGCAGGCTGGCTGGTAAGAGTGCTGGGAAATTTTTTGTTTGCTTGTGATATGCGTTGCTCTTCCATGTGCACCATGCTGTAAAGGCTAGTTGTAGGTTGGGGTGGTTGCCATTTTTTTTGTACATATACAGATATGCACAAGTAGAAATCAAGGATATACATAAATATTCATGTTAACATTTTAGAACGGTGTGCAGCACATTATTGTTTAACTATGAGGTAAGCTTGTATACTATTACAAATAATAAGCAGTTTAAAAATGATAAAGCATATGTGGGTGGGGGATGCAGGGGTGGACAAGGAAAGTAGAAACTGAGAAAAGTGTGGATGGAATAAAATATATTCAGCATGGTTACTATAAAAAGACGTTTGACATGGAAAAGGACAAGCTTTATGAGTAGCACAGTTCCTGAACAGTAGTACTACTCAGGGGCGGACTGACAACTCATGGGGCCCCTGGGCAATAGGGGATCATGGGGCCCCTGTGTCCTTGCCCAAACTCAAAAAAGCCTATGAAAAAGGTACCAGGGGCATCTCATGGGGCCCCCTACTGACCCCAGGCCCTCGGGCAGTGCCTGAGTTTCCAAATGGTCAGTCCGCCCCTGGTACTACTCACAACTCATCAGCAGTATAAAAGCCACATGACTCTCAACAGCCAAGTACAAGCTCTGTCTCTATGCAACACATGGTTCAAAAGCTCTCAGTACAGCATCAGACAGCTTTCAGCACATGGTCTCTGTAGCAGTTGGCCTCGCCCAGCAGCAGCCTTTACAGAAGATATCAGCCCCTGTGCTCACAGGCTCACTGTAGTATTCAGGGCACACTTCGCAGGACACCAGGTACCCACCACTCGGCCATGGATCCTGACTCACAGATGCTTTCCCCAGGCTTTACATTTAGGGGAAAATAGTACATGAAGCAGAGGAGCAATAACTGGCAGATTGCTTAATCTAGACATAAATTAAAGTCCAAGCAATCTGGCTTTTTCAAAATATAAGTGTCTTTCTTCTAAAATGCTAAAAGCTTCTCATTAAGCGTAACCCAATTAAATGTATTCT
Source organism: Staurois parvus (assembly GCF_062004578.1). Classification (NCBI taxonomy): domain Eukaryota; kingdom Metazoa; phylum Chordata; class Amphibia; order Anura; family Ranidae; genus Staurois; species Staurois parvus. The sequence continues at coordinate 14,653,222 of NW_028318430.1, read as the reverse complement.
TGGTAAGTTCTAGAGAAAGTGTGGGGGATAATCATAATTTGGAAATAGTGATTTTGATTATATTATACTGTAAATCTAATAACACTCACCCATAATATATCAATTATATAATCCTACATAGTGATAAATTACCTTGTTGATAAACAAAGCCAACTTAAGCACAAACCCTAAAACTAATGTTAAACTCTAACTGCTTGTTTCTTAACAAAGCCACGTGAGTGCTAGCATCACAATCAGTGGTATTGTTGGTAAATGAATGGTAATGAATGGCTTTGATGACAAAAAAGGTCCATTGCATTCTTAAAACACAAACAAACAAAACACCTAATTTAGCCTTCCCCAATTCTTGTTACAGAATTTTGCTGAAATGCCCTTATCCTCGCAGAAATTTTGTCAAAATGCATTGGGGTCAATAGAAAAGGTCAAATTGGATTTTTAATGGAATTGATGGTGTTTGACCACTTCAGTACTGGACAATTTCACCCCCTTCCTGCCCAGGCCAAATTTCATATTTCAGCGCTGTTACACTTTGAATGACAATTACTCAGTCCTGCAACACTGTACCCAAATTAAATTTTTATAATTTTTTTTTAAACAGATAGAGCTTTCTTTTGGTGGTATTTAATCACCACTAAGCTTTTTTTTTTTTTGATAAATAAATGAATTTCGGAAAAAAAAACTTTCCTTACTTTACTTTAGTAATCTCTCTTCATAGATGTAGGCCAAAACGTACTCTGCTACATTTCTTTGGTAAAGATAACCCAAATCAGTCTATGTTATTTAGTCTGTGTGAAAATTGAAGAGTCTAAAAACTATGATATACTGTATATTTAAAAATTGTTCAATCCTGAAGTACTAATGGCCTATTTCATTTCTTGAGGCCCTAAGATTCCAGAATAGTACACATATTCCCAAAATAACCACTTTTTGGAAAGTAGACACCCCGAGGTATTTAGTAAGAGGCAGGATAAGTTTTGAAGTAATTTTTTGTCACAATTTTTTAGAAAATTAAGAAATGAAATAATTTTATTTTAACATGTCTTTTTTTTACATACTGTCACCAGAGTAGTATAGTGTTGCCATGTGATTGGTGTGGCGGTAATCAGGAACACTGACTGGTGACAGTATGTAAAAAATAATAATAATAATACTTTTTCTTAATTTTTTTTTACAATTTTTTTCTTTGCTTCCATTTTTTACATGCTGTCACCAGAGCAGTTGACACTGTACTGCTTTGGGGAGGTGATCAGGATTTTTTTTTCACACTATGATTGCTTATTACGGTGATGATTACTGTATAAGTAATCATTTTTATAGTGTGAATGGTATCCATTCATGTGCCATTGTGTATTATTGTGATAGCTGTGATTGGTCACAGCAATGAAATGATACCAGGGCTATGCACAGTGCCCTGGTACAACATTCTGTATTCTGCTGTGTCCTGTGGACACTGCAGGTCACAAATAGTGCCACTGCGTGGCCCCTGAGGCAAGCGAGTGGGAGGATGTCAAATGACGTCCACCCAGAATAACAGAGCACCCACCAGGCCATATTATTACAATAGGCTATAAAGTCCAAATGTTTTTTAAATTATTGCATTCCCAGCATTAGGGTTAAATATGTCTCACAACTTTTTCTGCCCTAAACACTTTCCTTTCTCCTCACACAATCCAGTGCTGTCCTGGCTGTAGCAATTCTACTCTCATAAAATACACTGTGAGCCATGGACTCCTGTGAGCAGGCATGGGGGGTGGAGCTGTGCTCTGTGTTTTTATTTATTTATTTCAGGTACTTATATAGTGCTGTAAATTTATGCAATGCTTTACATATATATTGTACATTCACATCAGTCCCTAACCCTCAAGGGGTGTACAATCTAAGTTCCCTAACTCAAATTCATACATACACATACTAGGGCAAATTTAGACAGGATCCAATCAGCATATCTTTGGAGTGTGGGAGGAAACTGGAGTACCTGGAGGAAATCCACACAGGCACAGGGAGAACATGCAAACTCCAGGCAGGTGGTGCCATGGTTGGGATTTGAACTGATGACCCTAGTACTGCCAGGTGGAAGTGCTAACCATTTAGCCACTGTGCTGCCCCATGGATGGGATTGTGCCCACATGGGTGCCTCCATAGCACATGGGGGGCACCTGCAGAAAGAAAGAAGGGAAAGCGCCAGTGGGGGACCATCAAAGAAGAGGTAAGGGACTTCTCTGTGCAATATCATAAGTATAACATCTTAAAAATTTTTAAAATGTTGTCTTTAATATCACTTGAAGGAAGCTTCTTTTACACATTTGCTTGCAGGCTTGTTTTTATCGCACTGAGCTGAGTTTATTCTTAAGTGTGGTTGGAAGTTTGAATTTCAGATTTCTTACAAATGCAGGAGAAAAAGTCTTCCATATTTGATGAGAAAAATGAACTAGCCAGTACATCTTGTGATTTGTACCAAAGACAAGTGTATTGTTATCTGTACTGAGTTTGTGTTTTCACATCAAACACGTCTAACTACAAGGTAGCACTGCCTGTTATACCGATTACATTGTTCCACTGGCCTTTCGCAATAACATGACAAATGTGAAAACTAAACAAAACGGAGAACTCTGCAGCTTGAAACCTATGATTTTCTTTATTTATCCAGGCGTACAATTAGTGAAGCATTCAGCTAACACTGACTGCTTCTATTTATGCACAAAATTGTACGTATTGTAAACAACACGTCATAAGTGTAGAAGATAAACATTGCTATTTAGGGGTAATTTGTAGAAAATCATTGTGTGATGCAAAAGAGTGCTCAGCCATGGATGTAAGGAAATAGATTACTGGTGGCAAGAAAAAGCAGTATTTTTACATTTCTAGTACAGGTGAAACTTGAAAAATTAGAATATTGTGCAAAAGTTCATTTATTTCAGCAATGCAACTTAAAAGGTGAAACTAATATATGAGATAGACTCATTACATGCAAAGCAAGATAGTTCAAGACGTGATTTGTCATAATTGTGATGATTATGGCTTACAGCTCATGAAAACCCCAAATCCACAATCTCAGAAAATTAGAATATTGTGAAAAGGTGCAATATTCTAGGCTCAAAGTGTCCCACTCTCATCAGCTAATTAAGCCATAACACCTGCAAAGGGTTCCTGAGCCTTTAAATGGTCTCTCAGTCTGGTTCAGTAGGAATCACAATCATGGGAAAGATTGCTGACCTGACAGTTGTGCAGAAAACCATCATTGACACCCTCCATAAGGAGGGAAAGCCTCAAAAAGTAATTGCAAAAGATGTTGGATGTTCCCAAAGTGCTGTATCAAAGCACATTAACCGCTAGCCTACCGGGCACTTATACCCCCTTCCTGCCCACGCCAAGCTCCAGCTTTCAGCGCTGTCGCATTTTGAATGAAAATTGCGCGGTCATGCAACACTGGACCCATATGAAATTTTTATCATTTTTTGTGACAGATGGAGCTTTATTTTGGCGGTATTTAATCACCTCTGGGTTTTTTATTTTTTCGAAAACAAACCAAAAACCACTGAAAAGTTTAAAAAAAAAACGTTTTTTCTTAGTTTTTGTTATAAAATTTTGTAAATAAGTGATTTTTCTCCTTCACTGATATGCGCTAATGAGGCTGCAGTGATGGGCACTGATAGGCTGCACTGATGGACACTGATAGGTGGTACTGATGGGCACTGATGAGGAGGCACTGGTAGGTGGCACTGATGGGCATTGACAGGCATCACTGATGGGCATCACTGATACATGGCACTGATATATGGCACTGATAGGCAGCACTGATAGGTGGCACTGACTGGCACTGATAGGCGGCACTGACTGGCACTGATAGGCGGCACAGACATGCACTGTTAGGCGCACTGACTGGCACTGATAGGTGGCACTGATTGGCAGCACTGATAGGTGGCACTGATTGGCAGCACTGATAGGTGGCACTGATTGACATTGATGGGTGACACTGAAAGGCAGCTCAGATGGGCACTGATATGTGGCATTGATGTGGCACTGATGGGCACTGGCACAAGGCACTGATGAGCACTGACACAAGGCACTGATGGACACTGACAGGTGGCGCTGCTGGGGCTACACTGATCATCAGAGCACACTGATCATCAGTGCCCTGATGAACAGTGTACATGTCCCCTCCACGGAAAGCTGATTACCGGCTCTCCTCTCCTCTAGAGCTGTTAGTGTGACAGCTCGAGAGGAGAGAAATGCAGATAACCGGCATTTCCCTATTTACATGTGATCAGCTGTGATTGGACAGAGCTGATCACATGACCGAGCCGACATCTTCGGCTCTTTCCGTGATCGGTGATCTGCTGTGTCCAAGGGACATGCGCGGTGAAAATGGGAGGACATCATATGACGTCCTCCCAGAACGAGAGAACCACCTTGCATCCGTCATATTACTATATGGCGGGAGGTGGTTAATAGAAAGTTATGTGGAAGGGAAAACTGTGGAAGAAAAAGGTGCACAAGCACGATATTCTACTTTTTTTAGTTTCACCAGTATACTAATAAGGTTAATATTCCCACACAGATATGAGAGTACAGACATAGGTTTCTACAGTATATACAACAGTAAATATTTGTTGAAATATAAAGCATGCATAAATAAGAGGGTTAAATTAACAACAGACTACTGCGTATACAGTAGACGGATATCAGAATGTTGTTACTGTAATAGCTGTCAGTATTGCTCCACATCCACCAATCAGAATAAGACTTTAATATTCAAGTTATTTTTCAGAGCAGGTTTATATGTATTTGGCAGCTGCAGTGAAAGAACATCTCTAATATTCTTTTATGATGTTTCTGTTTCTGTCTCTATCTGGAGACATTCAGGGGAAACAATGCAGCATTAACAGTGATACCATATAGTGTTTGTATTTCAAATTTGATTGAAAAAGTGGAAATACACTTTAACCATTTGCCCTCCAGAGGATTTACCCCCCTTCCTGACCAGGCCAGTGCAATACGGCGCTACATTACTTTAACTGACAATTGCGTGGTCATGCAATGCTGTACATAAAGGAAATTTATGTCATTTTTTGATCACTTCTGCGGTTTTTATTTTTTGCACTATAAAGAAAAAAAAGACCAACAATTTTGAAAAAAAACAATATTTTTTACTTTTTGCTATAAAACATATCCAATAAAAAAAAATTTAAAATTACATTTCGTTATAAATCTAGGCCAAAATGAATTCTGCTACATGTCTTTGCTAAACAAAATGCCAATACGTGTAAATTACTTGGTTTGCGTGAACGTTATAGCATCTACAAATGGCAGTATATACACTGGAATTTTTTTTTTTAATACTAGTAATAGTGGCAATCAGCGACTTATAGCGGGACTGTGGTGGGCATTCTGACACTGGAGGAGAACTGACTAACTGCCACTGACATCCCCACTGACACTAATACAGTAATAAGTGCTAATAAAAGGCACTGACATTGTACTAATGACACTGGGCAGGAAGGGGTTAAAATCTGGGGTGATCAAAGAGTTAACAGTGCGTGTTTTACATTGTGTGCTGTTTTACTTTGGAGACACGCTGTTTTGTATCTCTGTGCAGAGAGATACAAAGCAGCATGTCCATTCTGACAGGAGAGAGACCTACAGTTGAAAGAAAAAGTATGTGAACCCCTTGGGATTACGTGGAGTTTTGCATGAATTGGGCATAAAATGTGCTCTGAACGTCATCTAAGTCACAACAATAGAAGAACATAGTCTGCTGAACATAATATTACACAAACATTAGATGTTGCCATGGTTTAATTGCACATAACATGTAAACATTCACAGTGCAGGGAGGAAAAAGTATGTGAACCTTTGGACTTAATAACTGGTTGACCCTCCTTTGGCAGCAATAACCTCAACCAAATGTTTCCTGTAGTTGCAGATCAGACCTGCACAATGATCTGGAGTCATTTTGGACCACTCCTCTTCACAAAACTGTTTCAGTGTAGCAATATTCTTGGGATGTCTGGTGTGAATCGCTCTCTTAAGTTCATGCCACAGCATTTCAATCGGGTTGAGGTCAGGACTCTGACTGGGCCACTCCAGAAGGTGTATTCTGTACTGTTGCAGCCATTGTTTTGTTGAATGACTTGTATGCTTTGGGTCATTGTCCTGTTGCATCACCCATCCTCTGCGGAGCTTCAGTTGGCGGACAGATGGTCGTACGTTTTCATGCAAAATGTCTTGATAAACTCTGGAATTCATTTTCCCATCAACGACAACAATCCGTCCAGGCCCTGAGGCAGCAAAGCAGCCCCAAACCATGATGCTCCCTCTGCCATGTTTCACAGTGGGGATGAGGTTTTGATGTTGGTGTGCTGTGCCTTTTTTTCTCCACATATAGTGTTGTGTGTTCTTCCCAAACAACTCAATCTTGGTTTCATCTGTCCACAGTATATTTTGCCAGTAGTGCTGTGGAACATCCAGGTGCTCTTTTGCAAACTTCAAACGTGCTGCAATCTTCTTTTTGGACAGCAATGGCTTCCTCCGTGGTGTCCTCCCATGTACTCCATTCTTGTTTAATGTTTTCCTTATTGTAGATGTGTCAACAAAAATGTTAGCATGTGCCAGAGATTTCTGTAGGTCTTTAGCTGACACTCTGGGATTCTTCTTTACCTCATGCAGCATTCTGCGCTGTGCTCTTGCAGTCATTTTTACAGGAAGACCACGCCTAGGGAGAGTAGCAACAGTGCTAAACTTTCTCCATTTGTAGACAGTCTGTCTTACCGTGGACACATGAACATCAAGGCTCAAGGAGATACTTTTGTAACCCTTTCCAGCTTCATGCAAGTCAACAATTCTTGATTGTAGGTCTTCTGAGAGCTCTTTTCTGCGAGGCATGGTTCACATCAGACAGTGCTTCTTGAAACCAGTAAACCCAAAACAGGTGTGTGTTTTTTAGGGCAGGACAGCTGTCAGCAACACATCCAATATCATCACACTGATTGGAGTCAAGGTTGGCTCACTCCTGGCTCCAATTAGCTCTGGGAGAAGTCATTAAGCTAGGGCCTCACATACTTTTTCCTCCCTGCACTGTGAATGTTTACATGTTATGTGCAATTAAACCATGGCAACATCTAATGTTTGTGTAGTATTATGTTCAGCAGACTGTGTTCTTCTATTGTTGTGACTTAGATGACGTTCAGAGCACATTTTATGCCCAGTTCATGCAAAACTCCACGTAATCCCAAGGGGCTCACATACTTTTTCTTGCAACTGTATGTTGTTTATACGCAGGTCTCTCCCCTGTCAGCTTTGCCAATGATCACTGAGTGCCAGCCAGGAATCAACGGCCAGGACCTGGTGATTGACATCCCTAGCTGCCAATAGCAGCGCACGTGCCCCCTACCCTGAAATGCAAATCACACTATATCTACGTGATTTTGCCCAGCCGTGCCACGCTGTAGCAGTACTTCTGCTATAGGGTGGATGGCAAGTGCTTATTGAACCTTGGTGACTTAAAAAATTATTCTGTACGGTACATGGGCAATAAATGGGCAAACTTGACAGCATGGAAACAAGCAATGGACAATAGTGATAATATAAGGACAACACATGGGGAATCAATGCACTCAACAGGCAAAAATACAGATGATCGTGACAGTATGGCATACAGGCAAATGTAACAATATGTGGACAAAAATGGGCAGTTGTGAGAAGTACACAAGCAACTAATGAGCACCCGGTAAAATGTATAGTCTTGAAAGTACACAAAGAAATAGTCAATCCTCACAATATTCTGGAAACAAATTGGCAGTAGTTATTCTTGGGTAGTGATGAGTGAACTGGGAAAATTTCACTTCACTGGACATTTGCTGAATATTAAAAAAACCTGCAAACCTCATACATAGTACTGAACCCCACTTATGTCTATAGAAGCAAATCTATCTCGGAATTCTTTTTTTGGCCATTTCAAGGCCAGTTTGCAAGCTTTTTGTAAAACAGGGCATGGATAGCTAGGCAATGAGGGATATGTACTAATTTGAAATAGAATTTTAAAAAATACAGTTCAGCAAACAGCGGGCCTTTAATTGCAACTTCAAGGGCAACATTAGAAATACACAAATCATTTGGGGGCTTGTTCACAGTATATGCAGTGACTGCCTTATCCGGCGCTGGATAAATGATGGTTACCACAAGGGCACATAGAAAATATAGAAAATAGTAAATAGTGCAAAGGACTGAAATGCTCATCGTCCCGACTGCAGCTCACTGCAGGGAAAACCTGAAGGCTGACCACATGCTAAATTGAGTGTTTAGCATATGGGCATTGTGGATTAGCCCTTAAAGTGATATTATTGGCTTGTGTGTTTTTTTTTTTTTAAATAACACACATATTATTTAATACTGTGCCCTATGGTTTTGCACAGAGCAGCCCTGATCCTCCTCTTCTTGGGTCCCCTGAAAGCGTTTCTGACCCTTTCTCCCTTCTGAGTGCCCCTAGAGCAAGCGACTTGCTCTGGGGGCACTCATGTGGGTTCACTTCCGAGCCGCAACAAGCTTATGAACTGCCTTAATGTGGATGTAAACCTTGGACATGAAATATGAACAAAGCATATCCCTCTATAGTATATACACTGTAGTTGTCTCAATTAAGAGTACTAAGTGTCATTTCTGTCTGCTGCTTTATTCCTCTGTTAGCAGCATAACTCACGTCTGATAAGTTTTTCTGACACCAAATGGTGACAGGGGAGGGAGCTCCACCAGATTGACAGCCTCAGCTCTGTTTCTGTGAGATGTGTGGAGGGGGGTATGTCCAGGGGCAGACTGACCATTTGGAAAATCAGGCACTGCCCGAGGGCCCGGGGTCAGTAGGGGGCCCCATGAGATGCCCCTGGTACCTTTTTCATAGGCTTTTTTGAGTTTGGGCAAGGACACAGCGGCCCCATGATCCCCTATTGCCCGGGGATGCCATGAGTTGTCAGTCCACCCCTGGGTATGTCCCTTTCCTCCAATCAGCTCTCAGAGCTCTCCTCACTGAGCTCTGCAGAGTGTAACTTCAGCTCTCTGCCCCCTTTTTATGATGTAGAGAAGAGAAGACTGCAGATAGACAGGTTCAACTTATGTAGGATTTGTTTCATCTTTGTGTATCACCTGTGGCCAGTCAATTCACTAGGTATATGTAAGGGTTTACAACCACTTTAAACCAGCATGTGAAGTGGTGTACTCCTGCAAAAGTGACATAAAAAACCTTAGGGATTGCTGATGAATTGGTTTCAGCATTTTTCACACAAGTTTTTATCCAGAGACAAAAAACAGTCCTTGAGCATTGTTTTTGTTATTTTATTGAAGGGATTAGAACTTGGATAGGGTAAGGGGGTATAGGATGCCCAAGGGAACCAGTAATTGAGAACAAATATCCTGAACTATTCACAAGATTCTCTTCTCTGATGCCGTCTTTGTTGGAGTGCTATCCAGCCTCTCCTAGATGTACCACCCCAGACCCTCCTCTTCACCCAGCAATCTGGAGACTTTTCCTGAGCAGGGATCTGGCTCCTGTCCCTGTGAATAGGTGAACAGTCACTAGTAAGGGGTTAAACTAGTTTCCCACCAGAGTGCTTCTTCCCCTATCCAACCAGGGAGTGTATGTGTACTCACTCAGATCCTCTCCTGTACCACTTGTGGGTTGGCTGCTGCTACCAGGCCTATCAGCTGGGCTGATCCTTCCCTGCCACACAGGTGGTCCTTGCTCGGGGACCAGTAAGTTCTGAGTTTTCCTCCTTTCCAGCACCAAGCTCGCAGGCAGGTTCCACCTCATTAGGCCTCCTGACAGCCTTCCTCCTCCAGCCTCACATCTTCCTACTCCTTCTTCCACCCAACTCCTCACCCTCCACACTCCTGCCACTGAGCAGGCTGTTACACATTTAAGGGAGTCCCAGCCCCTTGCCAAGCCTTCTGTTGGGGATTGGCTGAGGTCCCTCAAGGGTGAAGCCAGCCACTCCACAGATCCTCCCACTGCCTCCAAGACCCTCCTCCAAAAGTCTCAGAGCAGAGGGAAATTCCAGAGGGGCTAGCCTGCAGAGTCTCTCAACCCTGACCACAGTTTGACCCCACTGGCTATTACACCTGAGCTGCCAACCAGCTCCTGGCTAACGATTAGGGTCTAGCTCCCCCAAGCTAATCTAGGAGGATGCTACATAAGCAAAGCTGATAGGTGTTCCCTTTTTTCAATGGTGGTTTTGTGTTTATTAACATTTTCAGTTATTTTTGTAAATGAGTACCAGGGGGTGATAAGTACCTCTTACTCATTCATGGGGGGCAGATATTGGGGAGCTCTCTTATTTTAAAGGGGACTTCAGGATACTGATATGTCCTCCCCAAAGACCATGACATCCACTGAGCTAGGACTATGGGGATAAGGTCCCATCAACACGGGTACAAGGGTCTGGCATGGCTTTAGGGGGGAGCCCACACCATGTTTTGTTTTTCTGCCACTAAATAAGGACTTCCATCTGCAAACAGAAGGGGATGGTTGGGCATATTTCCCATCTCTGGCCATTTATTTCTATCCTTTGATGAACTGTGAACAGCTTGGGTTATGTTAGAACTCATGGTCACCCCAATGCCTTAAGTAGGAAGTAAAATGGCAATCGTGACAATGTGTGGGAGAGAAATAGGAAATTTTTACACACAGCAGACAACAAACGAGTAAATGTTACAATATGTGGGCAACAAATGGGCGACTGTTACAATAAATAGGCAACAAACAGGCAACTGTTAAAATACACAGGCTACTAATTGGCAATTGTATTTATAGTGTCTAATGCAATGTTCCTAGCTATTGTGAAGCTATTTTTTGGTAGGACAGGTCCTGAATAGTTAAAAGGAACTTCCTCATACCTCAGGGTAAGAGTCAATGAGAGTCTATGGGGTTGATTAACTAAAGGCAAAGTAAAGCTTCAATTTGTAAAGGATACCCAATCAGGTGCAAGGAAAATAAAAAAAATATATATTTTTGCTTGCACGTGATTGGATGATGAAAATTAGCAGAGCTTCACCACATTCACTAAGCTTTGGGAAAAATCATTGCACTACACTTACAAAGTTCACAGGTGTGAATCCTCCACTGCAGCTTTTAGTAAATCAACCCCTTGGGAGTCCATTGTACCACTGAAAAATCATCTTAATTTTGCGTTCCATTGTCTACAATGCTAAAATGTCCCAATTTTTGTAGAGATTTCAGCAGAGCGAAAAATCTAAATTTTGCTCATGCATAGGTAAGATAAACATCCATTTACAATAGGTAAACATTTCAGATACACACTAAGTATACATTTGTAAACATTTAGTTACATTCACTTATTTATAAAGTTGTAAATGTTCATAGCCAGTGACTGTTGGGTGAATATTTAAATGGAAGATATTGCATTTTTGTATATATTTTTATTTTTCTGTTTATGACTAAAAAAATTAAATAAACATTTTAATTCTGTAATATTGCATATCAAATGTATTCTTCCTCACCCAGATTTTGTTGCTTTATTTTTTTACACAGCATTAGCACTTGGAGCATTCATTTTTTAATAGCTAATCTCCAGAAAAATGTTTTACACAGCTGAAATACATTTTCAGTGTATGTACCTTCAAAAAAGAGGATTTTGTTTGTATTTCTCTGTAGCCATTCTTGTGATCCAGGCACCACTGTCACACAGCTTAGTCAGGCATGAAACCTCAATTGCAGCTGCAAGAATACAGAAGAACTCAGGCACACCTCAGCTTGTTGAGAACAAAAAGGAGAATGTTGATGAGGTCATCCCTCTGCTTACCTTGCTGTCACCTCCTGTCAGCAAATCAAAAGACCTAGGTTGTTGGCACTCTCAGTGCCCGGGGTAATACATAGCTCAACTTTCACACCTGTTCCCACCCTTTGGACTAGGGAAAGTGTGTACATTTCTGCTATGGACCTATTGTTTCAGCATTTACTTTGTCATTACTCAAGTAGAGTGCTCTCCAGGTCCAGAGCTGTGACACAGCCTCTGATGTGAACCAGTCATAAAGATTCACTCTATGAGTAAGCCTCTGCTCATGGAGAGGTTAACCTGTAATGTCACCTTTTGGCACTATGCTCTGTATTGCGGCACTTTCCAAACCTTGGTGTATAGTGTCAGAGTGCTCTACAGGTTGAGAACCATGGCACTGCCTCTGGAGTTACCCAGAGCTGACACATACTTGGTACCATTAGGCACCATTTTAAATTTACACCACCACCATTTTGTAATTGTAACATTTAAAGCTGAAGGAACAAAGCGCTGGTGCCAGCTGCTTGCCTCTTGCTCCCACCTTTTTTAGGCTAGAGCAAGCAACTTCTTACTGTTGCTCGTGCCTTTGTAGTACTTTGTGGATTCACCATTCTCTGCTCTTATTTCAATGCCTACTTTCAGTGACTTGGTCACTTTCTGCCATCTACAAACCTCCCCAGTATCAGCTGCAATGACTTGTGAGTAATTAGGACCTTGTCTTTCCTGAGGCATAGATGCTACCCACTTCATGGTGCAAAATATCTCTTAATAGACTTACAGAGGACAGGCTCACTGCATCTGGTTATATCAGCCCATACAACACCGTTGTGGATGGGTTCAGTTTCTCAGTATCCCAAGTAGGGTCCAATGCCAGCATTATTAATCCTGGGACCCCTATTATTAGAAGTGTCCTCGTGGAAGTCTTATATAGCTCCATACCATGAAGCTGAGACCTCCAGGCTGTTCCTTTAATATCTAGTTTGCATTTTTGTTATAGGGCAATGCTTAATTAATGCAACAATCTGCTCACAGGGGTTCAAAATGGGCTCTGATGACTTCAACAACTAAAAACTTATTTGTTCCTAATCTACCTCTAACTCCAAGTGTGTCTGAGGCCCCTATTACTATCTCTGATTCAGACTCAAGAGTCTTCACAGCCTTCTCCTGAAAGCCTATATTTCAACAGGTTTCATACACATCAATTCATGCTCTGATTGATGCAATGGGGTTGATTTACCAAAACTGGAGAGTGCAAAATATGGTTCAGCTGTGTATGGTAGCCAATCAGCTTTTAACTTCAGCTTGTTCAATATAAGCTGATTGGTTTCTATGCAAAGCTGCACAAGATTTTGTGCTCTCCCGTTTTATTACATCGACCCCAATGTGTTCTGCCCTGCAATTTAAGGATCAGCCGGTTGTTCCTGACATAGGGTCTTTTAGAGCTGTCGCTTCTAAGACCTTCCCAATACACATTTAATATGTAAATCCTTCCTCTATGAGGACTAAGGAACAACCTGTGAAATTATGGCTTTCTCTTGACCATGTGAAGAAGCTTTTTTTCCTTTTGAAAGGGAGTTTATTGATAAGTGATGCATGCTATAAAACAGGTGGATGGTGCTTTTACCTTCACTGACTATCGGTTAGATTCCTTATTTAAGGCTCAGTTTGATTTCTCTGGCATAACTGTTGGTCCCTTATTGGCAGTGCGTTCATATCATTGAATCCATACCATTGTTGATCAACACTCTTAAACGAGATGCCTCCATCCAGAGGTTAAACCCATGTCCTGGAGCTTTTATATCAATTACTTGAAATCCTTTAGTTCAGCTGTTATGGTCTCTTGCAAGTATCTAAGCTGGTATCTTGCATAGACGTTAAGTCTGTTTAGGTGTATTATTATTATTATTATTACATCGAGTTTATATAGCGCCAAAGGGTTTGCTCAGCGCTGTACAATAGGGGGGACAATACATGGCACAGTACAACAAAAACAGACAGCGTACGAGGGGTAAGAGGGCCCTACTCTTTCAAGCTTACAATCTAGGAGGGAGGTGTATAGGGTACTTTGACTTCCTACCTGGCATGCCAAGGATATGCAACATTTTATTTAATCCCTTTTTAAGGATATACTTCTCTCCTTAACATTGTTATTCCTGATGGCTCTAGTGCTCAGAATGTGTTCCTGGCTCAGCGCTGGAGATTTTGGGATGGGATGGAGGATATTTATTTTTCGTTTACTACTACAGTAGCAATATATGAAGCTTTACCAGCTGCCTGGATTCTGCACTTTATTCTGGCACTATATAGTTGTCTGATCTTGATCATCAAGATGCTTTGAATGCTATGAGCATCTTCAAACGTCTCCAAGCATTTTGTTGTTTTAAATACCTTTATTTCAGCTCATAGAATAGTAAAGTTGTATGTTGTTTTATCTCGCTGTGCTAAAAGTACATATGCTGATAGTAATACCATGAAGCAGATGGCCACAAATTTGGTGGAAAAAAGGTTAATAATTACTACAGCTGACAGTTAACCAGAGAGCACTAATGGGAACAAGCACAAACTGCTGAACTGTCACAACTGTGTGACAATAACCCTTGTAAGACCTCTAGTCTTTTCAAATGTTTAAAGACTAAAACGATTAAACCATATGGAAAGCTAAGTTTTTTGCCTAAAGAAATGTAATAAACAATCTGAGGAATGCAAGGCTTTTGGTTCCAAATAATATCTAACTTTTAAATAAAATATAAATAAAACTAGCGTTTGATGTTTAATAGTGGTGTTATGTTAGTTAAATCAGAGAAACTGATCATTGTCTTTTCCTTTAAAAATCACACATTTATTGATTAACTTGGGTCCTGCACATATAGAGCTGAAGATAGCTACCATGCTAAATAATTATACCATAAAGACCCATGTAGACCCCACTTCTGGACAGTAATAGGCAGGGGCGGAGTGACAACTCATGGGGCCCCTGTGTCCTCGCCCACACTCAAACCACACCCAAAAAAGCCTAGGAAATGTATCAAGGGCACCTCATGGGGCCCCTTACTGACCCCGGGCCCTCGGGCAGTGCCCGAGTTTCCAAATGGTCAGTCCGCCCCGGTAATAGGGCATATCCAAATCACTGTAGAAGTTACATGGACAACCTTGCTGTAAAAAGAAGAGAAGACTCAGGACCTGGAATGTCAAAATTACCATGGATTTAGGTAAGCAAAAAAGGCTTTCAGGTTATTTTTTTTAGAACCCAGCAATTAAACAGAGTGAAGTAGGTTTACAGCACAGTGGGAGCTTAGAAAAAATACACAACTGTAATAAATTGTGTTTTTCATAACTGGCTGCTTCAGAGGTATACTCCACTCAGAACTGAAAATAATGCTTTAAAATGCAATAAATAAATCAGATAACAATACTATTTTGGTTGTAATCCAAAGATTTCCATTATGCGATTTTTTTTTTTTTTCTCTGCACAGGTATCTGAATCAGACAAAGCCGGAGGAGCTACATAGCACACAAAACAGAGAGAAATTGGCTAACTTCAAACAAGCACTAAACGCTCTGGGGTTCAATAGTCTTGTAAGTCATATTTCTATGGCTCTCACTGTTCAAATGAAAAGGAATGGTGTATATAAAGGAATCAATATAAATCAGGTGTTAGCTATGAAGTGTTCATTTTGTTTTTTGGGGGGTTTTCTTGTAGCAAAAATCCAGCTGCAGGTCCGTTGAGCCAAGCCAAATAATCCATGGGGTTGATTTACTAAAACTGGAGAGTGCAAAATCTTGTGCAGCTCTGCATAGAAACCAATCAGCTTCCAGTTTTTTTTTCATCAAAGCTTAATTGAACAAGCTGAAGTTAGAAGCTGATTGGCTACCATGCACAGCTGCACCAGATTTGCACTCTCCACTTTTAGTAAATCAACCCCTATGAATTTCATGTATTTATACAGCACAGCATACATGAATGTTCACCTTGATTTTGCAGTATGTCATTCCAGATAGTATGAGGTATATTGGCCTTGACTATCAAGCCCCTAATAAGTTCATCTTCAGCTAATTAAAGCGGATCTAAAGTAAAAAAAAAAATGTAAATTTGATATCTTATAGGAAACATCTATATAGGTTAATTTTGCCTAAAGTGGAACTTCACTCTCTTTATCAACATTGACTATTTTTAATCCTTATGCTGCCAGCTTTAGAAAATAGATAGGAAAAGTAATCATATTTAATTGTTTTATACTTTTTTTTTTAATTTCTTAAGTCAATTCCTGGTTTCCTGCCTAAGCAAATTATGTCATACATCCCAGGAGTCTTCAGGAGGGGAGGGCTCTCGTCTCAGACAATGCCTGAGCTAAGAGCGGATGGATTTCAGGAAGTAAATGCTACATGAACCATCTGCCATTACTCAAGATGGCCACTGCCAGAAATGCTAGTGGGTGTTTTTCAAAATTATTTATCAGCAAAATAAAGAAGGGCACATGGATGGATGGGTGACTTTGCTTTGAATATTAACAATGAAAAAAATCACATTTTTGGCTTGTGGTGCTCAGATGCAGTTCAGTTCCACTTTAAGTAGTTCCTTGACAAACCTGCATGTTTTGCATGAAAAATAGCAGTGTGCATTCTGGCATGTGACTGTGCCTAGTCATTTCTCTGCCTAAAGCTTCATAGCAGCACATCTGCTATGTAAGAATATTTAAGATAAAGCTGCATCTTACTGCTAGTCTCATGAGATTTGGAGTGAGAATTGGTGATGTTAATGCTCTGGTTCTCACTGTTCTCCTTGCTGGAGAGGGAGCTGCAACTTAACACCTGCAGTGCAAGCATCTCCTTGGTTATGCATTATTCATTCTGTAGATATGGATAACTCAAAGGATAACACAGATGTGCATTTTTAACTTGAAATTGTAACATTGTAGGTTTTTACACCAGGTGCAATACATGCATACCAATGGGAATGCCTAGCAAAAAGGGGTGGAGTTTAAAGCAACCATGTGCAAAATCAATTTTATTAACATCACTCTCATTTGACTGGGAAACTGAGTAAACACAGTTTCACTTTATTCAGGAGGAACTATTTGAAAAATGAACATTCACAAATGAATAGCTTCTACTTATTTGATAAATCAACCTAAATGAATGTTTGCTGTATAATAACTCTCATGTGTATAACTAAAATGAACCCCCTCATATTACTCAAAAAAAAAAGCTAAACTCTAGCCAGAATTAAGCTATTTTTCTGCCAATTTTCTGATTTCTGTTTTTTGTTATGGCTTAGTTTCTATTTTATTAATGCGATAATCCTCTTTATAACTGTATAAAGCGGACCTGGGCAAATTGTAGCCCCAGGGCCACATCTGGCCCTTTGGCTTTCTGTATTTGGCCCCAATTGCCTCAACTGTTAGAATGTCTCTCTGAGACTGTCAGCTTCCTCAATGGGGAAACTGACAGGCTCAGAGAGGTACACTTGCAGATGTCCATGTAGAGAGCTGCAAGAACAAGAAGGAGACAACCCGAGTAACTGATTGGTACAGCAAGCAGGCTCAGTTCTGGTGGGAGAGAATTGCCCAGGAGATGTCCCAAGGCTCTCCCCCTACTCTGCTACCCAGCCAAGTTCTTCCTGTGTTAGCGCCTGCATGCTGCAAACCCCAAGAGCTGTATACCAGTTCTTCACTCTAGTTCAAGATCTGCAGGAATCCCTACTGTACAAATCTCAGGCTCTCTCCTTCCAGTCACAATACTTTGCAGAAGGCATTTGACAGGCAGTAAGGAGGTCTTATATCACCTCCTCACCTTCTAAATCTATAATGGCGCACCATCACACTGCAATCCAGTGCATTGCATGTGGTTGCAGTGCATTGAACTTAATAGGCAAGGTTGACAAGCAGTGCTGCTTGTGAAACTCTCCAGCTCAAGTTAAAAATGCTGCTGCCCGCAGCATGTACACAGCCCCATCCAGCTGTTATTTTATAGTTTGGGCAGGCGGCTCATCAGTTCATTTTTACCCCCCCTTCCCCTGACCAACCATCACAAAGAGACTTATTTCATAACCAGTTGTACCTAAAATTCTTCCCAGGTCCAAAATTAATAATAATTAGAATTAAGATTAGAATCACCCACCCCTCATATAAAGCATCCGATTGTTAAAGGATAAGTTCACTTTCAGAACATGTTACATGTAACATATTCCAGCTCTCCCCCCTTGCCCCCATCTCCTTGTGACAGTGGGCAGGGAGATCTGCTTCCTGCATCCGCTGTCACTATTTGAAAAGAGCGCAGCAGTGCAGGGTTCCGCCCACATGGTGCGGCATTCATGCACAGTTTCCTGTGAATGAATCTCTACAAGTACTGTCAGCTGTTGTGGCTAAAGGCTTGTGGTTGTCAATGAACTACCAGGGTGCTGGTGAGTGCTCTGGTAGTCTATTGATTCTTCCTGCTTTCAGACAACTGCTTGCCTGTATGAGGTACTGGCAGACAGCTATGCTGAAAGTCTGCAGGAGACTTAGATTGCACCCGCGATCTGCTGATTGCGGGTGCAATACTCTGCAGGGTCCTTAGAAAATAAATAATAAATGCACATTTTTTTTAACCTGTACAAAAAAATGCGCATTTATTTTTTTTTGAAAAGGTGAACTTACCCTTTCAAATATTTTTCAACTATTTTTGATATATTGCCACAATGATAGCACCAGTTTTTGTTCTTGTGTGTGATATATTTTTACTGCAGCACTAAACAATTTATATCTGCTTGTTCCAGTACACATATCACATTATAAACCCATTAAAGAGAGGTGAATCGTATGGCAATTACATTTTGAAAACATTCTGAATTAATCGGACAAATAGATTGATAAGAGCAACACATCCTTTAAATATTCAGAGAGGGATGTAGTGTATAATTTATTTCGTAAAGTGAGTGAATCCACAGCCCACTTTGAAGCTGGTGAAATCTTGAAAATTCAGTCTGTGATGACACATTGTTTGAATAATAATATATTAATATTAATATTTTCTCCAGTATTTAAAGGTTAATAAAGCTCAAGAGAAGGCAGTATAGTAGGTCTGTTAACATTTGTGGTATATACTATATAGTGCTTTTATGTTGGTCTGAAATCTGTGTTATGCATTTCAATTCCCAAGTATACTATGCGCAATGATAACTCAACTTTTGATCATATTTTCCATGACCCTCATGTACTATTTCTAATAACATATCCTTCCATATCATGCTGAATAGATGTATAAAAATGCACGGTTTCAAATAATGATCCATGAATTGATTTGAAAACCAGATCAAACTAACTGGTGAATCTGCTCATTGTGAATAATTTAGATTTTCTTGAGTGAATAAAAACTTATCCAATCTAATCCAACTTCAAATTACTATTCCTGTATTCCTAAAACCAATAATTATCTGCAGGTCAGGGGAATAAAAAAGTGATGAACTGGCAATCCTACTGCTTTAATTATCCCAAGCCTTATAGTCTAACACAGGGCAAATTTAAACAAAGTAGTCTCCCACCTTGGTTTGAAACCCAAAGTACCTTTGGCTACAATACTTACCTTCTCTCTGGTCCTGTCCCCTGCAGTAGTTAATTTCTGCTACTAGATGTCTTCTGGGCAGGGGCGGACTGACAACTCATGGGGCCCCGGGCAATAGGGGATCATGGGGCTCCTGTGTCCTTGCCCAAACTAAAAAAAAGCCTATGAAAAAGGTACCAGGGGCATCTCATGGGGCCCCCTACTGACCCCGGGCCCTCGGGCAGTGCCCTAGTTTCCAAATGGTCAGTCAGCCCCTGCTTCTGGGTTGTATGATGTTCTGGGTTTAGAATGTTCAGTGTCATTCAACCTGGAAGACTGAGGACATGCTGTGAGGGCATGGAGTAATTGGGTCAACATCATGGCACCCTGCACTCACTTAAAATGATGCGGAGAGCAGCATCGTCATGTCATCACGTGAGCACCATTCTCTGCATGTCACATGACCAGCTGAAGACATCAAGAAAATATAAATATCAAATATGCTCCAATGGGAACAGAGAGACACTAGGGGATAGCAAGGCATAACCTTTAAAGGCTGTCATTCTGCCCATTCTTGACATAACAGTTAGGACACAGAATAGTGGGGGATAACAGGGAAGGTAGTGGATATCAGCAGATTTTCTTACAAGGGAACCTAACACGTTGCCCTAAGTCAAATTGGGGACTACTGCATTAGATCCGTGAGGTTGGTACTTGGAATATAACAGAAAAAGTCATATTCTTTAACCAAAATCAAGTGTTAAATCAAGGATCGAGAGTCAGAGGTTGTAGTCAGTCCGATCAGAGACATTGGAGACAAACATAGCATGGTGCAGAGAACAGCAGGATGTCATGAGTCCAGTTGGTAGCAGAAGTGCACCAAAAGAAGTAGGTTCTGGGAGTAGCTGATCATTACCAGAGCTTCCAATACTGAGATTGTATTTGAGTATTCGAGCTGCAAGATGCTACCAAGCCTTTGGAATAGCCTTGTTGACAACAGCAACTGACAATGTGATAAGTAAGCATAATGTGATAAAGAGGATAACAGAAGTTACAGTGCCAGGTGACACAGAGGGTAATTAGGAGACGTTAGGTAAAAACTGACTGCCTTAGTCCCTTGCTGTCAAATGAATGAAGTGTGCAGGCAGGAAACAGCAAGAAACCGATACCGGTCAGTGGAAGGATCAAACAAACAGCAAGGGATTGAGTAGAAGCGGTGATGCTGATGGACAAATTGGAAACAAGGCAGGCAGCCAAAGGGAAGGCAGTAAGAACATAACTAAGGAACTAAACTGTGATATAGCAAAATAAACTCTGAGGACAAAGGATACAAGGTCATAAAATGTAAGGTTTCTAAGATTGAAAGCAAGGGATGGGCATAGCAGACTCAAGGCAGACACATGATATGTCAATAATCCAGTGGTAGTCAACTAGGAATACTAATGGACAGAGTACTAGACACACAAGCGGGGCGGGCTGGGGATTTCAGCCTTGAATCAGACACTGCTGACATAGTAGACACAGTTTCCCTACATTGGTAGGGTTTAAAGATCATGCTTCAACATGTATGTATTTGTTTCTTGGGGGCCACGCAAAATGTGTTGCAGTGATTGGTCATGGTGAAGGGTAAAGAAACATTGTTTATAGTAAAACACTTTTTTACATATGTATGCCGAAATGCAGTATCTAAGGCCTCTTCCGCAAGGCCAGGTAGCTGAGGGTGCCAAAATTGCCGAATCCTTGCTGCTGGAATGACCAGGTAATGCAATCAGCAGCTGGCTTTCAGCTCATTTAAACAAATGGTGGGCTGACAGAGGCCACTGCTGTTTGCATATCCATCTTTATTGTTGTATGAAAAGGTAACATGATACAGCAAATGAACAATGTGGGGAATGAGAAAAAGCCAACACATTTTGTGCTGTTCTAGTACTTGATTATTTTCTCATTGCCCACGGTGTTCATTTGCTGTATCATGTTACTTCTTATACAATAAAGATGGGCGGAGTGCAGCCATCTGGATTTCTGTATAATCATTGGGGTTGATTTACTAAAACTGAACAGTGCAATATCTGGCGCATACTAAGGACTTGAGCGCTGTTTGTGCTTGTTTAATCACCAGTTGAACCAATATCTGGTGCAGCTCTGCATAGAAACCAATCAGCTTCCAGTTTTTTTTTGTCAAAGCTTAATTGAACAAGCTGAAGCTGGAAGCTGGTTAGTTACCATGGACAGTTGCACCAGGTTTTGCAGTCTCCAGTTTTAGTAGATCTACCCCCATTGTGTTCAGCGTGGCAAGATAAACTTGCACCCAAATGAGGCCATGGGCCAACCTGGAGCAGTGTTATATTGTTTAATAAATCTTTGTTTTTGCTGATATCACCAGAGTGTGGTCAGTTTTTCTGTACACTATACATCTATTCTGCTGACACTAGGATCTCTAGTGCAACCCAAAGCATTGAGAATTAAAAAATATCATCTAATGTATGATGATAAACTATACATACATATATATCTGTTTTGTTTAGGAAGTGGAGAATATATTCATGATTCTGTCAGCTATTCTGCATATTGGGGATATCCGATTTACAGCCCTAACGGATGCAGAAACAGCCTTTGTGTCTGATCTGCAGCTCCTAGAACAAGGTCAGTAAGTGATGCAATGCATGGTATTCTCCACTAGATGGTGGTCATATTGTACTGATATACATAACAGGGCTCTCAGCCAGAATGTACTGTATGTTTCGCTGCTTCAGCATAACAAATACAGCATGTTACTGCAGAAATCTATTTTGTGTTCAGAACATGCATTTAAAATGTGCTTTTTGATTTATTGTTTATTGTTATATTATTGGGCACTAAACCTCACGCTATCAAACTTTTTCTTATTTCCCAAACTCCTTTACCAAGCTCTTGTTTCAATTTATTTCTGATCATTATTATACAGGATTTATAGGATTTATTATTATACAGGATTTATATAGCACAAACAGTTTGCACAGCGCTTTACTAAATGAAGGTAGACATTACACTTACAATACATTTTGGTACAAGAGGAAACAGAGGGTCCTGCTCGTTAGAGTTTACAATCTAGGAGGAAGGGTTGAGTGATACAAAAGGTAATAGCTGTGGGTATTTGAGCTGATTGAGGAAATAAAAGGCAGTTTACTAGGTAGAAGCAAGATAGGCTTCTTTAAAGAGAATTGTTTTCATGGATCGTCTAAGGTGGTTAGATCAGGAGATAGTTGGACAGATTGGGGTAGGGAGTTCCAAAGGATGGGCGAAGCTCGGGAGAAGTCCTGGAGGCAGGAATGGGAGGAGGTAACACAGGGACTACGAAGCAGAAGGTCATGGGAGGATCGAAGAGAGTGGTTTGGTAGATATTTTGAGACCAAGTTAGTGATGTAGCTGGGGGTAGAATTGTGGATGGCTTTGTAAGTTGTTATTAGTATTTTGAATTTTATTCATTGGGCGAGTGGATACCAATGGAGGGATTGGCAGAGAGGGGTAGCAGACACTGAACAGTTGGTAAGGTGGATGAGCCTGGCATCAGTATTCATGATGAACTGATCATATTTATTCATCTATCTTGACCTGGAAAAGTTCTAGTACTTGCACTATTTTATGCCATCCTGATGCTAATAATGGCATACTTTGGTGCTTAAAATCCACATATTTATTTCCCTTATTGTAGAAGAGCACCTTTTACCTGATTTTTGGACTTGGTTGATAAGACACTGTCACTTAGGCCCAAAGCAGACGGGTTTGAATGAATTATCCATTAAAACACAGTTTTATCAAATTATTTAGAAACAAGGATGTTTGGGGGAATCAGATAAAACTTAAAAGTTAACAGCTTAATGTACAGACATTAAGCTGTTAATTTTTAAGTTTTATCTGCCAAGACTTTATTTGTCATCAAGCAGGTTCTGTCAACAATTTATTTTCCAGATTCATTTATATTTCTATATGTTGCCTGCACATCTTTTATAAAAGAACCTATTATATGTATAAAGTCATTATCCCAAAAGGAAAAAAAAGTTGTAACTGCTGAAATGTTAGCTGAAATGTTAGCTGGAGTTCAGCTTTAATCTGTTAGCCAAGCTCACCTAAACTTGCTAATGCCTCTAACACTCTCCCAGATTAACAACACTGCTATCTAAAAGTGCCTCCATTGCTTTTCTATCCAGAGTGGAGACAGAGAGTGTTAGGTCATGAGGTGAAAATAAAGTAATAAAAAGTCTAAAGAGAAAAGTAATGCAATCGCCACATTTAAGAATTAGTAAACTGCAAAATATTACATTTTAGTTTTTGGGTTTAGCACTGCCTTAAGGGTTGTCCACCCCAGTGCATTGGGGCAGCCCACTTACATTAAACATGTGCTGTTTTGCTTTTAATGTGCTTTGAGTTAGGCAGATCATTCATTTGGAATGGACCACCAAAGCTCTGCAAAACACTTAAACCAAAATTGCAACTTTTTTTCATTTACATTGGTGTGTTGTATAAAGTGTGTGGGGTGTCATTTAAAATGAATGGCGCTGCAACGTATGACACTGTTTTTTTTCACAAGTTTCTGCATGTGGAAAAATCAATAATTTCACATTGCCACAAATTGCATTTGAACATTTCTAGTGCAAATGGGGCATTGAAATGGTCTTCGATGCATTTGTGTAAATGTATGTACTGACACTAAGGACTACATATACTATATATCAATATCAGTAGAGTTGTAGCTTTGAGATGGTGTGTTTACACCGGCAATAGGGGTCTGTTATAGCATTTTGCATTATCTTTGATTAAACATATGCAATGCATATATACAAAAATGCTTGTTATGCTTACTTACATCCAATTTCATTTCAGTGGCAGGAATGCTGCAGATATTGCCAGATGAGCTATCTACTGCCTTAACAACAGATGTGCAATACTTTAAAGGTAAGTAGCCATCACCAACCTACGTTATCTTGGAATTTTTGCATGTATAATAACTGAAGTTTACTTGCTCTGGAGTTACTATACTTTGCACATAACTTCTGCACCTTCTAGTAACTAATGAATCAAGCCTCTTAGCTGTAAATGAGAGCTTCATGTATTATCCACAGTATGTGTGTGTATACAATATATACAGTATATATATATATATATATATAAAATGAACATACAAGACATATAAGCAGCGCTGTCTTCAAAATATCGGCAAAGTGTAAATTGCTGTTATATAGCTGCAGGATGGATTTCCGTACATACCTATTTTAAGTAGCAGGTATTAGCTTATGTAGATAAGTTAGTAAATCATAGGAAATCACAGGAAACATGTTCACTAAAAGTTCTGATTCAGTAGTGATTTACATGTTGTAGAGCTTACAACTAACATGGCAGACATGGTAACTACGTTGCAATACAAAAGTGAAAACAGAAACAGAAGTAAAGGAAGCTCAACAGTAACTATAATCACAAACAGGAGCAAGCAACTGTTGAAGTGTATTGAAAGCCCAATTTCTTTTTCTTTTTTCACCATTGTAAGTTTTTTTAATTGCTGTCTGTGACATATTATGAAGATTCACTCCCCCTTTTTGCCATTGTGATCAGTGTAACTGGGACTGAAAGGGAGGGCAAAATCCAAAATTGAGTTGTCATGGTTGAGGTTTTTCACCCTTCCTGTTGTGACCACAGGACAGGAAGTAGAAAGAAATCTCCCCAATAGGGTATTGTTGGTAGAAGAAAATAATTCTGACTGTAACAGAGATTTTAACGAATAATTTACCTGTAAAATTACAAAATAAATATTCATTGTATATACAGTAAAATTTAATTGTAATACAAGCGAATATTTTGTATCTTTATAATATTGTTTTTCAAACACGGAACAGCATATACTAAACACAATTAAGCTACAATAAAAGGAAATGAAATGTAGATACATTGGTGTATAGACTCGAATGAATTTGCAGCACTAATTGGTTTGAATGCCTAAAATGTTCCCTGTTTTAAATTTTGGTACTGATAATGGAGCATACATTGACCATGAGACTGTATTAATAAAAATGAGAAAATGAGTAGCACAAGAATGCATATCTCAAAGGATAGTGGTATGGCTACAACAATGAATTTTATTTTTTTTCCAATATACAGGAGATATGATTACACGTAGACATTCTATGGAAACTGCAGAATTCTATCGGGACCTACTTGCAAAATCATTGTATTGTCGTCTGTTTAGCTATTTAGTAAATAATGCCAATTTCTACCTCCAAAATCAAAGTGATCAGAGCAGGTAAGAAAAATAAAGGATATAACAGCATCACATATAGTATTTGATTTGCCCAGCCCATAATGCTATGAATTCAAACATATTATTTGACAGTTATGACCATGCCAATTATGGCTTTGTCCAGTTCAATAATTTATTCTAAGTAAAAAGGTGATTGGAACCCTGTCCTGGACCTCTGGCTTTCAAGTCGGCAAGTATCCTCCAATCCTAGCAGAAAGCCTTGGCAGCACAACTTGGAATTCAATAAGACATTCATCCAAGCAGAATTATTTTGTCAATAGATTGTTACAGATAAAGGAGTCTGCTAAGCATTATTATAGAGCATGCATGTACGTAAGTCAATGTGCATGTCTGCAGAGAATATAACAAAGAAAAACATATACAGTAGTCGTATCATTATTAAACATGTGTCTGACATTTTCCATCAATAGCCAGCTTTGCTAGTACCATTTGTAAATAGAAGTATGAAAGACTTTTAATAGATATCACTGCATGTTTTCTAGTACTGTAGTAAAAGCCTGGCTATCGCTAAAAGAGTCAACTGAGGGTGGTTGATTCTAATAATCTTATTGTTTATTGCACTTAAAGTGAAACTGTGATCTATGCACTATATCATGCACACTAAAGTATTTAGAATCTTTAAAGATTCTGTACAAGCAGTAAAAACACTTTAAAACAAGCCTTCATTTATCTGTGTATCTATAAGCATTACGGTTTACAACATAGGCACAGGAACAGATCTTGGCAAACTGCCAAGCTGTTAGAAACCAACTGAAACCCAACTTCAGAGTCGTTCAGTCTTTGTTGATGGGTAAATGAGTAGAGTCATGCAAATGATTTCTTTTTGGCTCTTTTAGCCATTGTTTTTGGGATATATGCCCAGTGATGACCTTTAAATACCTGCTGTTAGGCAATGCTTCATTACACAACACTTTAGAAGTGGGCTTTTTTGTTCCTTTTGTGCTGCCTCCACATGACCTTAGTAGTTGTACTGTTTCTCCTGGACTCACAATCCCTATACCATGGAGCCAGGAAAGCCATATCTAAGAAAACTGAAACAGCTGTATGCAAGTTGTTAACCTCCCTAGCGGTCTGAGTATGTCAATATTTCTGTGTTCAAAGTGGTACATTTTTTTGCATGGAAATATGTCTTTTTTTATTGTAGACCTGTTATTTTTAGGAATAACTCACTGAAATCTGTCCAAACAAGAGTCTAGTAAACATCCCGGGTATGAAAAAATTTGAAACACGAAATCATAAATGATAATTTAATAAATAATCATAAAAAAATAATATAATAATAATAAATTTAATTCAATAATATAATCAAACCAAAAACACTGAAATTTTGAAATAGAGCTCCAGTTCGCACATCACTGAGCTTAGTCGCAGAATCGTTTTCAGTGTCTGATGATGAATTTCCCCATGAATCATTATCACTCAATTCTGCAAGTAGTTCTGATTTACTATTGTTGTTCTCTAGCTGGCCTAAAACCACTTTTGACCTAAAGGGAAGCTTTTTGGACACCATGGACGTTTCTCAGTTTCAAGGCAGAAAGAACAGTAAAAATGCAGGCAGGGCACAGGACAAAGCACTAGTGAATGTCACTTTTTAATATTTTTAATTTCCCGACGGTTCCATCCCCCGTACGTCCCGACGCTCGCAGGTAACGGAACCCGGAAGACGTATGCTGGCATCGGCCAGAGGAGATGGCCGGGGGAGCTGCA
Source organism: Staurois parvus (assembly GCF_062004578.1). Lineage (NCBI taxonomy): Eukaryota > Metazoa > Chordata > Amphibia > Anura > Ranidae > Staurois > Staurois parvus. The sequence goes on along the minus strand of NW_028318430.1, from coordinate 14,625,928 downwards.
GGGAGGACATTGCGTGAGCGAAGGACAAGGTAAGTGCAAGAGGGATCACGGAGCAACGCTGCAGGGTAATCCCGAGTGTAGCTCGGGGTTACCACTTTTGGTACTGAAAGTTAACCCTGAGCTACACTCGGGAATACCGTTAAGGGGGTTAATATTGTCTCTGTAAAATAATGGCTATATCTGTGTTATACACTATATTGCAATTATAGATATTCAAATGGGTAAAAAAGTCAAAAAGGAATAATTAATATGACTCTACCCACTTAACAATAAAGCAGAAACTGAGCTCTTTGCTTTTGAGTTTTTTGCTAGAAGTGAGTATGCGCATATATTTTTTTATGTATGTATCTATTAAATCGAATGCTTAAAAGTTAAGTATGGCCAAAACGTTTTTGGCCATACTTCTTTTGTGGATCAATGGAGTACACTTTTGCTCTTTTGTGACCCAGAGTCAGCTAAAAGCGGACTATTGCCTGCTATAAGTGAATGTGGCACAGCCACACCAGGCTCTTGAAGGTTCCTGACAATAATGTTGGGATCCACCCAGATGCTTGATTGGCACCTGGCTCAGCCACTGAGCGCTGAAGGCAGCCGCTGCTACCTCTGTCTAGCCCGATGCTCCAGGGAGAGCTAGAGGAGCAGAGAGCGGTGATGGTTGCTGCTCTCTGCTCTGATCAGGTCAAGGTCTGAGCGATCAGTGTTCATGTGATTGCTCTATGTTAGAGCTGATATGGGATAGCTAGAACATCACACCAATGCTGCACAAGAAGGTGAGTATGTGTGTTTGTATTTTTTCAAATCCTACACTTCTCCTTTATTTAAACTATTGCATTGCAACATGATTAATATTGTACCGTACAGGATCATTATGGAATCTTGAAAAGAGGCAACTATCACAATCATTAGTTAATATATTTACTGTGGCAAGACACCCAGACCAGTCTATCATTAGGTGGACATAGCAGATATTACTGCACAGCAAAAGTTCACTAAGCTTGATAGGAACCTAGAAGGAACATTGTGTCATCTTAAATTTTGGGTATTCTTTTAAGCTTGATTTGCACTTGTGTCACACATTAACTACGTGACCACAAATAGCTATTTTGCAAAATGCTATTTTTTTTCTCAATAAAGCAGTTCTAAGAACTATAATGATGTACAGTGTACAGTAATTCTAAACAACAAATGCAGATTCAGTTTAATGTAATGTGGGTTAGTGGATGCCCCTGTCTTTACCCTGAAATAGCCCCTTTAAAATATTTTAATTTATTTCATACATTTAATGAAACTTCACTTTTTTCTGCACATTGAATTTGGATCATTTTGCAACTTTAAATACACTCATATTTCTAATATCCATTAAAGGAGAAGTAGGGCCAAAGCTCTTTTGGCCCTATTTCTCCTGTGGGTCACAGTAGAGCTCTTTGTTCTGCACTCTTGGGACCCAGTTGCAGCCTGCTATTGCCTGGCATCACTCAGATGGTCCGTGCTCTGGATTGATCACAACTTTAAAGTTGGGATCCTTCCAGATGCTTGGACCAGCAGCGAGGTGCTGGGAGACTGAGCCAGCTGCTCTTGCCCCCTCCACAACTCAGCACTCTAGTGAGTGGGGGGGAGGGGGCAGAGCAGAGAGCCTGTGACTGAGCTGGTGACTGAGTGATCAGCAATCTTTGATTGCTCAGTTCTCAGTCTTAGAGGTGACAGGGGACAGATGCATCCTCGGACTGAAGCTGCATCCACCTAGATGAGTTTGTATGTTTGTTTTCTTTCTATTCCCAAACTTCTCTTTTAATCATTTGCATACAGCACCACCATTCATTGCAGGTTAGCTAAAAATTATTTACAGAAATTTGTGTAAATTATGAAAGTTGAATGGGACATGGCAGCTTAATGGTTAGCACTTACAGCACTGAGGTCCCCAGAAGGAATCTCCATCAGGACAGTACATGCATGGGGTTTGCTTGTTCTCCCTATGCTTGTAGTATGTTTATGTATGCACCTGAAGTTGGGATCTTAGACTGTAAACTCATTGAGGCAGGGACTGATGTGAACTTACAGTATATAAAGTGTTGCATACATTGTCAATGTAATCTAAATACCTAAATACTGTAAATAAATGTCAGAAATGCCTACTTTTATATAACATGGAATCAACTGCCCCTCCTCTTTCCATTACCACATTTCCTTTTGAATGTGCTGTAAGGAACTTCATTTGAGGCTAGTGTTAGGATTTCAAGCTGCTGGAATTGAATCCATCTGGTATCAGAATAATTTTTCTTTTAATAAGAAAGGTACATTTTTTCTTTAAATAAGCCTAGTAACATATACTCTTGCACTGGGAAAGCGAGATTTGGCAGAATTGCCCTTTATATTAAGAAATATACTTTTCAGGTCTTGGTTTCTTTAATTTGTTTAGTACATTTACTTGGTTTTACCTGCACAAACAATGCAGTATCCTTAAGTGAACCCTGCAGCAAGGAACTTAGCCAGATGAAACGCACTACTCTACAGCAGTACTAGTCATGAGGGAATCTTCCCCAGGCTGGCAGGCTGCTCTGTATCCTTACTAGGGAATATTACTGTAAGTCATGGATTCTTGACACTTAGCTGCCAAAAAGTAGAGCTTAGACTTCAACTGTCATTTACTGTAAAATTACAGTGCAGCCTTGTCACGTTTGATCAGCATTATCAAAGCGCAAACAGAAGTAAATAGTTTTCAAAAGATGGGTAATAAACATCAGCTTATTGCATCATGCATTCTGAAAAAAAAATACATTGAAAAGAAAATACTAAAATCAACTCATTAGGGATATACTGTATATATACATTTCCAAAGCATCTGAGGTTTAGCTTAAAAAAATCTGTACATCTCTAGTCACATCACTTCATTGAAGTACGTTGCAGGCAACTGGACCCTGAATAAATCTTCACTGCAAGGATGTCTGTCCTCTTCCTGTCCCTGAATTTTTGGTGCTACAATGGTTTACAGCTTTGGGTAGTCAGCCAGAACAGCCACTGAAAAATGTTCTTTCATTGATTACAATGCTTGTAATACAATCTGTGAATGAGGAAATCAAGTAACTGCTTAGAGCCTCCCTCATTCATGGATCATGTTACCACGTGTAAGAACTTTTCACAATGGAAGGGATGCATCCACATTGGATCATATGTACTGTCTGAGGACTTGAAGCTGATAAACCATTGCAGTACCAGAAGCTCAGAGACAGGAAGAGGAAAGTGCACCACTGTAGTGAAGATTTTTCCAGGATCCAGCTCTCTGCACCATGTGGAACATCCTTCACTACAGGTAAGTGATGTGCCTAACTGCTTTAGCACTGCCCCATAGCAGAAATACTCCTACAGGGCAGCAGCTGTGCACAAAATCACGTATATATATATATATATGTGTGATTTAGCATTTTCGGGTAGGGGGCACGTGTGAGCCTCTCGCACGCCCTACCCACGCCACCATTCCTGGCTGTGGCTGTCAATCACTGGGTCCCGGCCAGTGATTACTCGCTGGCGCCCGGTGATTGACAAGCATCTCCAAAGAGCAGGACCCTCAAATCCCTCGTGTATTGTTTTGTTACGGTATTGTCTCATGTTCTGTCCCCCACTAAAATGTACAGCGCTGAGCAAATCTTTCTGGCGCTATATAAATACTGAATAATAATAGGGGGGAGAACTGTTAGTAAACAAAACAGTTCTCTCCCTTGTCAGCTCCTGCACACTGCTTTGCATGGCTGAGCATAGCACAGCCATGCAAAGCAGTGTGCTTACAGTGAAGCACTAACACAGCACACTTAGTAAAACAGCACACAGTTAACCCTTCCTGCCCAGTGCCATTAGTACAGCGTCAGTGCTTTTTATTAACACTGATCACTGTATTGGTATCACTGGGGATTTCAGTGACACCAAGTCAATTCCCCCCAGTGTCAGAATGTCCACCGCAGTCCTGCTATCGCCTCCATTACTAATAATTTTTTTTTTAAAAACCGCCATTTGTAAACACTATAACTTTCACGTAAACCAATTAATTTACATGTACTGGGATTTTGTTTTTTTGCAGAGATGTAGCAGAATAAATTTTGGCCTAAATTTATGGTGAAATTTGATTTTTAAAAAATTTTTTATTGGACATGTTTTATAACAAAAAGTCAAAAATATAGTTTTGGTGTACATTGAGGTGTAACTATTGGCTTATCCTAAGAATTTATGTACCTGTTTTCTTTCATACACTGTGATTTGTTGTTTTTGTGTTGTATATATGTTTACGTAGTGCTACCTTATTTAGGTGCATACTGTGTTTGATATATTAAGAGGTTGTTCTAATGTGAAATATTTTGTTTATATGCTCCAAATTTGAAAATATTGAAATTATATTAGCATGTAATGATGTTTTTGCATACTCTCCGAACAATTTATTAGACTTCTTTGTGATAGATTTTAATATATGTAGAAAAAAGAGAGGCCAGATAATTCATTACTTGTGCATGAAAATTCATTACATTCACAGTACTATCTGTACCTTTGGATAGTATTCTGCAGTGTTAGATAATAGGAGATATTAATGAATTCATCAAGGTCATATTCTCTTTCTGTGGTTTATCTGCACATATCTTTATCTCCCAGGTGTATGGACCACTGTTTATTAAATGATACTTTATTTCGAGTATTTATTATACATTCCACAGATCTTTTTTGAAATCTTAAAATCTAATACATTCACAATTGTCCACTGTGTTTGATATCTTAGCTTTTTCTTTTAGTTTAATCACAATAGTTGGATTTCAGATCAGCCTCTCTGTATGACATTTCCTGGCTTTTAAATGTTTGCCTTAATTAAATTGCACATCTTGGGTATAATTGTTTGTTTTTTTCATACTTGCTTCTATATACACAAGTGTATTTAAACATTTTCAACACATCTGCAGTTTGGATTTCCAGTTTATCATTTCAAAATATTTATTTTAGATACATGTGACTGGAATCATAGCCCCCCTAAATCTTAATTTAAATGCAGCTTTACTCCATCAAAGAGTCATATCTCTGTATACAGGGATAATTATGTGACATGCCTTTGGGAATAAACCTTGAATCATAAATTTGGCAGATAAACAATGGGAGGGTGATAGCAAGGTTGGAAGAGGGGGAGTTTTGACTTTGCAGAGTACTTTTAAGAATATACAAATTCCACTTACAAATAAAAGCCACTTTAATCCTATTTTTCTGTGATCCCCCCATTTCCCCAATAATTTCATTTGTATTCATGTATGGAGGTTCCATGTCTGATGTAGACTTTACATATCTAATAAGCTCTCAACGCAAAAAAGACATACTTAACATCTCATAAGGGAGCTACACACATTAACACACATGAAATATAGAAAAACACACATTGACACGTATGAAATAAAGGGACACATTTGATTGAAGTGGCATGTACATTTTAATAACATTTGCTAGGGGCATTGCAGTATCGGTCCTCAGATGTTGAAGATGCCGTTGTTTTCTTTTGCTTTTATTTTAATCTGGTAGTCCAGCCATTAATACACTTCTTGTCTAAGGGTGACAACAGAACTGAGCAAGGTTGTCACCCTTAGACAGGGAGGGTGTTAGGACTACATAACATTGTGTAAGGACTACATAACACCACCCTCTCTTCTTCATAACAGGCAATGGCATTAAGTAATCCACAAAGATAGCAGGGAACAATAATTGATAACAGTCTGGAGTCAAAATGTAAAGGAAGTTATCAACTCACAAGATTTCTGGCCGGATTAGCAGATTTTATTTTTTTTTGCACTCGTCGAAGAAATATATAATAAAAGCTTTCTATGGTATATTTAACAGATGAAAAGGGAGCAAATAAGAAACATACAAAAGGGAACAAAAGAAAAGGAGTACAAACACCCAATCAGCTACCATAAAAAAATGTACATTTATTGTATAAACATCAAAAACAGTAAGCATTGCAAGTCCCGATCCTCTCACCAAACATCCCCCAGTACCCCAGAGTCACCCCCCCTACATTCCCCCTAGAGTGGGCTGCCCCCCCCCCCAGGAGTTAAGGCAACCCCCTCTGTCACGACCCGCGGTCGCCGCCACCAGCAGGCGACAATCGCACAGCCGCGACTAGCAGTAATACGTCACGCCCATGGCGTCAGACCCCAGACCTTCTCACCGAACTCGTGACCGAAGGGCCGGCCAATCCAAAACCGCGGTGTGACGTGCGTAACAAGGCCCCACCCAGCTGCACCCTACACAGCGATTGCCCAGCTAATGGTCTACAATCTGTGCCTGCAGCCTGAATGCGCTTGTTACTGGGTCGGGTTAATTACGCAACTAACCCTCTACTGCCACCACCACTTTTGTCGGAGACTGGGAAACTCCCGTTATCAAATATACACTATAATGATTGAAATATTGATCTATATAGCACGGCCCGCGGACCTACTATACAGAGATATAACAAACAGTAGCGTCTCTTCAAAGGCAGGGATTCGTGAATTGCAAGTAAGCGCTTAGAAACAGTTTAACACTTTCAGAAAGAAAGATTTATTACTAAAAGCGTCAGACAGATGCAAATAAATATTTACAAAGAGATGTCACAAAAATATATATATATATATGTATATAAAGACACAGCAAAGAGATAATTAGGAAGAAGATTACAGGGTTAAGTTACTTGCCCATATGCCTGGGTTTGCAGTCCAAGATGCAGAGCAGAAAGGTTCTTTGATCTCCTCTGTTACGATGTTACCTCGGTGTCAGGAATGGACTTGCCAATAATGGTGGGACTCACCTGCCTTGTGGGCTGCAGTACCAGGGCTGGCCAGCGGGTGCTCTCAGCAATCAGAGACTCAACCCTGCAGTCAGCCAAACACCTGAGGCTGATTGCAGGTGTATTTAAGGGATGGCCAGACCTGCAGTCTGTGCCTTGGTGTGTGTTTTTCCATGGGCCCCTGTATCTTGTTACCTGCATTCCTGTTCCTGTTCCTGTCTGACTGATTTGTTGCTGACCCTGCCTGATCCGGACCTCTGCTGACTTCTCCTGTTTGATCCCTGGCTTGTGACCCCGACCATTCTCTGCCTGACCCCCTGTACCTACCTGCCCGTTAGTTGCTGTACCCGGCTCGTGACCTGACTACTCTCTGCCTGCTCCTCCTATTCCTACCTGCCCGATTGTTATTGACCTGGCCTGCCTGACTACGCTTGCATTGTATGTATTGCTATCTGTGGGTGGTTTGGTTTGGTTCGTTTGCACTGTGTTATGTTTTAGTATTGCACTGCGTTTATGTATTGTTAGTATTAATAAATTATATTGTTTATAACATATCTGAAGCCTGTGTTTCCCTGCGTCAGTTCACATACCTCTGGTCATACCCGAAGCCCTGACACTCGGAGACTTCTGTGTGTTAAAAAACTTTCACTCTCCCTCTAGGCTTGTCAGCCTGTCTTTTTTAAAAGTCCCTCACAAAGGGAGGGGGGCTCTGACTACACCTTTTGGGAGTGGTCATTGGGAGATTTTAAACTGAAACTGCCAGCTCATGTCCCATGATATGAAACATACGGTTGACCTGGGGAATGTTCAGTTCTCGGGTCAGGTTGATAAGGTGTGGGGCTTACATAGCTTTGGGTGACCAAAGTGACACCTCCGCAGATGGGCTGGCTCCACTTCTCATGTCTTAGCCTGGTTGTTTCACATCATCTGCCAGGAGATAAAGTCTGCCTCACAGGAATGCAAGGGGGGGGGGGGGATGTGAGGAATGATTCGAGGAATACCTAAAATACAACAAGGTAAAGGAGTACTCTGCTTCCAGCTGGATGAGCTAGTTTGCTACACCCTCCACTTAGAAATGTTGGATATATGTTTTCGGGTATAAGTTATGTGTATATATGTTTTTGGTGACACCCACCTTGCACTGTATTAGAAAGCACCACCTGCTTGTTGTTACTTTGGTTGGACTCCCAGGACCAATATATGTATTTTTGCTAGCAAACAGGATACATTTATAGTATTGTTAGATACATTTACAGTATTGTTAGAGTTTACCTACACTTTAAGGCCATGCCAAAGTTATACTGCTAGATTGCTATGCACAAAAACACAGCCATACTAATGCAAACCTGTGCCAAAGAGAGATTTCATAAACTAAAGCTGAGAGCACAAGTTGTTAGCTTGCCAATTTTCAATGAAACAGATTCTGAAGGATGACAGCCTAGTAAAACCCTGTGGGAAGCTACAGCACAGGTGCATCCAGTGCACCAAAGATTTGTCAACAAGCAGAGGAGTCTATGGCCACGACTTCTCAGTAAGTATGCATTTGGGGAGGAGAAGCTGGTTCTAGTGTAGCTCAGTGGGAAGGATAAAAGTCGCGGTCATTTTTGCTTACAAGGAAGAAACAATTTGGTGATAACTGAAACTTTAGAATGCAAAGTAAGTAATAAAATGCATCATCTCTATGCTACACTAGTAAACCACATATTTTGAAAGAGCAGTTACTCTCATACATTATTACATTGACTGATGTGTCATATAGATATATTTTAGGGTACTGTAGATCCACTTCACTTCCAAAATGTGTCAGGGGGACTAAAACAGAGCATTCAGATCCTGGGCCTTGGCTCAAGGGTCCTCCTTATGTACAAAGGAAATTATTTAAACACAAGCACAGGTATCTGTAGGTACCACACGAAGCCTATGCTTTACAAGTAATGTTTATGCACCTTGGTGGACATGACAAAGTTTAAATCTCATTGTGTATTTCTGAAAAAATTAGCAAGTGGGCATGTGCTCTGACTATTTAGAGCTAAGAATAGCTATACTGTGGTAAAGAAATTGGAGCAGTGTTTTCACATGGCAAATATTTCCCTGAGAATGATTGAAGTGATTTGAGAACTTGGGACTACCACAGTAATTGCCCAAAGATGACAGTGGTGGTGTTCTGCTCCATAGCAAGAAAAAGAAAAGGACTATATAATTATCCAGCAAGCTAAAATAACTACCTATGTGACAAATGCTGACAATGGCCAGGGAAAATGAAAAAAATAAAAAGAATGAAAAAATATATTCAACCAATGAAAATAAAAATAAAATAACAAAAAATATATATAAATGTCCAAGTCCCCAAAAGAAAGTTCTTTTATGTGTTCCGAGAGGCAAAACGATCCTAAGACTCCTTGATATCCTCAAAGGAAAAGAAAAAAATCATAGTGTAATACCCTAATATAAGTAAAAAACACTTCACTCTGTGCCAACTCAAATCACATCAAAAAAACAGTGAGAAATCAATAAAGTAAAAATAAACGTGAGAAATCGTGATCACTCCAATCACAAGTGAAAGGTGATACTAGATACCAGTACCCTTATTACTCCAGCCAAAAATTGATGCTAAATACCATTACCCTCTTAAAACATATTCAGGCATATATTGTAACACAGGAAAGGTATTTCTCCATCTTCCTTATCTCGGGGTGTTCCTCATATAGATAAAGGAAGGCTCTTTCAGGCAGATTCCATAAAAAGATACAAATTTTAATCCACACTTACATGTAAAAAAACGATATCCAGCTCTCAGTACTGAACATTGCAATCTCAGGTTGAAAACCAATAGTTTCCAACCGACAAAATGGCCGCGGCGACACTTCCGGTTAGCGTGCGTGCGTAATGACGTCACTCACGCACGCACGCTAACCGGAAGTGTCGCCGCGGCCATTTTGTCGGTTGGAAACTATTGGTTTTCAACCTGAGATTGCAATGTTCAGTACTGAGAGCTGGATATCGTTTTTTTACATGTAAGTGTGGATTAAAATTTGTATCTTTTTATGGAATCTGCCTGAAAGAGCCTTTCTTTATCTATATGAGGAACACCCCGAGATAAGGAAGATGGAGAAATACCTTTCCTGTGTTACAGTATATGCCTGAATATGTTTTAAGAGGGTAATGGTATTTAGCATCAATTTTTGGCTGGAGTAATAAGGGTACTGGTATCTAGTATCACCTTTCACTTGTGATTGGAGTGATCACGATTTCTCACGTTTATTTTTACTTTATTGATTTCTCACTGTTTTTTTGATGTGATTTGAGTTGGCACAGAGTGAAGTGTTTTTTACTTATATTAGGGTATTACACTATGATTTTTTTCTTTTCCTTTGAGGATATCAAGGAGTCTTAGGATCGTTTTGCCTCACGGAACACATAAAAGAACTTTCTTTTGGGGACTTGGACATTTATATATATTTTTTGTTATTTTATTTTTATTTTCATTGGTTGAATATATTTTTTCATTCTTTTTATTTTTTTCATTTTTCATTGGTTGAATATTTCTGATTATATATTGTTTGGGTGATTCATTATTTAATTATCACTATATCAGATTAGGTGGATGGATTAGATTATGTGAAATTTTGAGATAGATTGGGTACATTTAGAAGTTCATCACAAAAAATTAACAAAATTGATTATTCACTTCCTAGGGAGGAAGTAGTGTTTTTGTGTGGTTATTTAGAAGCTTTTTGATTGAATGGCCAGGGAAGTTTGTTATTGCCCAAACTGGAAATCTTTATATGGTCAGCCTTACTTTCAGAAGCATATTTTTCAATATAGGCAACTGTCACAGATATAAACAATCCTATGGGGATTATTTTACTAAAACTGGAGAGTGCAAAATCTGGTACAGCTGTGCATAGATACCAATCGGCTTCTGGTTTTTTTGTTCTTTTTGTCAAAGTTTAATTGAATAAGCTGAGTCAGACGCTGATTGACTACCACACACAGCTGCACCAGATTTTGCACTCTCCAATTTTAGTAAATCAACTCCTATATGTTTAGGGATTTTGTTAAATTCTTAGTAGACGTGCTCTACTTTCTTTAGGAAAAGTTTAATCTGTTTTGTTCACAACTGTTGTAAACTTCATTTACCAATATACTGTATGTAAAAGAGAGCGTATGGAAAGATTTTACAGGGAAATATTTAGCCTGAAGGATCACAAGATGTTGGTGGGAAAGTAATGCTTCCAAAAATATTTTGTGCAATAAAAGTGGCATTAAGTAGTTCTTAAGATGCATACCATCTCTGTTAATGGCAAATCTGCTTGATGTTTCAGCAGGTGGAAGGCACATGTACACATACTTTCATACAAACTGGTTGTGTGCAATAGCTAGCAAGGACATTCTACACCTGATTAAACAAGTAACACTTTGTTGTTTCCTTCCTTATTTTAAACCTGAAGTTTAGTTTTTTTTGAGGGGGATACAGTACCATACACATTAGTTATGTGTAATTGAGTTTATTCCCCTAAACCAGTGGGCTACTTATTCTGCTAAAAATCCTCCCTGCCATGTCTCCTCATAGCCACCAGATACTGCCCTGAGGGACTGTCTTCTTGTACTGTGAGAGTCAATTGCTGCTGCTGCAACCGAGAAAAGTTGTGCCACTCGCCCGATCACTTCTGACCTCTCTGCAATTCACAGAACTTATATTACTACTTTTGGTGAATGGGCTGTGGAATCCTGCCATTCAACTTCTCCACTGCCCATTCACAGAATGCAATGACAGTAATCAGGCTCCAGTCACTAAGGAGTTTTTAGGCTTCTCAAAAAACAAGGTCTAGACAGCAGCTCCTATCTACAGTAGCTCCTTGGTGACCCTCTGATAGCAATTCTTTACACAGTCCTCCTCCAAGGGAGAAGCCCCAGGGGAGAAAGAGTTCTGGAAAGGTGCCTCCATGCCTTTCTCATCCCTCAGATTATACTTCAGATCGAAGGGATTGGCTGGGTCTGATAAACTTTATTATCCCAAACTAATTACAGACTCCCACCCAATAACAGACAAAAGCAATCTATCCCCTGAGCTTAGGGAAAACCAACAAAATCCATAAAAGTTAAATATTAGCTCAGGCTTTGTTACAGTAACAAATTCTAAATGGATTAGCATCACAACTGCAAAGAGCACTAAACATATAAAAATGGATGCCACCATGTACTGTATAATCATAATCAGCTTTTTTTTTGTTGTAGGCAGTAATAAAAAAAAGTGCATTTAGAGAGAATTATATGCCATTAAATCAGTGGCAATTAATAACCATGCAGTCAGCATGTTATAATAATAAAAAATAACACAATTTACCATAATGATGAATCACAAAGTTAATAGGTTTGTGTTTACCATTGCTTTGTGTCACGTTTTATAGGGCAACATTAAAGATACACCGACAAAAAAGATATATGCTTAGCCGATCATATATATTTTGTTATATAGCCTGTAAGGCAGAGCAAGAATTCAGCAGAGGACATTAAATTTTCATATGTGACAGGTGCCACAAATAAATGTCAAATGCTTTTTGATGGAGCCAAATCTGTATGTGCTACTATGTCTGCAATGCTGCCATAACAACATTTTGTTGTGAAAGAGTTCTATTTTTAAAGTAATATTGTTTATGAATTCATTGTGAAAAAAAAGTAGTTCAAAAAACTAAAGCATGCATATTGTAGTCTGTAAAATGACATTATACTACAATTACAATGTTGTTCTCATTATTCATAAAACCTGCAGTAAGACCCTCTTTAACAAGGTCCCTGATGGTTTAAAGCAGGGCAAATTTCCATTACAGCAGGCTATTAAAACCTTTGCAGTTGTCTTGCAAACAAAAAGACAATTTTGCTAATGGATGGTGATCCTTTGATTTTCTTCTCATTCATGATAATGATCAAATTCAAACCCATTTATTGCTTGTAAAGTAACAGAAATCTAATAGTCTTTTCATTCATGATCATGATGCATCAAATAAAAATTCAAATTAGTTTTTTGTATTCAATGGAATGTTATAGCAGTTGTAATATTATTTTATTCTTGATAATGATCATATAAATCAAATAAATAGGTAGACATCTTTGCACTTTCATTGCAGTGTTTCAAAAAGTCTTCTATGACTTGAAAAGATATTGGCAAGAGATATGCAATTTGGTTTTATTTAAAGATATTAATTTATTTAGTTTAAAATTCAAGTTGTACAAGTTGTCCAATACAGAAATGTATAAAGCTTAAAATTATATTAAAGGTCCTGCTGGGATGGATAAATAACAAGTAATAATATGGTTGAAATACTTAGCTGGAGAAAATGGTTCATACACTGGGTGATGAACTCATGTCTTGGGGCCTAGGCATTTGATCATAGGATGGCGGATTAGCATAACCATTGAACATTAGAGGTTATATGACCATACATCTAGGCCTTATTTCATGTGATCAATGCAGGATGAAGCATCATTCTTATAAAAAGATAAGTATTTTATCCCTTTATTGCTCTTTATTTATCCATCCCTAAAAGACTGTTGAGATAAGTTTATGGTAACATTTTATTGGAGGTCCACTTAATGTCACAATATTTTTAAAGTAAATTGTTAATGTAAGGAAAGCAACAGGAATCCAGCATTGCTCAATTGCAGTTGTAATGGCGTACGCTCTGCAACCACCATCCATATTTTGAATTCAATATATAATGATTGCAACCCATGAAAAAGCATACAGACAGCGAAGTCTCAAAAATTTGAACACGCATTGCAAATTTGTTCCATGTCAGTAACTCACTAAGTAAAAAAACAGGATAATGACTCATGCACCATTACAAGCAAGTCAACCTTGGCTGGCAGCTCTACTGTCATTTAAGTCCCCCTAAAAACTTCAATTATTTCTGCATATTTGTTGTCAAATAACTTTTCTTTTTATATTTTAGCTATCCACCCCTCACAATTGGAATTTTGGACATGTTTGGCTTTGAAGACTTTCAAAAAAATTCATTTGAACAAGTAAGTGTGTTTTTTAATACATTTATTTAATTAATTTCTATTTAGTAAAACATGAAGCCAAATACTAGTCTCAAAGCAGCGGTTCATCACATAGTCTTGCCAGCACTGACTGTGACAGTATAGTTTGTATAACTTGCTCCTTAGCATGAAGTTATACAAATGATTCTGCCACAGTAGAGGAGAGGAGGAGAGGCATATCACATCTGTACAGAACAGGGGGTTATGGCTACAGCACTGACTTTAGCTCCCACATAGAAATGCTCACAAACTGAGATTCAACCTGGGGTGGAGCTACAGCCATCACAGATTAAAAAATGGTCTTTTAACACACAACAAGGCCTTGGATCAAAGCATAACCAAGAGCTACATGCACTCAGATTTTTAGCAGGTAGTGATGATTATTCTTTAGAGACATACACCTATAATTTACCAAAATTGAAGATTTTGTACCAATGCAAAGTTTAAAAAAAAAATCGTTCAGCAGGGAGAGGGTCTTTTAATGTGGCTTAACCAGTTCCCGACTGCGCTATAGCCGAAAGACGGCTACAGCACACTCGGCTAGTTCTGGGAGGGCATCCATGGATGTCCTCCCAGAACCACGCCCCCTGATCACTGTGTCCTTTGGTTCACATAGCTACGGAACAGGCCAATCACAGCTGCTTTTACCATGTGACCAGCTGTGTCCAATCGCAGCTGCTCACCGGATAAATAGGAAATGCCGGTTATTAGCAGCCCTCTCCTTACACTGACAGCGCATGAAGAGAGGAGAGCCGGTAAGCAGCATTTTGCAGGGGGACATCTAAACAGATCATCAGGGCACTGGTCATCAGTGTCCTGGTGATCAGTGTAGCCCCATCAGTGCAGCCAATAGTGCCCATCTGTGATAGCAGTCAGTGCTGGCAATCAGTGCCCATCAGTTAATCAGTGCTATCAGTGCCACCCATCAGTGCTGCCCATCAGTGCCATCTAACAGTGCCCATCAGCACTGCCTAACAGTGGCCATCAGTGCCACCTATCAATGCCCATCAGTGCCACCTAACAGTGCCCATGGGTGCCGCCTATAAATGCCCATCAGTGCCAACTAACAGTGTCCATCAGTGCTGCTTATCAGTGCCTATCAGTGCCCATCAGCGCCACCTAACTGTTCCCATCAGTGCTGTCCATAAGTGCCTCCTAACAGCGCCCATCAGTTCCCGTCAGTGCCACCTAAAAGTGCCCATTGATGTTGCCCATCAGTGCCACCTAACAGTGCCCATCAGTGCTGCCCATCAGTGCCACCTAACAGTGCCCATCAGTGCTGCCTATCAGTGCCCACCAGTGCAACCTATTAGTGCCCATCAGTGACTCCTCATCAGTGCCCATCAGTGCAGCCTATCAGTGCCCATTAGTGAAGGAGAAAAATTACTTATTTACAAAATTTTATAACAGAAACTAAGAAAAACTTTATTTTTTAAATTTTTGGTCTTTTTTAGTTTGTTTAGCAAAAAAATAAAAACCCCAGTGGTGATCAAATGCCACCAAACAAAATTTCTATTTGTCTCTAAAAAATGATAAAAATTTAGTTTGGGTACCGTGTTGCATGGCCGTGCAATTGTCATTCAAAGTATGAGAATGCTGAAAGCTGAAAATTGGTCTGGAAGGGGGTAAAAGTGCCCGGTACACAAGTGGTTAAAGATCGACATTAAAATTACACAAATTCTTTAAATATCATTCTTTTGGGATGCCTTGACCTTGCACAGGAAGTTGTGGATGCAGCAGGATGTATTCCTTAAAAAATGTATTTCTTTAACCTCCTCGGCGGTCTGATTATTTCCGATTTTTTGTGCTGAAAGCGGTACCATTTTTTGCATGGAAATATGTAGTTTTTTATTGTAGGCCTGTAATTTTTAGGTATAACTCACTGAAATCTGTCCAAACAAGAGTCTAGTAAATATCCCGGGTAGGATAAAATTTGAAACACAAAATCATAAATTATAATTTAATAAATAATCATAAAAAATAATAATATAATAATAAATGTAATTCAATAATATAATCAAACCAAAAACACTGAAATTTGAAATACAGAGGCAAATTTGCACATCGCTGAGTAAAGTCACAAAATCATTTTCAGTGTCTGATGACGAATTTCCCCACGAATCATTATCACTCTATTCTGCAAGTGGTTCTGATTTACTATCGCTGTTCTCTAGCTGGTCTAAAACCGCTTGGACGTAAAGGGACACTTTTTGGATGCCATGGACTTTTCTAAGTTTCCAGGCAGAAAGAACAGTCAAAATGCAGGCAGGGCACAGGACAAAGCACTCGGGACAAAATGTATGTGAAATGCATTGAAACAGCAATCTTTTATGTACCCCACACCAACCAACCCTGAATAAAGGTATCTTAAGCAGTATCACGCTATGAGGTCTCTTATTGGGCACTCTGTGTGAGTGCTATCATTCGCAGTGCCCATCTGGAGGACTCAGGACCCTGGTGGTGATACCTGGTAGCTGTTTCGGATGACCTTACTTCTGTGGAGCCGGGATGGTGATCTGGGTGCAATCTGATCTGGGATCTGATGATCGTTCTATGGCCTGGTGACGCAGGATTACATATTGCGTATATTAAACGCACATCTGGTGAGTGCGTTTTTCACCTATTTGTGTGGTTCACACTTATCATCACACCTTGGATCAGGACGTCCACTCACCTGGAATTAGGATCTCTCCATGATCCGCACTATTATATTGAACTTTTGTATTTATGGATCACCATCAGAGTGATATCACGCATGTGCATATATTGTGTGTATAAATTGTGCTCTATTATTTAGCGCTGCACCATTCTATTTGACATATACGATTGAAACAGCAATGTTTTACTATGTAATAGTCATTTTAAAAAAAATGACATTTTAAAAAAATTTCAAATTTGCCGCCGGTTCCGGCCACGTACGTCCCGACGTCACAGGGACCGGAACATGAAAGCCGGATGCCGGCATCGGCCGGAGGAGATGGCTGGGGAAGCTGCAGGGGACACATTGTGGGAGCGAAGGACAAGGTAAGTGCTGGAGGCACTCCCTGAGCAACGCCGCATGGTAAGCCCGAGTGTAGCTCGGGGTTACCGCTCTTGGTACTGAAACTTTACCCCGAGCTACACTCAGGAATACCGCTAAGGAGGTTAATCAGTGTGCGGGGGATCTGTCATTAGCGGTGATACCACTACTGCCACTAAATGACAGATCCCTAGCTGGCTTCTGTTTTTAAACAAACCAGGGGATCTGCAATTTAGCAACAGTAGCACTATCTTCCTAAAATTACAGATCTCCATCTGTCTTCTGTTTGTAAACAAACTGGGATATTGAGTGACATCATTGACCAAATATGATCATGATCATATTTGGTCAGTGATGTCACCTAGAATGCCCATTTGTTTACATACAGAATCTGTGGCATACAAATTTCATCAGGTATGTGTGTCATCGCATGGGTGGGTCAACTTCATTGGGCATTGCTCATCAGGATTGACATTGATTTCTGCCACTGGACAACATGATTACCCTTGAAATTACATCAGTGGACGTTGTATATTTTTGTTGTTTTTTTATCTAAGAAATTACTTTTTAAGGGCGTTTTTTTTTTTTTTCTTTATGATTTACATTTTCTTTGTGATTAAGTACCCTGTACACATCCATAATGGGGGGTGGATATCTTGGGGGCCCCTAATTTAAAGGGGGCATACAGATTCCATTAAGGCCCACCACAGACCCCCCACAAACCTTATCCTCTCAACATGGGCTAAAAGTGCCTTGGGATAGAAGCTTTTACACCCCACCCTTGCAAGGTATCCTGCCAGTATTGAAGGAAGCCTGATATGATTCAGGAGGTGGGGCATACACTTGCTGACCCCCCTATTCCTGATCAGCCAGACTGCATGTTTGTTTTTTTTTTCAAAGAATCTTTAGGGGATACCTTATGTGGTTTTATATTTTTAATGGTACTGGCTCATTTAATCTACACTGTGGGTTCCATCTAAAAATCATGAAAGATCCTTATTTAGGCATGCGGCCTGGCTAACTATAGGAAGGGGAGCAGTGCGTTTGCAAACCATTACTCCTGAACCAGACCAGGCCACATGCCTTGCAAGGGAGTCACTGTTCTATTTCATCCTTTCTGTCTTTGCCTTATCTTATGTTCATTTTATGTTTGCATTAAAGCCTTCTCCTGGCTGTGTTTCCGACTGTCAGCATGCTTTATGCTGGCTGGCTAGCTGGAACATGTAGTCTTCTTTATGTGGTGTTTTTGCTTTTTTATTGTACATTTAGGTGATCTGCTCTGTTGTATGCATTGTCATGCTCACTGTTTATATATATGTCTATACTTGTTGTGACACATAGTATGTTTAAGGTGGGGGTTGTTGGTCTGTTGGTCCCTTGTGAGCTTTTTATGGGGTATTACGTTTTATGCTTCTTGCCTTGAGAAAGACAGACTGTGACTGGACAACAGGTCAGTGCAATAAAGCTATTAGTAAACAAAAGAGCAAGTGAGTGCTTAAAAAAGCTGCTAAACACCAAAAGGTACCATATAAAACCTCCAAATGAAATAGTAAAAGCAGGGTGTAGCACTAAAATATCAATATAAATGACTAAAAGACAAATATTTGCACTTGTATCAAATAACAGAAGCACGCTAAAATAAAGTGACTAAGTGATATGAAAACGTGTCCGTTTCTTAAATAATCATTACATATACGCATTATAAAAACGCATCATAGATGAGCATGAAAATCCAGTGACAAAGTGCTTGTATCTAGATAAAGTGAAATACAAAGTGATAACTGTGTCACTTAATGGTGACCATTAAAGTACAAAGTGCCAGACGTATTAACCAAACAACAGTCCACAATTAAGGTGCATGAAAGATCGTGATGATCTTCAAAATCCAGTGATCTGATCCGGTATTATGGTGAAGTGACCCATATGATAGGATTGCGCACTCACCAGATACGCAATCAGACTGCGCATTTAGAAATACCAATCTCAGAAAGCTGGAGGTCCTTTTATGGTCTGGTCTGGTCAGGTGCCACTCCCTCTCCTGTATCCACTGCCACACTTGGTACAGCCGCTGTGGCTGTTTAAAGCTCACAAGGAGCCCCAAAAAGAGGAGGCCAGATAGTGTATTATCCTTTAAACAGGAGGTGTTTATTCCAAATGTACAGCACAAAAAGGGGGGAAACAAAAACACTGACCATCTGATGCGTTTTTATAATGCGTATATGTAACGATTATTTATGAAACTGACACTTTTCATATCACTTAGTCACTCTATTTTAGTGTGCTTCTGTTATTTGATATAAGTGCAAATATTTGTATTTTAATCATTTATATCGATATTTTAGCGCTACACCCTGCTTTTACAATAAAGCTATTGCCTCCTGTAGTCCTTCCTGTTTACTTGTAGAAGCTCTTTGAGTGCTTACAACACCTGTTATATTACATACAGTATGTAGTTTCCACAAAAAGACAACTGGTCACAAAATGCTCCTTAACCACATGCCGCCCAGCCCCTGTATAAATACGGTGGCAGGGCGGCAGGGCGGCACGGCTGGGCAAAAGCACATTTTAAAACGTGTGTTTTGTAAACAGGTAGGGGGCACGCGCGAGGCGCGCCACCGCCCTACCTGTCCCACCGATCACAGTCGTGGATGTCAGTCGCCGGGTCACAGTCGGTCGTTACCGGCTATGTCCCGGCGATCGGCGGCAATCGCTGACAGAGAGCACAGCTGCAGTAGCTGTGCTTTCTGTCAGTTCCCTGACAGCTCCAGGTCACGCTGATCGGGACAGAAGAGTTTCTCTCTCCCGATCAGCGGTGTTCCCTGCAGTACACCCCCCCGCCCCCTAGTAAAACACTCCCCTCACACAGTTAACCCTTTCCCTGAAAAATAAACTTAACCCCTTCCTCCCCAGTGCCATTAGTACAGTGTCAGCATTTTTTTTTTTTGCAATGATCACTGTATTGGTGTCACTGGGGATGTCAGTGACCCCAAGTCAGTACCCCCCAATGTCAGAATGTCCGCCGCAGTCCCACCATAAGTCACTGATCACCGCCATAAGTCACTGATCGCCGCCATAAGTCGCTGATCACCGCCATTATTAGTATTAAAAAAAAATAAAAATCCCAGTATCTTTGCAGCCATTTGTAAACGCTATAACTTTCACGTAAACCAATTAATTTACACATATTGTTTTTTTTTTTTAGCAATGACATGTCGCAGAATGCATTTTGGCAGAAATTTATGACTAAATTTGATTTTTAAATTTTTTTTTACTGGACATGTTTTATAGCAAAAAGTCCAAAATATTGTTTTTTTTCCTCAAAATTGTCAGCCTTTTTTTTTATAGCGCAAAAAATAAAAACCGCACAGGCGATCAAATACCACCAAAAGAAAGCTCAATTTGTGGGAAAAAAAAGGATGTAAATTTCATTTATGTACCGTATTGCATGACTGCGCAATTGTCCATTAAACTAGCGCAGCGCTGTATAGCAAAAAAAAGGCGTAAATTGCAGTATCTATACCATAGTTTGTAGACGCTATAACTTTCACACAAAGCAATCAATATACACTTATTGGGATTTTTTTTACCAAAAACATGGAGCAGAATACATTTTGGCCTAAATTTATAACCAACTTTGAGTTTACTATATATTTTTTATAGCTGAAAGTAAAAAATATTGTTTTTCTTCAAAATTTTTGGCCTTTTTTTGTTTATAGCGTGAAAAATAAAAATTGCACAGGTGATCAAATACCACCGAAAGAAAGCTCTATTTGTGTGAAAAAAAAGACGTAAATTTCGTTTGGGTGCAGCATTGCATGACCGCGCAATTATCCGTTGAATTAGTGCAGCGCTGAGTAGCAAAAAGAGGACTGGTCATTAAGTGGGGTAAATCCTCTGGAGGTCAAGTGGTTAACTTTGACATCCACATCTTTATTTCAAAGTAAATGATCACCGGGCCATAACATCAGGAGCATGTGTCATACCTAACAAAATCAGGACATCAGTAGACTGTATTGGGCCCAGATACTCTTTTTCAGTACCGAATGACACATAATTTTACACCCCAATATTCCAGGCAACTTTAACATAATGTAATATTAAAAACATTATTTAACACTATATAGCTCAAATAGTCTAAAACACATACACTCGCACTGTTCATCTGTTTGTAAAACAAAAACAAATCTATTTTATGTAGTCATTTTATTGAGTTTTTTTTCATTTATATTAACAGCTGTGCATTAATCTTGCCAATGAAAAAATCCACCAGTATATGAATGAACTGCTTTTCCTGCAAGAACAAACTGAATGTGCACAAGAAGGAGTTTCCATGGAAACCATGTATTGTCCTGGAAACCATACAACAGTACTGGATTTTTTCTTCCAGGTATTTCTCTTTTCATTATATACAACTGTAAATATTATGCACACAGTCTCCAGCTACCCATATGAAATTGTGTGTTTTGTATTTTCATGCAATATGGTACTTTACTTTATTTCATAACATCAGATGATCTTAATTTTCCAATTGTGTAAATATCCTCAGCGTTCCTAAACTGACTATGCATTGTTGATTTGATTTCGGTATTCATGACATACATATACGATGCATCTGTAAGTAAATAACAATAAAAGATGTAAGAAAAATATACTAGCTAAAGGTTAAACACTAGGATCAATGCTTTGTAGTGGTAAGGTCTGTGATACTTCAAATTTTAGAATTAAACTGCTCTCCAGTATCTGTATCACCAGCTTGATATTAATGTTTTCCAAGTTATCACACTGCTTTCTATTTTGTACATGACATGTGTGACTCAACCTGTCCGGGTTCCAGAACACTTGTTGTGGCACCCTTGTGCCAACATATGAAAACAACATATTTGAGCAATATTTTAAAGTGTTTCTAAAGGATAACATTTTTATACCTAAAAAAAAACATGTTACCACAGGTCAGGTGCAATGCTTCGGTCAATCACAGCGCATGATGACGTCACAAGGGGGTGGGGCTACCCAACCCCTTGTGACATCATCACATTATTTAAGAACTGTCAAGCAGATGCAGCTGTCAGACTGCGGGAACCAGCGTCGTGAGCGGTGGCGGTGGACATCGTGATTGACATTGGATCTACTTCGGGGGACATTTTTTTTATTTTTGTTTTTAATAAAGGACTTGTCAAAGACTGTCTTCTGTCATTTTTTACACTACACTTTTTTTAGGCAGTATAGGCAATTTAAAAAAAAGTTATACCAATATAAAGTTCCATATCGTGTAACTCTGTTTCCTATATACAATAATATATTTCCTATTGCTTGTTTCATTCATATGACCAGTTTTAAATATACACTCAGGTGCAACTTTAGTAAGCATGCACATCTAATACCTAAAAAAAGGAGTTCACATGGTTAGAAACTCTCTGCACACAGTGAAATTTAAACAATGTTCAGTTGGTATTAAAGTGAATGTAAATTTCTAAAACAATGCAAAGCCTTTTGATTTGCCCCATAACAACAAAACATAGTCCTAAATGATATAAATTATACAATTTTACATTATGAAAATAAATATATATTAGGAAACAAAAACAGTTCACTGATAAGTCTTGGAAAATTGACATCTGTCTTCTCCCCCTTGACCTGTGAAGCCATTCTTAGCTTTACAGGAAACCATCCTTCATAAAACTTTGAATCCACTGACTGTCCCTGGTCCATTTTTTTCCTGAAGCTTGTATCACTAAAATACATGCATAATATGGCACAATGGAATTAGAATACTGTCAGTACCTACAATTTAGCACAGAAGCTGAAAAGTAATTTCTCAGGAACCCTGACTATATTAAATGGTGCATCTTTACACAGTTTCTTTGCTCTATTTTTCTTAATCATACTGGCAAGGAAAGATCCTTCTTTCATGTTGCCTAAATTAAATGCATCAAATATAACATATGTAAACAACATATTTGAGCAATATTTTAAATTGTTTCTAAAGAATAACATTTTTTTACCTAAAATAAAAAACATGTTACCACAGGTCAGGCGCAATACTTTGGGCCACCCCACCCCCTGTGACATCATCACACTATCTAAGAACTGTCAAGCCGGTGCAGCTCAGACTGCGGGAACCAGCATTGAGAGTGGAGCGTTTTTTTTTCTTTTTTCAAGTTGGCGGTGGCAGTGGACATCGTAATTGACGTTGGATCTACTTCAGGGGACATTTTTTTTTTTGTTTTTAAAAAACGACTTGTCAAAGACTGTCTTCTGTCATTGTTTACACTACACTTTTTTTTTGTGAAAAAGTAGCGGTACCACATACCCCATACTCATTCACATGGGGGCAGGATCTGGGGGCTCCCTTGTTAAATTGGGCTGCCAGATTCTGATAAGCCCCCATCCACAGGCCCCCACAACCACCGGCCATGGTTGCAGCGAAGAGGCCCTTGTCCCCATCAACAGGGGGAGCCCCTCTGCCCCAAAGAACCCCCCATGTTGAGGGCATGTGGTGGAGGAGGGGGGCACTTTCCCTCCTTTCCTGACATGCCAGGCGGCATGCTCGGATAAGGGTCTGGTATGGATTTTGAGGGGACCCCCATTCCATTTTTTAAAATGTTGGTGTGGGGGTTCCCCTCACAATCCATACCAGACCCGAAGGGCTTTGCATGGATGAGGAGGACCCCACGCCATTTTAAAAAAATATTTTTGAATTTCCAGCAATTCTTTTTACATTCAGCTGTCAGCGGGGAACCCCACAGCTGAAACATTAAAGAATGTTTTCACTATTAAAATATTGCATGACTGAATAATATAACTCATGCAGTATTTTATTAGCTGTGAGGTATACATACACAATGCGGTAAGATACCGCTTAGTGCATTGTCCCTGGTCGAAGTTCACAGTTGAACTTTCGGTAGGTTCAAATGTTCGACCGTGAACTGAATGGGGGGGTGTTCGGCCCATCACTAGTTTCAACCGTCAATCATTCTTTTTGCCACTGTGACCTCATTTTCCAATTCCTATCTGAAAGGAATGGAAACTGATGCTGTAGCTGATCCTGTTCAAGGTTGGAGGTTACAAGCAACCCCTAATATTATAATATTTACCAGGTCACACTTCTGCACAGGAGAGTGCCATCTGTTCTTTTCCTGATTGGTTCTTGCAGTTAATACAATGACTGCATAATCAAAATGAGATGCTTCCTCCAGGATTTTTGTTAGTAAAAGAGGTAAAACATTATTGTATAGTGACAGTAAATGGCTTTTCATGGGTTTTTACATGAAGTCTAATGGGGTAAATACACAAGACCTAAAAATGCACCTGTGTGTACAACTGCACTGTAAGTGGAAACTATTTTTGGATAAAGTGGAATAAAAAGAATTAAGGAATGAATATATTACTGTAAAATAGTTTTGAAATATTACTGTTCAGTATATGTAAAGGATGCTTTTAGATATTGCAGAATTCCTCTTTATTCATGTGTTTATATTGCTGTCTGTGTCTCTGCAAGGGAAATGTACGCTCTTTGATAGGCTTAATTACCAATGTCACCAAGAATGAAAGTTTAGGTAAACCAAAATTTTGAGTTGCAACCAGAATAGTAATGTATTGAAAATTTTCAAATGGGAACACTTGTTCTCACGAAAAATGTCTAAGCAGGGATTCCAGCCACATTGGATGTATACCCAGTAGCCATACTTCCTTTTGAGTGAGCAGGAAATGAAGGTGCTGTATTTCTCCCTGAGACACATAGCAAAAATTACAGTGGGCTTAACCCTCTCCTACTCTATCCAAAATTTTAAAAACAAATTGCCTTTTACTCTATCCAATTTTTCTTTTTTGTAAATTGCCATTCGATATACTTTAAACATTGCTGTGTAGGAACAGTGTTTAATGTGTGTATGCTATGTGCTTAGTATTTGACCCTGAATATTCACTGGAGCTGTGGGCTGACTTGTTACCAGGGGCGAACTGACCATTTGAGCACTCGGGCATTGCCCGAGGGCCCGGGGTCAGTAGGGAGCTCCATGAAATGCCCCTGGTATCGTTTCTAGGCTTTTTTGGGTGTGCTTTGAGTGTGGGCAAGGACAGAGGGGCCCATGTTCTCCTATTGCCCGGGGCCCCATGAGTTGTCAGTTCCCCCCTGCTTGTTACGGCAATAAATGGTGAAAAACACTATTGAAAATGAAACAGTGATAGACTTTATACATTGCTAAAAATGTTTAAATATAAAGGACATAAAAAAGTGTTATAGAATAAGCGAGGAAGGAACAACTGGAGAAACGTGCACAGACTGGGAGTTACATGTAACAGCTGGTGCTTGCTGTCCTTGGACTTTGCCTTTAATACTTTGATCAAGATGATATCATTAAAGTGAATCCCCCAGATCTATTTCTCATATTTCTATCACGCCTATTAAAAAAGGTATCTGCAGAAACCACTGTAAAACAGTCAGAATTATCTTTCAATTCTCTGTGCAGTTGCTGCATTGCTCCCACTTAAAAAAATGCTAGATGCCTGGAAGCTATGCTGACCTATGGTCTCAGTGGTTTAAAAGACAGGAAAAATTAAGAGACTACTTATCTGCATATTTGTCCTGGGTTAGTGACCTAAAGTATTATTAAAAGCCAGAGAGGTAAGCCAGGCAGTCAAGCAGCTGGAATTTGCAGAATGAGAACTCAACAGCCGACTCTTATGATAGGTTAGGTAGTTACTGCTAATAACATTACAAATGGATCCCTGCTGTGTAATTAATTTTATATCTCCTTACAGATTCATTCTACTTATACATTACAATGAAGCTAATTGTACGCTTAATTTCAGCACATTTCTCAGAAATTTCACCTAAGGAAAAATTTCCAATTATCCTTATCCCTCTAGGAATGAAAAATTTTGCTTGGGACATTTTCTGCTGAATGCATTAGGTTATATTGGAGATGAATTTTACTGACATTTTAACAACGGCAAAATCAGTCTTGCAGTTGTTTCACAGCATATCCCTATTGATAAGGTTAGAATGTGGTCAGTGCAATGCAGCAATCAGATATTATATACAAATTTAAAGCAAAAATGATTTGCGGTTTCTAAGTTGTGATGGACAGTAAATCCCAGCTTGATTTCCACTAAAGCTAAATATAGACAAATATTGTATCTGTGGCTTTTTTTGCAGAAATAGGTAGCTAGTCCTTCTAAAATAGTAGAGCTTTTCTTTTGATATCAATACAAGCACATGTGCCCTTGCTCCTTCAAAATGACTCTTTATCAATTTTCTTATGATATACAGTATATTACAGGCAATAGTTATACAAAATGGCAAGTAACAGTGTTTTTTTTAATATGTAGTAGTGTATATAAAATTAAATCAATACTATCTAACTTCACAAATGTAAAATAACTTTACATATAATATGTAAACATTATACTTTGCTACATTATTAAAACCAAATAAAATGTGCTTGTTTTTCAGAAGCCATTAGGTTTTCTGTCTGTTCTAGATGAGGAAAGCCAGTCCATTCATTCCATGGAACAAAGCCTCTCCAAACGGCTGCAGTCACTCTTGGAGACATCAAATTCAAATACAGTGTACACATCAGTAAAAGATGGCAATGGCAATGTCACAACTAAGGATCAAGGTCCCGTCTTCACAATTATGCATTATGCAGGAAGGGTAAGCAGTATGAATTGTGTAAACAGGATCCTGCACTAAGGAAAGAACATTTCTTTGTAACATATACCTGTGTTATAGCTCATGCTACACTTTTACATGAATATTTAAACTTCATTCTCGATCATACTAATTTCAATTTCCTATTCCCTGGAAGATTTCTCAAAGGGTGTCATAGTGCTAAAATATTGATTTACTTTCTTAATATCATCATTCATTTAGATGCAGCATAAATGTATTCACTTCATTTTGATGGCACAGCCCTTGGCTTGGGGAAAAAGACCTAATTAACCACTAGGGTGACATTCACTGGATCCTTGTTAGTTCTGAAGCATGTGAACTTGATTAGCTTCTGCATTTTAAGCTGTTCAAAATTGTCATGGTTTTAAAGCATTGCAAGTGGCAGGAGAGTGTATGAACATACAGCATTTCCATTGCTATAATGATGCTACTGCCACAACATGTCTTCAAATCATTAGTGAAAAATGTGTCATGATATGCCAGATGAGCCAATCCAAAATGACTGCTGCACCAATTATTATTTATTATAATTTTCTTTTATAAACTGGGCCTTCCTTGAAGCTGATTTTCACTCATGTCCACATATACATGGAACTAGCACAAAATTTATGAGCAATGTATGAATGCATTGATTATTTCAGTCCGAGAGGAAACCATAAGAGTAAACAAACCTCAGTAGTGAAAATAACATTTATACAGTATATTATTTTTCTGAAATCCTGTTGAAATACAAAAAAAAGACAATATGCAACTCTTCTATTCTGTTTGCTATTTCATATTTTTAAAATTGCCTGAAAAGATTGGGACCTAATACAATATTTTGTTTTGCACATTTACACTTAAAGTAAATTTTTGTTGTTGTTTCTTTTGGTAGTGCTTTTTGTTTTCACCTATCTTTCATAATTTTTTTAGTTTATTTTTACCTTTTTTGAATAATGGGGCAATTATATAAATTATCCCTGTGCCATTAGCAGTGTTCATTTTGGCATTAGTCTTTTGACTAAAATGCCATTTTAGTTTAAGTTGCATTTTAGTCATCTGCAATTTTTTTAGGTTTAGTTGTGTTTAGTCAACTAAAATCTCCAGTACCTTTTAGTTGACTAAACTCATTTTAGTCATCTAAAATCAAATGGGTTTAGTTAAATTGTAATGCATTATTTAAGCATTTCTCTAGAATTTCAAAACTCATTATATACTCCTGGAGTAAAAAAAAAAACTAATATCATGTTATTATTTATGGTATTAAGATTTTAACAAACTACACAGGCGCAGATTTAGCTGTTATATACAGACACAGATTTAGCCGTTATGCAACAACGTCTTTACTCTTTAAAAGTAAAACGAGTTTTGTTGCAAGAATATTGCTTTTTTTGGCAGAAGTGTAACATTAAAATAAAATAAAAAATAAACTCTGTGCATGATGCCACTATGCACATTTACATGAACTTTAACAGTTCAAGTAACTGAACAGAACACAACAAAACATTTCAGCAGCTACAAGCACAGGCACTACCACTGGCACAGCATAATAAACCAATACTCAAGGGTAGTGCTTATTTCTAAAATAAGAATCAGTTTACTGACAATTTATTATATCAACAGTTCTAATTCTCAGATACATTCAAAGAAAAAGTGCACAGTCTGCCATGCCATTAGTGTGTGGATGGTAAAATCACCACTTTTTATTAACTCTCTCTCAGCATTGACAATAGGGGTAAATATCGGACTAAAAAGACTCCCCTAGGGGCAGGACCCCAACATAAGGCTGCCCTATGACAGTTACTGATCTATTTTTCTTTTTCACTAGTGTGATATTTACCTCTACTGCCAAATGTTTTAATGGTAAGAGAGAGACGTTGATAAATAAACGGTGGTTGTTATAGTTCCACATACTAGTGGCGTTGCAGCCTGCGCATTTTTCCTATGAATTTAACTGAGAATTAGAACTGTTCTGTTGTTGAATTGTTGATTCTTCCTATTGCAATATGCGCACCCAATAAGTATTAGGTATGCTTCTTAGGTTATAAATATAAATACCTGGAGAGTAAATCACTTCTATTTGTGTTGATTCATTTTAGTGAAAGCACTTTGTGCCAACATGACCCTTACTCTATTCCGCTGGTCTCTAAAGAGGTCACCTGTAACACTGATTACCCTCTCTGCAAAGGCATGAGAAGCTGGCATAGCCAAAAGGTCTAATGCAAAAGGTTTTAGATAGTGATAAAAAGTGTTACTTTTTGACATACAAAAATCTGTTCTGGTGTCCTGTGTGATGGTGAGATCTTGGTGCAAAAGCTCTTCCTTATATTTTCTGATCTGCGGCTTTATGCTGTTTGGAGTGATCCTCTGCCTGGGTCTTTTGCAGTATTTAGAAAGAAACCAAAGACTGGCTGCATTGATGTCGATGGTGCTACATCTACTTCCTGTGATTTTTCAATATTATCGTCTTCCGCATCACCTTCAGACAATTTCTCATCTTGTGTGTGGGGCATTGTAGATTTTCTTACAGCATACTACTCTGCATTTTGAAGCAGTTTCTGAATATTATCAATCACCACATTGTAACGGAACCGGACCCCGACTGCACTAGGGTATTTCCATTAAACTCTCGCTTCCCTGTCCGAACACTGACCACGGTCACCACCGCTGACCAAACAAGACGAAACAGCACCAGACTTGTCCTAAAACAGGAAGTGGGCTGCTTTATTTTAACACAGATACAAGATATATGCACAGGGCAGGGAAATACACCCAGTAACAGGAAACACATCAGCAGGCCGTCCCATCAGGGGGAAGGGCTGCCGGAAACAACCCCCACCAAGCCAGTACAAACACATATATCCCATAATAGTTTGCTCCCAAGCAAGACACACAATAGAACAATGGGATACACCAAGTGGCAGTAGACAACACACAAACCCATACATCCCATAATAGTTTTCTCCCATGCAAGACATACAATAGAACAATGGACCCACGTGGCAGTAAACAATGAACAACCCCCACACCCCACCTATACATGTCTACACAATAACAGAAAATTTCACCCTGTATCCCTAACAGGCACAGGGTGACTTACACATAATAGGGATATGGGGAGCTGAGACAGGGGGCTCCCCACCCCTCCAAAGGGGGCTGTGTTCCATGGGCCCCCCACCCAAAGTCACTCTCGTCACACACATCAGCACATTCCCTTTTTTTCTGTGAAATTGTGGCAAGGTCTTGGTAACTAGTGTTCTGCTTAAAGTCCTCCAGGTGGCTGATTAGATGAGAGGTCAGGGACAGCCAAGGACATGATGATGTTGTCATTCTGGAGGGTTTTAGTATGTTCCACAAAAGGCAGCAGTAGGTCATGCAATGAAGTGAGCTTTTGCCATTCACTAAGGAGCAAGCTGTCCCATCCCATGTTATTTGTGATTTGGCAGACTGACTCTTTCAGTTTGAGGAGTCTTGCCATCATGTTGTCAATGTGATGTCATGTTGTCATGTGATCAATGTCCTTGACCAGCGTGTGGGGCAGTCATTTAAAAGAGTAAGGCCACACTGCTCCAATATCTTCTGTGTTGCAATGGAATACTTGTGGAAGAGGATATTTATTTATTTTGCTTTATTAAGGATTCTCCTAACACTTGCCTTCTTCTGCAGCATGTGAACCACAAGTTGTAAGGTATGCACCATACACGGTGTCTGGTTCATGTCAATCTGTTGGTCCCTAACAAGAGGAACACAGCCAAATAAGCATAAAGTATAGAAAAGGTTACTGTTTCCATGCTATTTTAACACTCAACATCTTATGGGAATATTTTTACACAAGATAACAAATAAAGTGGAAAATAAAAAAGATGCACCAGTAAAGTAGAGCGGACAGAGCCCCAATATCAATCATCTCATATCCATGTGATAATTGACTGCCATCATGTAAAAGAATAATAAAATAGGCTCACCTCAGATCATCAATTTCAAACTTTCAGAGTCTAAGAGTCACTTTCCGTCATGGTGGAGTCTTTCTCACTAGAACTGGGTGGTTCTTCTACTGCTGCCATGGTTTGTTTAAATACTACCACCATATTATTCCTGTTGTCTGTTATCACTGTAAGGATCTTCCTCTTTGGTATGTCCCACTCTTTCCGGCATTTGTCCACACATGATTTAATTGACTGTACAGTGTGTGAGTGGGCTACTTGTTCAAGGGTCAACAATATGTGTTTAGGTTTATTTTGTTCAACACAAAAGTAGCATGCACTTATAGCAAGGAGTAAAGCTGTGAGTCCTTTTTTTGTCCACAAATCAATGCAAATGGATACTCTCCGGGCAGCAGTCAGTCTCTTTTTGAATTTTTTTCATCTTCATGTTTTCTCAAGCAGATTGCTTATTTTAGTTTTCTTTGGAACAGTCAGCTTCATATCTACTGTCTCTATCATACTAACCAAGTCCTCATCTTCAGTTGTTCTGACTGGTAATCCAGAGTGCTCAATCAATTTTGCTATGGCCTCCTCCCTGGCCTGTTTTTCCTTAGATACAATTTTGTATTTTAAAGCACTTAAAAGAGCAGTGCAGATAGTTTGCTGTGGTGCACTGGCTTGACTTGGCCCATCATTGGATGTTTTCTGTATCTGTGGGGGAAAAATAAAGTTATTCTAATGTTTCTTTCTCTCTTACCCATTCACACAGTCAGCTCCAAGTTGTCTCTCTATAATATACTACATGTATATACAGCCTTAGGCCTTTAGGCACCCTGGGTGAAAATTATTGACAGTGCTGCTCCCTGACCACATCCCTCTATATATATTTTGGTGAGATACTTCCATTCTGGGAAAGCACATCTAAAGAGATGTATCATGCAGACCATGCAACTATCCTCATTATTTAGAGCCAGACAGCCATGCAGGTGCTGGTGCAGCAACTGAAAGATGATTATGAACTCACTAACATAAAGATTCAGTGATTGCACAACATGGACACAGACAAACAGCTATTACTTCAGAATAACAAATTGAATTAAATTAAATTAAATATAACTGCAACAAAGTTTGTTATAAAATCACTGCAATGTACATAGAAAAGCCTTTTCGCAACAAAAGTGGAGTTAAGTGTGCTTACTTTTGTATGAATTTCGGTATGACTCGTCCGCAAATGACTCTTCAAGTTCAAGTAATTTTATCAGCGATTGTCGCTCCACATGGTTTGCAAAGGGTCTTGTTCACTTTAGCATCAAATGTAAAATACATCCTTAGATCTTGTTTTCTCTTTCTACCAGTCACAGACATCGACATTTCTGTGCAGTTTGTGCAGCAGTGGGGAAGTAAATAGGAGTCACTCCAACTCACGTCAGTGAGGTCTGGATGGTGAGGAGGAGGTCTGCGATTCACAGTGCTCTGGACAGAGGCCTGTAATGCACACAGTGCTCTGGATGGTCTGAGAATGCCTGTAATGCACACAGTGCTCTGGATGGTCTGAGAATGCCTGTAATGCACAGTGAGTGCTCTGGACAGTCTGAGGAGGCCTGTAAAGCTACACAGTCAGTGCTCTGGACAGTCTGAGGAGGCCGATAATGCTGCACAGTGCTGTGGATGGTGGTCTGTGGATGCCTGTAATGCTGCACAGTGCCCTGGATGGTGATCTGAGGACAGAGGCCTGTAATGCACAATGCTCTGGATGGTAGTCTGAGGAGGCATGTAATGTACTGTGCTCTTGATGGTGGCCTGAAGAGGCCTGTGATGCTGTACATTGTTCTGGACAGTGGTCCAAGAAGGCCTGCACTGCTGCAGAGTGCTCTGGATGGTGGTCTGAGAAGGCCTGCAATGCATAGTGCTCATGGTCTGAGAGGCCTGTAATGCTGCACAGTGCTTTGGACGGTGGTCTGAGGAGGCCAGTAATACACATTGCTCTGGACGGAGGTCTGAGGAGGCCTGTAATGCTGCACAGTGCTCTGAACAGTGGTATGAGGAGGCCTGTAATGCTGCACAGTGCTCCAGATGGAGGTCTGAGGAGGCTTGCAATGCTGCACAGTGCTAAACATGCTACGGTTGCTACTCAATACCTTGCTTACTGGGAGCGGAAGCACTCACGGGCTCTACAGGTGGAGCTCCAAGGACACCAGACGATCACATGGGTAAATGTCCCTCCCTCACATTTTCTTTCCGTTTTCGTTCGTTGACGAAAATGGAATTAATTTTCATCATAGTTTTCATCAATTTACGAAAATGTGGGGTACTTTTTGTTTCATCACTGGAAATATGCCACTCACAAAGAACATTTTTTACGAAAATGTTTTCGTCGATGAAATTAACACTGGCTATTAGGAACTCCACCTAACTCTTCTCATCACACAAGGGGAGTTTTTTTGCAGGAAGGAGTGGAGCTTCTTGTCTTGTACAGAAGATAAAAAAATTGAAGTGTGGTAATATTTAATTTTTTGTAGCCTTATGCTGAAGGGAAAGCCAAAATCACAGTATCTAGCTATTTTATACATAGGGGCCATATGGGTACTCATAATTATGCAATAAATGTGAATTCCCTGTAAGTTCCAACAGCCTCCGTGTAATGATGGTCTGTAGGGTCTGCTAGCTGGAGTTGGGTACACGCGGTGCCTGGAAGTGACGTTGCGGTGCTGGTGGAAGGACTTGAAGGACAACTGAAGTGAGGGAAGGGGAACCACAGATGTGTCCAAGAGCTGTCTACAAGCTAGCACTCCATGCAGGACGAGCCGGTTGCTATGATTACATGTTTGGGGGGAAGGCCCCTTCCTCAGATCATGTGATGTAAGAGTCCTGTGCTTATGTGTACTAGTATGTAAAGTATGCCTGCTGCTCAATACACAGGGGCAGGCCCCTTCCTCAGGTCATGTGATGTAAGAGTCCTGTGCTTATGTGTACTAGTATGTAAAATATACCCGCTGCTCAAAACACAGAGCTCTGCTCTCCTTGGAAAAATGCCCATTTATTTTTGTTTATGCATTAACTTGAAAACTAATACAGTATATTAGGTTAGTGAACCTCACAAAGGTAACCTTTTTTATATACCAGAGATAAGTAAAGTTCTGGAGTTGTGACACTCCTTTTTAGAATGACATGTATCCCACTTGGTTACCATGCACAGCTGCACTAGAATTTGTGTGCTCTAGTTTTCTCCTTGGGATTAATATGAATTCTATGCTGATCAGTTGTGGAAGAAAACATTTGTGGGGAAAGACTAACGTGATTTCTGGCAAATTGCTGCTGTGCAGTATTGCCACTCAGAACACAGTATTAGGAAATATGATACTTGTGTGAAATAACATTTTATTAGTATAGTATATAGCAACATGACATTTGCGTATGGTATATGGTAAAATAGCACCTATGTAACATGTTATCCCTCTCCAGATGACCTAGATTCCCAAGTGTTATGCCATTCATATCAAGGAAATAACCTTACTAGTATTGACTATATTTATTTATTGACTCCAGTATCTCCAATAAATCTGTAGTCCTTTTCCCAAGAATAAGTCTGGGTAAACGTTACACCATATTACTTTTCACCCAAGTGTCTAAAACCACTAATACCTTAAAAAATGGAGATCAGCAAGCAGCACCGTTTAGACAATCCCACTTGAAATAAATATCATGAACTTATTGAGACCAAAACTTATTGAGACCATACAATTTAGTTAAACCACAGTAAAAGAGGCAGCTTACAGACCCAGATGTTCCAAACCTGTCAGTACCAGACAGTGTCCACTGGTGGATGACCCACAGTCCCATGGCCAGCGGGAGGTAGGTGGAAAAGCTGTGGTGTCAATGCAGCCAGAAGTTACTGTGAATTCCCTGTAAGCTCCAACAGCCTCCATGTAATGACGTTCCATAGGGCTGCTAGTCAGAGATGGCGCACACACGGCGCCTGGAAGTGACGTCACAGTGCTGGTGAAAGGACCTGAAGGAGAGCCAAAGTGAACGAAGGGGAACTGCAGATGTGTCCAAGAGCTGTCTGCAAGCTAGTACCCCATGCAGGATGAGCCGGTTGCTATGACTACATGTTTGGGGCAGGCCCCTTCCTCAGATCATGTGATGCATCCTGGCTGAAAAAAGCATGAGTAGTTTTATGATTAAGTGTACATTTTAATGCAAAATAATATTGATTTTTGGCATAAACAATTAAAATATTACTGCAACAACAGGTAAACCACCTCCTCTTCTTACTTGATGGCCCTTCCTACATTTCAACGAAGCTCCTTTCCACCTACATTGCATTAAAACATCCAATGCTTGTTTCCTCTATCATTTTTTTTATGTATCATTTATTTGGGATTTTATGAACCTGGCCTTTTCTCAGGAGCAACTTCCAGTTTAATTGTAGTTTCCTTTAACTTTGAAACAAATGAATGCCAGCAAATACTTAGCTTCAAGGAGATTTACCATTTTCTCAAATACGTGTAAGCGCTGCTAATTATTATTTCTTGGGTTCTTGTGACAGTCACAAGGTGCATTCCAGACTCGTGCTGTTCAACCTTGTCTTTGCCTTTGATTCACAGTTACTTAAGCTATTTTGTGCTTTCTTGGAGAGCAAGTAATACTTTTCTCAGTTTCTGGCATGCTTTCATTGTTTAATGTTCAAAGCCCGAAAAGAGATTCTATTTAATACAAAATAAAAGTTGTTTTTAAAATGCTCAAAAGAAAAACTTATTTATGAATATCTTAAAAAAATGTAGTTTGAAGTGTGTTTTACTAAGTAATGCAGTTATATTATAACTTCATGTTTGTAAGCACTGAAGCAATCTGACATCACTGTCAGTTGAGTAATCAGTATAGCTGTCTCGGATCATAATTTAAAACACCCTTGAGGGATTATATGTCCAGGCTGACCCTGATGCTCCCTAAATATTCTGTGAAGAACTCTAGAGCCCATAGTTATGAAAAAAACATTGTTTTGTTGGCCTTCTTAATCTGCTCTTTTGGGAACTGTAGATGGTAAGTAATATTATGATTAATATCAATAAATTAGTTTTATAATCAAGGAAAGTTAAACTGCCGATAAACATACAGTACAGTTGTGCTCAAAAGTTTACATACACTGGCAGAAATTGTGAAATTTTGGCATTGATATTGAAAATATAACTGATCATGCCAAAAAATACTATTTTATTGAAGGATGATGATCATATGAAGCCATTTATTATCAAATAGTTGTTTGGCTCCTTTTTAAATCATAATGATAACAGAAATCACCCAAATGGCCATGATCAAAAGTTTACATACCCTGGAATAACATAAAAATAGTGCAGCGCTAAAAGTAGTGACAATAAGACAAATAAAAGTCCACTAAAGGTCTTGGTCATATGGACGTGTCCAGTGACAAATGAGGATTCAGAATTGGTGATCCGTGTGGAAACGGCTGAAAAACGCACTCACCAGAAGTAAGACACATAAACGCAGTGTGCATCTAGAACTCATGGATCCTCAATCCAGAGGGGAGTAAAGCTGGTCCGGTTACAGGAATGGTGAATCCCTCCTCTGTGGATGCAGCAACAGATTCTCCTTCTCTCGATTAGGTGTAGAATTCCAAGATCAAGATTCTGCAAGCAAAAGCTTAAGAGCAGCTCATTGGCTCCCCAACTATCTTAATTTGCATTAAGCAGATCTAGTGTTCTGATTTGCCGATGCTCTGTCTTACGCAACTCTACTCACACTTTGGCGTCGTGCATCCACAGAGGAGGGATTCACCATTCCTGTAACCGGACCAGCTTTACTCCCCTCTGGATTGAGGATCCATGAGCTCTAGATGCACACTGCGTTTATGTGTCTTACTTCTGGTGAGTGCGTTTTTCAACCGTTTCCACACGGATCACCAATTCTGAATCCTCATTTGTCACTGGACACGTCCATATGACCAAGACTTTTAGTGGACTTTTATTTGTCTTATTGTCACTACTTTTAGCGCTGCACTATTTTTATGTTATTTCATTTAAGTTTATATTGGTTGCTTAGAGTGCTCAGCCGCTTTCAGGATTAGCGCTCACTGCTGTTTTTTTTTTTTTTTACATACCCTGGAATGTTTGGCCTTGGTACAGACACACAAGGTGACACACATGGGTTAAAATGACAATTAGAGGTTAATGTCCCACATCTGTGGCTTTTTAAATTGCAATTAGTGTCAGTGTATAAATAGTCAATGAGTTTGTTAGCTCTTACGTGGAAGCACTGGCTAGGCTAGATATGGAGCCATGGGGATCAGAAAAGAACTGACAAAAGTCCTGCGTAACAAAGTAATGGAACTTTATAAAGATGGAAAAGGACATAAAAAGATGTCCAAAGCCTTGAATATGCCAATCAGTACTGTTAAATCACCTATTAAGAAGTGGAAAGTTTGGGGATCTCTTGATACCAAGCCAAGGTCAGGTAGATCAGGAAAGATTGCAGGCATAACTGACAGAAGAATTGTCCGGGATTCAAAGAAGAACCCACAGGCAACCTCAAAAGAAATACAGGCTGCTCTGGAAAAAAATGGTGTGGTTGTTTTTAAGGAGTACAATATGGTGATACTTGAACAAAAATGAGCTGTTTGGTCGAGGTGCCAGAAAGAAGCTTTTACTGCACCAATGCCACAAAAAAGCCCAGTTACAATATGCCTGACAACACCTTGACATGCTTAACCAGGCCTTTTTGTGTCATTGATGCAGTAAAGGCTTCTTGCTGGCACCTCGCCCATGCAGCTCATTTTTGTTCAAGTGTCATCTTATTGTGCTCCTTCAAAACAACCACACTGTCTTTTTCCAGAGCAGCCTGTATTTCTTTTGAGGTTGTCTGTGGGATTTTCTTTGAATCCTGGACAATTCTTATGTCAGTTATGGCTGCAATCTTTCTTGGTCTACCTGACCTTGGCTTGGTATCAAAAGATCCCCAAACTTTCCACTTCTTAATAAGTGATTTAACAGTACTGATTGGCATATTCAAAGCTTTGGACATCTGTTTATGTCCTTTTCCATCTTTATAAAGTTCCATTACCTTGTTACGCAGGACTTTTGACAGTTCTTTACTGATCCCCATGGCTCA
Organism: Staurois parvus; assembly: GCF_062004578.1. Classification (NCBI taxonomy): domain Eukaryota; kingdom Metazoa; phylum Chordata; class Amphibia; order Anura; family Ranidae; genus Staurois; species Staurois parvus. The sequence goes on along the minus strand of NW_028318430.1, from coordinate 14,588,381 downwards.
GTATCTAGCCTAGTCAGTGCTTCCATGTAAGAGCTAACAAACTCATTGACTATATATACACTGACATTAATTGCAATTTCAAAAGCCACAGATGTGGGACATTAACCTCTAATTGTCATTTTAACCCATGTGTGTCACCGTGTGTGTCTGTACCAAGGCCAAACATTCCAGGGTATGTAAACTTTTGATCATGGCCATTTGGGTGATTTCTGTTATTATGATTTAAAAAGGAGCCAAACAACTATTTGATAATAAATGGCTTCATATGATCATCATCCTTCAATAAAATAGCATTTTTTGGCATGATCAGTCATATTTTCAATATCAATGCCAAAATTTCACAATTTCTGCCAGGGTATGTAAACTTTTGAGCACAACTATACATGGGCAGTCACCATATGATGGGGACATAAGTGTGATTGTGTTTGGCCAAGCATCATAGTTGTGTCCAGGGGCGGACTGACAACTCATGGGGCCCCCGGGCAATAGAGGATCATGGGGCCCCTGTGTCCTTGCCCAAAATCAAAAAAGCCTATGAAAAAGGTACCAGGGGCATCTCATGGGGCCCCCTACTGACCCCAGGCCCTCGGGCAGTGCCCGAGTTTCCAAATGGTCAGTCCGTCCCTGGTTGTGCCTATGAAGGGAAGAGGACCTGAGCAGTACCAACAGATGATGCTGGTGCTGTGTATGTAAAGATGAATAATAGCAACTGGGACACACTTTTTAAAACACCTGCCTGATTGTTTTCCCAAAGATCCATTGGGCACAGGTTCTTTAGAAAATGAAAATTTTGGAATTAGCATTTGTCATCTCATATCTGTGTGTGTGTGAATTTGAGGGTTAACTAGAAAATTCTACTTGGGTAGGAGTTACACTTTTTTAACATATGTGGAACACTAGTGTTAATCCCAGTGTGAAGAAAAGTGGAGGGAATTATTGCCTCCATCTGTATAATTTACACCTTCACTGGCTGTTAACCAGACTTAAAAGACATTATTATTCAGCTGGTATCAGTCTAGTATTCAGAAGTGAGTATGCAAATTAAATGAAACTTACTACAGATTCCATTAAATACATATAAATGCATTATGGTGCCATGCAAAAGGCTGGCACTTATAGACACACTGTCAGCTGATGCCATTAGGAAAGTGATCAAGCAGTGTATATACTACTTTAGAAAATCTCTGGTGTCATCTATGGGAGAAAGCAGATCTGTGGATGTTTAGGTTGCTGTAATGGAAACCTCATCCAGGAATTATATTGTTTCCTGACATCAAAATTATCTTCTATGTATAAATATCATTAGTCTTTCTATCAAGTAAAGGGCCTGGAACTAACACCAAAGCCTACTTATCCCTCTGTGCAAAGCAAAGTGTACTGTGATTTGCATTTTTCTACCATATTGCACACAGTACTATGGAGTGAACAAGTTTATAAAAAGATTAACATTAACATTCAATCATGTAATCAGGTGGGATACAACATCTCCAAAGCAAAATACTTGAAGTTTTTTTATTATTAATGTAGCAGCCAAATGGATACTTGTTATTCTGATCTGTGATGAAAATCAAAATGTGTTTATCAATTACCGGTGTGTTTCTGGAAAAAATGGAAATGCTTTTTTTTTTTAAATTACAAAATTAAAATACATATGAATGTACTATGCAATTAATAACTGCAATTATTTATTTGAGCATGCAGGCAAGCTCTTCCTTAGTCAGCCTGTGGAGTTTATTTACTAAAGCTGGAGAGCAAAATCGGGCTTACTTCTGCATAGAAACTAATCATCTTCCAGGTTTTATTGCCAAAGCTTAATTGAACAAGCTGAGGCTGGATGCCGATTGGTTTCTATGCAGAAGTGATCCTGATATTGCACTCTCCAGCTTTAGTAAATAAACCCCACAGGCTGACTAAGGAAGATCTTGCCTGCATTTTAGTAAATAAACCATAGTCTCCTTTTTTTTCAGCCCTTCAAATTAATGTTTCAATCACAGCACATTTTTTTCTTTTTCAGATTCTCCTATTAGAAAAAATAAAATAAATAAAATGTGTTTTTAATGGACTTCAATTTTGGTTAATCTATACACTGCTTTAATAAAAGATTCCCCCAAAATTTGTTTTACTTTAATACAAATTCACGTTCAGCAGGTTTTTTTGCTTGAGTTTCCGGATTAAGACATTTTCATTTCAATTTACTCTTTTGCACTACAGTTAGGTAACAGTTCTTGTGATGCTGAAATTCGCATTGGCGTTTCAAAGTTTATTTTAAAATTAGAAGCTTTTTTTTAAAGAAAACGGTAGCTTCCACATACCTATGATGAGACATTCTCTTTTTCCCTTTTTAAGAATTACTATTATTATTATACAGGATTTATATAGCACTAAAGTTATTTAAATAAAAACAGCAGGCCATGGTAAACGGGCATTGATGTTATTTGTTATCACCTGATATTTTGTTGTTCCTTGCTAATAAATAAAGATTTGTTAAATCATATTTTATTTGAAAAGAAATGTATACACAATCCATGGGTGGATTGAACATTTGGAAACTCGGGCACTGCCCGAGGGCCCGGGGTCAGTAGGGGCCCCATGAGATGCCCCTGGTATCTTTTTCCTAGGCTTTTTTGAGTTTGGGCAAGGACACAGGGGCCCCATGATCCCCTATTGCCCAGGGGCCCCATGAGTTGTCAGTCCGCCCCGACACAAACACTATCAACATAGCCCAGAAATACACAATACAACAAAAATCCAAGACTAATTAATACAACCAAAAACTATTTACTTATTGTCCAGATAGTACATCAAATAAAAAATTAAATAGGAAGCTGCATTTATACTTATCTGTTCTTCCTCCTTGCAGATTTGTGTGGCTTTCTTGGAGCTGCACAGCCACCAATGAAAGTCTACCAGCCAGGCAGCTCCTTCTTCTGTGTCCACCATTGAGACACCTAATAGATGGTCTATTCATGTGAATGAATAGAATATTTCTATGCATGCAGAGAAGAAGCAGAGGCCCAGCAAAGAGTCTTTGCAGGGGTGAATTTGTGGCTTGCACTGGGATTTTGAAGGAACAAGGACAGGTAAATATAAGACTTTGGGAGTGAGGGATGCGGTAAGAGGAAGGTAATGGCAGGCAGCGGGTGCTAGGAGGCAAGTAAAAGATAACAAATTTCCAATTACCCTTTAAAAGATGTGTTAAATGTTATTGGTTAGCAAAATGTGTTCTGAATTGTAAAAGATGATAGGTGCAATAAAATATGCTGGTAACAATTTTCTCCTTTGCAAAATTGACAATTGGTCTAACTCAGAGTGTCTATGTACACTAAATGGACAGGTTTAATGAAACAAAAAAAATGCCTATATAAGCAGCTTCTTTTTGCCCAGTGTACATGGATACTTAAAATGTATTAGGTAGAGCCTGTCATTACTCCTGTAACTTGTAACATTTGAGACTTTCAAAAAATAATAGAAACTACACTGATTAACTTCCAGGAGGTGCTTGACTAAGAGCAGGCACATCACCACATTCAATGTTCAAACAGAGTTTCAGCTATGAAAGGTATAGACCAATACAACAGGTTCCATCTTAGATGTACGTACAGTATATTTTTACAGAGTACTTTTTGTTTACTGTATCTTCTTTCTGTAAAATATGTTTAATTTAATTATTTCAAATCAATTAAATCATTTTCCACAGAGAATGATCATTAACAAATACATACTTTCTAGCAAAATTAGATTAGTTCTCCCCAAAGCTGTTGTTAAATCTCATTTGCATGTAATCTTTTTAGTTAATCTCTGTAAAGCTTTTATTCAGTGAGATTTGTTAGCAGACAGAGCACTATTCTCAGAAATGCATTGCAATGTATTTTATAACTGAATGAACACAGAGAAAACTATACAGTTTATATCATTACATTACCAGAGTGGAGAATCACTACTATTAAAATAATAATTATTATTATATGATTAATATCATACAGGATTTATATAGTGCTAACAGTTTGTGAAACTTCTTAAGAAATAAAAGGGCAGTACAGTTACAATACAATTCAAGAAAAGAGGCCTCAAGAGAGCTTACAATTTAAAAGGGAAGGGCAAGTTATACAAAATGTAATATCTATAAAGGATGAGATAATGGAGGTAGTAAAATTCCAGTTGTTAGTTAGAGGTGGAATAGGTTTTCCTGAAGAGATAAATGTTCAGGGATTGCCTAAAGACATACAGAGTAGGAGACATCCGTATAAGTCGAGGTAGGGAGCTCCAGCCGCTATGGAGAAGTCCTGGAGGTGACCATGGGAGAAGGGGATGAGGAAGCTAGATTGCAAATGTTATGAAATAATTTTTTAAAGCGTTACTAAACCCAGGACCCTGCATTTACTTTATCTGGTCTCCCACGGTACACAGATCATGGAAGTACAATTATTTTAGTAAATATAAACTGGTAAATACCTTTCCTCATCAGTAGTTAGAGCAGTCTTGTGACTTCGCTCAGTGTTCAGCAGAGCACTGGGTAAAGGTTATAGGAGGAGTTTTCTTTCTGCTCTAGGAGTATGCAAAACCCTTGACCTCTGTCTGGGCAGTGCTGATCACATGGTTATGGTTCAGTCTGTCTTATCAGGAGATAAGACGTGGACATTTGAACAAGAGGAGGAGCAGAGAAGACAGGATCAAATGGCCAAAAGTTTACACAATGCAGAGGAATAACCCCTTAGGTTCTACAGTGAGTATAACAAGCATGCTTTACTGCATATACAGACTGATTTTACTGTTGTGGGTTTAGTAACACTTTAAGGATAAGAAATGTATGCTGGAATAACTATAGCAAAAAAGTTTCATAAAAGGGATTTATAACTGCAGTGTAAAATTGCTGCAATCAGTACACAAACAAGTATGTTTAAAAGGCAAAATACATTGGACTGATCTACTGACTTGATGCTGGACAATAGCAGAAAAACCGAGACATCACACTACACACTTAATTTTGTTGACTCTTTAATATTAAAAGGATGGCAGCAGACAACTCCAGCATTCAATTAAGTGCATTTGGCATGGCCTGATTCAGTGACATTGCAAAAAAGAGGAGATTCCCACTCTATTCATCCCTGGCTTCCATCATGGCCATTTAGGCAACCATAGAATACATTCCACCATTAGGGCTATTTCAACAGAGGATCTCTCTTTTTCATTAGTATTACTTTTGTCAGCAATTATTTTGAACCCTAACCCATTTCAGTGGTTGTCTCTTTTTAAATGGTGCCAGATATGTGTTAAACAAAACAAGACAGGAAGGGACAGATGCAGCAATAAAAGCAATGTGTAGAAGGTTCAGAACCTCTGTCTGTGTTTTATTTGTCTAAGCTATCTTGAGGAAAACTTGCTCTCCTTTGCTCTTAATGTGATGGGTAAAACACAATACAGGAGGAGGAGACATGTTCCTTCTCTGGAAACAGCATTTACAATACAACTATGTTTTAGCCATTCCTGAATTTAAAAACCAAAAATAAAGCTTGTTCTGGAGGTGGTTTGGGTTTCCAAGGTGAGTTGTAAAATGTACTCTTTCAATAAATTACCCCTCTTTTACACACCACTTGTTCTTCCTCACCTGGCTTAGAATATTGTACCAATGTGTAAACATGGTTATATGAGATTACCATATACTGTAGCAATTCTAGTAACAATTTAAAAAAGTATTTGTTATATGGGGAAATACGTCTTTTTGCCAATGGTAAATCTGTCCCTGACCAGACAAGTTGGTAGCATGAGGTCTAGTAGAGATTTACAAGGCTCAACTTGGGGATAGCCAACATGCTGCCAATATCCTTTTCAGATTAAGGGACCTGTCTTCCATGCAGCCTTTTACACAAGTAGTGAGACTTATATAAAGCATGAGGTCCATTGATGAATACCTTTTATTTATAATTTTTTTAATTCAGAGAAATGTTTGTCACCAATTTCAGACTAGAGTGCTGTTCCCCACCTGCAATTTTCAGTAAAGCATAACCTTCTGTATCTGTATAGGTGTTTGTTCCTAAATGTATATCTTGCTCCTATCTTTAGATCCTATTCAACAAACAATGCTGCCTTCATATGGCAACCAGTTTTTGATTATGCACCAATGGTGCACCAATGGTCACTATTCCATACTCTTGCTCTTGGACCTCTCCGCTGCCTTTGACACAGTTGACCACCCCCTCCTCCTCAAAAAACTCTATTTACTTAGTCTCCATGACTATACTCGCCCTTGGTTTGAATCTTACCTATCTCACCGCACCTTCAGTGTCACTTACAACTCTACTTCCTCCTCTTCTACTCCTCTTACTGTCGGGGTCCCCCAAAGTTCTGTCCTTGAACCTCTCATATTCTCAATGGGTCAGTTGATAGCTTCCCATGGTTTCCAATACCATTTCTATGCTGATGACATCTATCTATCTCTCTACTCCTCAGCTCACCCCATCAGTTTCAACACGTATCACCGATTTACTAACAGACATATCAGACTGGATGTCACTCCACTTCCTAAAACTCAATCTATATAAAACTGAGCTCATAATATTTCCTCCCCCACGTGCCCCTTCCCCTGATTTCTCAGTCAGGATCAATAGCACCACTATCAACCCATCCACGTATGCCAAGGTGCTAGGTGTAACCCTGGATTCTGAACTATCCTTTCAGGCCCACATCCAATCCCTGTCCAAATCATGCCACCTCAACCTCTGCAACATTTCCAGAATACGCCCCGTTTTAACCAATGATACTACAAAGCTCCTAATTCATTCCCTGGTAATCTCTCGACTTGATTCCTGCAACTCCCTCCTCATTGGCTTACCTTTACATAGGCTATCCCCCCTCCAGTCCATCTTGAATACTGCTGCCAGTCTCATCCACTTTACCAACTGTTCAGTGTCTGCTACCCCTCTCTGCCAATCCCTCCACTGGCTTCCACTCGCTCAACGAATAAAATTCAAAATACTAAAAACAACTTACAAAGCCATCAACAGCTCTGCCCCCAGCTACATCACCAACTTGGTCTCAAAATATCAACCAAACCGCTCTCTTTGATCCTCTCAAGACCTTCTGCTCTCTAGTTCCCATGTCACCTCCTCCCATGCTCGCCTCCAGTACTTGTCCCAAGCTTCTCCCATCCTATGGAACTCTCTACCCAAATCTGTCCAGCTGTCTCCTAATCTATCCACCTTTAGATGATTCCTGAAAATTCCTCTTTAAAGAAGTCTATCCTGCTTCTACCTAGTAAACCGCCATTTATTTCTTCCATCAGCTCATCCCCCCACAGCTATTACCTTTTGTATCACTCAACTCTTCCTCCTAGATTGTAAGCTTTAATGAGCAGGGCCCTCTGTTTCCTCTTGTACCAAATTGTATTGTAACTGTAATGTCTACCTTCATTTTGTAAAGCACTGCGCAAACTTTTGGCGCTATATAAATCCTGTATAATAATAATAAATAATATTGTAAGCTCGAAAGAGCAGGGCCCTCGAACCCCTCGTCTATTGCATTGATATTGTATTGTCTCACGTACTGTCCCCCCACTCTAATGTACAGCGCTGAGCAAACCCTTTGGCGCTATATAAACACTATATAATAATAATAATAATAATAGGATAGTGAACTAGATTAAAGGGTTCCTTCTGAATCCCAGTACATATAGAAAAGATATTTGCCCTCAACTGTTATCTGAATATATTTTTCTGGGGAGGGCAGGAGACCCACCATACCCTTGGTCTCATGGGTTTTGTGGAAGTTGCCCAGGCGGTACCTCTTTCCTTTGAGTGGCTGCTTGTATTTTCAGTCTAATCTAAACACTCTTTTTGATTTGTATTAAAATAACACTAGTGAATGACATGAAAATGCAGAGCTTAGACTAATGGTCTTATTTGGAAATGTGGTGTAACAAACAATAAATTAATCATATTTCCTTTGTTCTCGTCAAACCACTGTAAGAAGAGTGGTATTATCATTGTTCTTTGTACAACCTTATGGAATATGCTTGTAATACGTTATTATATGTAATGAATAATACAGCCACTAAACATGTGAAAATAATATGTATTTATAAGATATGAATTAGCTGTCAATTTGTTTAATCCCAGTGAAATGTAAACTAATAAAAACGCTTCCAGGTTTAACAAAGTATATTGCATATTTATGTATGTGCTTGCTCAGGGAATTTAACAAACACTTTTTCTCTATAGGCATTTTTATTTTACATGGAAACAAATAGGAGGTCCTGACAAGAGGATGTGTGTATTCATCCAGTTTATCTGTATGTGTTAGTATTCTAAAAAGTATATGTGCTAAAGGAATCCAACATAAATATGTATACTGGAAATGAGAAGACAATTACATTGCCTCCTTTAATTCTCTGTGTAAAGTATACAGTGCAGAGCTTGCTAATCAGTCTAGTAAAGAGATGTTACTTTCTCTCAGTTATGACTTATGTATCTAGTGTAGTGTACGTCATAAGAACTAGATAGATAAAGTTAGATGTTCACTTTAAACACACCACATTATTCTCACCATTTCATTTAGCCTATTTAGTACCATCTACATGTAAGCAGATACATTGTGACTGCAATAATACACATTATGATTAAAACAATATTGAAGGTATGAATATTAACACATTTATATGCAGTATTAATTGTGACTTTGTGCTTTCAGGTCACTTATGATATTTCTGGAGCAATTGAGAAAAACAAAGATGTTCTATCTCAGAATCTTCTTTTTGTCATGAAAAGTAAGTTAATATTATTCACTGTTACTTTTCAATGATAGGTTTCTTATGTAGTTTGCATGCGAACATTTAAAGAAGAACATTTACACAACTGCATTGGTCCAGCTTTGAACAATGTAACTATGTATATACTGTACCTGACTGATGCCCCTGGAAGCTAGTAGACACAGCTTCTCCAGTGATCTCCACTAGCTTCCAGGCCCCGTGCTGATTGACTGCCTTGCTACATTCTGAATAAAGGAGGTTGGCCTCTCAGGGGGGAACAATCCAGAGACTGCTTTGCATTTTCTGAATAAATGCAAAGCATTCTTTGATTGGATGACATGGAGAGCTTGATGTCAGCACCGTGCCTCTCCAACTGGTCCTAACAGAGAAAGCCTTGCATTTTACAAAATACAAAGCATTCTCTGAATGGCACCTGTACCAAGTGGCCAATTCTACTATGTTCAGAATGCATCAGGCCAGCCACTCAACACAGGACCCAGAACAAGTGGAGATCACTAGACAAGCAATGTCTACGTCAGTGATTTCCAGCTTCCAGGGGCATTGGTTAGGTGTGGTATATACATAGTCACATTGGCCCAAGCTGGACCAATGTAACTATGTATAAATAATCCATACCTGGAAATCCTCTATAAATGATCTAGAGTGAAGGCCAGCAGATTCCTTGCTAACAATGCATCTCCCAGTGCTCAAACCCTCTCTGAACCACTACAGTTCTTAATGGGATTCACATAACATTATGATAGTAAGACTTTATTATTTTTCCTATAGTAAGGAGGGAGGATTGAAACATGCTGGAAAGTCTCTGGCAGCCATAACAACACACTGTGGCCCACTAAAGTTAACCTACAATACCTGTTTCTTATCTGTATGTCACAGCCAATATTTTTGTCTGACCTGGCATTAGCTATAAATTACTACACTTAATGTCAGTAAGGATTTGTGGGTAGATCTTAAAATTAGTAGTAGGAATGTCACCAGGGTGGAAAAAAAATGTATGTAGTATTCAGTTATAGTAAATTAAAGTGAAACTGTGATTTGCCCATACAGGTCAAAGCAACAGGTTGATGTTAATGCTGGCCCTGGCCACCACAGCTGTGTGGATGCATATAATTCACTACCCTTCATCCAATGTGGCAGCACTGGTGTTTGGGTCTTCCTTGCCTTGCTCCACAGGTGGACAAAGCAAGGGCAATGCATACATTCATATTAAAATATATCTACAGCCAAACGTATTTTTGTTTTTTTTAATAGAGTAGAGTAGGGTTAGAATATCCTCTTAGGTTTATGTTGTTGTTTGTGTTCCTGCTGGGAAGCCTCACCACTTCTGTGATAATCCAAAATGTTGCATTGTCACTGGAACAGGAATAGAGGGAATATCTGCCAACAGGGAGACTTGTTCCTGTAACAACTGTCTCAACTCCATGCACACTAGTGTTTTTTTTTAAACTAACAAAATGCTGAAAAAAACACTGGATAAATGCTGGTAATAGCGTTTTTTTAGTAGTGTCTTAGGAGCATTTTAGAAGCGTTAGTGTTTTATTAGCATTTTTACAGTACATGTAGAAAAAGGTTATTAGGAGCGTTTGGTGGTGTTTAATAGCATATAGTGTTTTTTTCTGCTGGAAAAACACTCCAAAAATCTACAAAACCAATTTTTTTTCTGCTCCTAGACGCTGAAGCTCAAAAAACGCTAATAGCCTAAAATAGTGTGCATGGACACATAGAATGACACTATTTAGCTTTTAGGAGCAGAAAAAAAGTGCTAATAACAGCTTATAGGAGCTTAAAAAATTATAGTTTGCATAGAGCCTAAGAAACGATTTTGCTTTTTATTATGATTTAGATCAGTGCTTCCAAATTTTGCCCAGTTCTGAGCCATCATCGCTGTCTTTGCTGTTTCTGAATGCGACTTGTCCACCAAAATGCCTCATGTCCCACCCACAGTACTAGCATTCATCCACATACAAGCCCACACAGAATGTTTATTCCTCCTTTATGTAGTAAATGCCCCTAATAGCTGACAGAAGGGTACGTGCATTATCCCAAAAAACAGGTCTTCACAGAAAGCCTGAGCCCTGCAACACCTTACTTACAGTAACTGAAAGTACTGAGGTTCAAACCATTTATATATTACTAATTATTATTGCTTTCCCATAGCCAGTGAAAATGTGATAGTCAACCAGATGTTTCAGTCAAAGCTGACTCAAACAGGATCGCTTATACCCCTGTATCCACCTTTGAAGCTCAGAGGACCCAAAGCAGCCTTACTTTTTAAAAAAACACTAACCACATCACATGGAGAGACCAAAAAGATTCTGGAACTTAGTAAGGTAAGATCTAGCAATGTTCTGTTATAATATTTTCCTGTATGCATCAGTGCACAATGTTTATTACTTACACTTGCAATAGTATAACAGATAGCTGTGCTTTATCATTAATTTTTATTGCAAACCTAGAAACACACACAAGGCTATCTATTATACAATAATGGTTTTGAGTCAATTTTATTTTTGTCTTAAGTCTTTTCAGTTGACTGTTTTACATTATATCAGAACACAATGGACAAGATGCAGAATGTAACTCCCTTTCAACATTTAAAGGCTTTTTCACATAGGACACAAGACCCAATTCTGGAATTTGCTTTTGCTATAGCATTAATCTTCAGGCTGGTCAAGTGATCCTTTTTCATGAACCTGGTAGGAATGGACAGAAAGAAGACAGGCAAAGGATTTGGTTACATCTAGGGGGTGCTGGGGTGGGCTGTGCCCCCAGATTTAAATTTTGCCCCCCAGGACGGGTCCTGCCCTCCTCCCATGTACATTGTGCAATGCCTCATGAGCTTTCTCCCCCCTCCCTGCACTCAGCGGCCAGCCACAGTTATCTAAAGAAAATAGTCCAGAGAGGAGCGGCAGAGAGGAGAGGGCAGGGAGGAGATGTGGGCTCTCTGTGATCTCCAACTCCTGTCATAACAGTGATCCTCTATACAGCAGGTTACAAAGGATCGCTATTACATCCAGTGCACGGCTTCATTAATTCAGTGCACGGCTTCATTACCCACCCCCATCCACATTTCCAAGAGTTGATCAGTCTTTGGAAGAGATCGGGGGGTAATAAAGCCGTGTACCATTGGATGTAATAGCAATCCTGTATAACCTGCTGTATAGAGAATCGCTGTTATGAGAGGAGGGGGAGATTGCAGAGAGCCCGCATCTCCTCACTACTCCTGTTGCTCCTGTAAGATTGGGGGAGGGGGAGCTTGTAGAGGAGGGGTGGTGGGGGGGGCTGTTTGTGCTGGGAAGGGTAATTGGGGGGGACAAATTTGTACTAGAATTGGGGATGGGGGGGATTTGTACTAGGAGGGGGGATTTGGGCGGAAGGTTTTGTACTGGGGGGGAGGATTTGTGCTAGGAGGTGGGATTTGGGGAGAGAGGGTTTGTGCTATGAGTAGGGGGGAATTTGTACTAGGAGGGGTGATTTAAGGAGAGAATTTGTACCAGGAGTGGAGATTTGGGGAGAGGATTTGTGCTAGGAGGGGGGATTTGTATTAGAAGGGGAAATTTGGTAAAGGATTTAAGCTAGGAGTGGGGATTTGTACTCGGGGGGGGGGGGGGATTGGGGAGATAATTTGTACTAGGAGGGGGGATTTGGGAGGAGAATTTGTACTAGAAGGGGGGATTTGGGGGTAGAATTTGTACTAGGAGGTTGGATTTGGGGTTAGAATTTGTAATAGGACTGTAGATTTGGGGGAGAGAGTTTGTACTAGGAGGGGGGATTCGGGGGAGAGGGTTTGTGCTAGGAGGGGGGGATTTGGAAGGAAAGAGGATGTGTGCTAGGAGGAGTGATCTTTGGGGCATAGAGGATTTGTTAGGGATTGAGGGGATTTGAGCTGGAAGAGTGATTTGGACTGTGAGGATGGGGAATTTTTGCATTTTTGTTTGGATAGAATTTGGGTTTGCAGAAGGAATTTATGCTTAGAGGGTGAGCATATTGATTAGAGCTGTTTTTTCTTTTGGGGGGGGTGCAGTTTGTCACCTTCACCTTGATTGCTAGGTGACCTTGTCCCTGCACTGCCCACACTGCACACACAGCACTCAACAGATCTCCCCACACAACACATAGCTGAGATCAGATTCTTTACAGCCTCGATCTACACTATGTGTAGCTGGCTGAGTTGCAGTTCTGACCTGTGAAATTCCCTGATTGGATTGACAGCTGCAGTAGACAGCTACACACTGTGTGGAGGGATACCGATCTCAGCTATGTGCTGTGTGGGGAGGAGGAGATCTCTTAAGTGCCCTGCCAACAGTGACCCTGTCCTCAACTCTGCTGACCACTGTCTTCCGCCATGCTAACTCCTGTACCCTGCCCTGCTGACCCCTATCTTCTGTCCTGTTGACCCCTGTCTTTTGCAATGCTAACTCCTGTACACTGCCCTTCTGACTCTTATACACTGCCCTGCTAACCTTGCATCCTCTGCCCCCCTGACTATTTTTACTGCACCCCCAAATCAGACAGGCTAGATCCGGCCCTGTTTGGGATTACTTCATTAATAAAACAAACACCATCAAAAAACACCATTTAAACGAATGCAATTTGCAAGCTTTTTTTATCAAGAGTCTTTATCCACATCAGCAGAGATGTGACATAGCATCTTAGCACTAAATAGGGTGCCTATATTCTGTTTCCCACATTTCTTCAGGGAAGGTGATTGGCCAGGTATGGGTCAGAAGAGACTAACTTTCTCTTAACTTATGAAACAAGCTTGGATAATGTTTCCCCTGATATTATAGTTCCTGAACACATCTGCTCAGCACTGAGCTGAAACTGTCAATTACTAAGGATGGGCTGCATGAACCTAGACAGGAATGCTGAAGAACTCTGTAATTCAGTAGGCTGTATACCAAAGTATTAAATACTTTAGTGAGGTACTATAGTCTCTTTACAGTTTTGCTGTTCGATATTTAGCTTTGATTAGCTGAATATAAATATTTCTATAAACAATAAACACCTTTTTATTGTGTATAGTCTGTAAATTTACATAAGGACAGTCATACCTGCCCTATATATATTCAGGTTCTACTTCCTGCTAATTACCCACTTCAATACCCGGCACTTATACCCCCTTCCTGCCCAGGCAAATTTTCAGCTTTCAGCGCTGTCGCACTTTGAATGACAATTGCGCGGTCATGAAACACTGTACCCATATGTAATTTTTATAATTTATTTTCACACAAATAGATCTTTGTTTTGGTGGTATTTAATCACTACTGAGTTTTTTAAATTTTGCTAAATAAAACAAAAAACACCTGAAACTTCTGAAAAAAACACACTTTTCTTCGTTTCTGTTATACCATTTTGCAAATAAATAACATTTCTTCATAAATTTAGGTATAAATGTATTCTGCTACATTTCTTTGGTGAAAATAATAATAATAATTGAATTTGTATTTTTTTTCAAAATGTTTCTATTATTATTATTTTTCTTTTTTTTACTATTTTATTTTTCAACACACTGAGACCAAAGCAATACAATGTTACCATAGTAACATTGAACTACTCTGGACAAGTGATCAGGATTTTTTTTATTTTTTACACATTATGATTGCTAGTACCAAGGTATTTCATTGATATTTGCCATCCTTGATACTGAATGAAACTGATTCATTCAGTCTTTTGTTGTGAGTAGCTGTGATTGGGCAAAGCTGATCACATGATACAGATGGGCTGTGATTGGCCCTGTCCGTATCATGTGACTGCCTTGACCAGTCACACCTAACAACACAATTGTATACAATGGATGGCATGACAGGAAGCCATCCATTGTATACAATTGACATGTGATCTGCTGTGATTGGTAACAGCGGTCACATGACACTAGCAATGGGCTGTAGTGATATGTCATCGGCTGTGTCCCATGGACATAGCCGGTGACAAATCGTGCTGCTGCGCAGCCCCACAGCCACATGAGCGGCTTGTTTTTGACAGGACTAGTCACAACAAGGAGTGGCCCGCCCAGCCGTCAATCTGCTATAGGCCGGGTGGGAAGGTGTTAATGTTGAAGAATGACCTTCTTGCAATGCAATTTTAAGGTTCAGGTCTGGTGTATTAATAAATTTACTGGCACCTCATGGAAAGGTCCCGGAAACTACTTGCGTTCAGGCCCTTTCTGATCATGTGACCACTGTGGCAGCCAATCACCCTAAACCCTGCCCCACCTCCCGGTGTCACAAACCCCTTAAAAGCCTGGGAGGCACCAGCACCAAGGGGTTAAAATTGCTGCTTACATTTTACTTGCTCATTTCTGAAAACTTCAAACTTTTTCCTTTTCTCTGCAGAGCGTTTTCTGCTATACAGAGGGGTGTGAGGAGTTAATGGTTATCATAATAAATTCTGTCTGTACTGTGCTGGCAAATTCATTTTCAGCTGTATACTAGACTTGGGTTGATTTACTAAAATAGGGGAGTGCAAAATCTGGTGCAGCTGTGCATGGTAGCCAATCAGCTTCTAATTTCAGCTTGTTCAATTAAGCTTTGAGTAAAAAAAACAAAAACACTGAAAGCTGAATGATTTTATGAAGAGCTGCACCAGATTTTCCATTCTTCAGTTTTAGTAAATCAACCCCATTGTGTTGAACGTTATATTTTATGTTCTTTCTGGGGCAAGGATAGATGTAAGTGGGATAGTACTCTGTGTAAAGTCCTGAGGAAAATGTCAGTACTTAATAATTGGTGGAAATAAAATATATTTTACATATTTTTCCTTATCAGTTGTTGAAAAAAAAAGGATCATACTCATTTATTCAAAAGTTGGATCGTGGAGGCCCCACTACTGTGACTATACAACTCAGGGTAAGTAATTTCAGTATTTATTTATTTTTTTAAATTGGGTTGTTCCCTTCCATTTGATGGCAAAGGAAAGGAAAGATATGTACATGGATATGTATATGTACAGTATGCATTGTTTATATTTCTAATGACCAAGGCTTGTCTTAACTGTGCAGAAATCTCTCACAGAACTGATCGGGAAGATACAAAGCAGCACACTTCATCTCATGCATTGTATTAAGCCTAATAGTTCTAAACTGGCAGAAACCTTTGATAATTTTTATGTGTCAGCACAATTGCAATATATTGGAGTGTTGGAGATGGTGAAAATTATACGTCATGGTTATCCAGTACGTTTGGCTTTCCCTGACTTCCTATCAAGGTGAGATTTAATCTTATATTGTTAGTAATAGGACAACAATATCATATACAGTAAAATTGGTGATATACAGTACCATTTTTAAATAAAAACATGAGTGAGCGGGCAAAACATATTTCTTTTATTTCTTATGGGATTCATTTTCAACTGCAGGTCATAACTGATGTGAATGTACTAATATATATATATATATATGTATACACACATGTAAAGCACTGCGTAAATTGACAGTAAATACCTGTAATAAAATAACAGAATGGCACAATCAGAAAATAAAACATGGCAACAAGTAAACAAATTAAATTACCCTGTGTTCAAAAGTCTGCATACCCTTAGTTCTTAATACTATGTATTGCCCCCTTTAACATCAATGACAGCGTGCAGTCTTTTGTAATAGTTGTCGATGATGCCCCAAATTCTTGCAGGTGGTATAGCTGCCCATTCATTTTGGTAAAATGCCTCCAAGCCATGCAAAGTCTTTGGTCATCTTGCATGAACCGCACACGTTTGAGATCTCCCCAGAGTGGCTAGATGATATTAAGGTCAGGAGACTGTGATGGCCATTCCAGAACCTTCACCTTTTTCTGCTGTAACCATTGGAGGGTCAACTTGGCCATGTGGTTAGAGTCATTGTAATGCTGGAAAGTCCAAGAACGTCCGAAGTGCAGCTTTCGTGCAGAAAAATGTAAATTGTCTGTCAGTATAGTATTTTCTGATAACATGCTGTATTCATCTTGCCATCCATTTTCACAAGATGCCCTGTGCCTTTAGAGCTCACATACCCCCAGTGAGCTACCACCATGCTTCGCAGTGGGAATAGTATTCTTTTTGCTATAGGCCTTGTTGATCCCTCTTCAAACATAGCACTTATGGTTGTGACCGTAAAACTCTATTTTGGTCTTGTCCCTCCAGAAACTGAAGCATGTCAAGGTGTTATCAGGCATATTGTGGCCAGATTTGTTTTGTGGCATTGGTGCAGTAAAAGCTTTTTTCTGGCAACTTGACCATGCAGCTTGACAATCGTCGTATTGTACTCCTTGAAACAACCACACCATCCTTTTCCAGAGCAGTCTGCATTTCTCCTGAGGTTACCCGTGGGTTTTTCTTTGTATCCCGAATACTTCTTGTGGCTGCAATCTTTCTTGGTCTACCTGACCTTAGCTTGGTATCAAGAGATCCCCAAATTGTCCACATTTTAATAAGTGATTGAACAGCACTGACTGGCATATGCTTTGGACATAATTTTTATATTCTTTTCCATCATTATAATGTTCCATTACCTTGTTACACTGGTATTTTGACAGTTATTTTCTGCTCCTCATGGCTCAGTATCTATTTATACACACACTTATTGCAATTTGAAAAGCCACAGATGTGGGAAATTAACCTTTAATTGCCATTTTAACCTCTACTGTATGCGTCACCTTCTGTATCTGAATCAAAGCCAAGCATTCCAGGGTATATAAACTTTTATCAAGGCCATTTTGGTGATTTCTGTTATGATTATGATTTAAAAAGAAGCCAGACAGCTAGGTGATAATAAATGGCTTTATATGATCACTATCCCTAAAAAAAATACAGTTTTTGGGCACAATCAGTCATATTTTCAATATCAATGCCAGAATGTCATGATTTCTACCAGGGTATGCAAACTTCTGAGCACAAATATATATATAGATATAGATAGAGAGAGAGAGTATAAAATGTATAACTGTATAAATGTTTTTACATTTCTAATTTCCTAGCAGTTAGAAATACAATACTATTATTAATTGAACCATGGGTCCAAAACTACAGCAAATGAAGAGTCTATCAGCATTGTTGACTTAGGAAAAACTGTCTGTTTCTATGACAACTAAATTCCAAGTTCCATGCATTGGCATAATGTATTTTGTTCATATGAATATGTGTGCACATGTGCATGTTAGTATGCTATTATTTTTTCCCCTGTAGATCACATTATTTTTTTTATTTTGCAGTATGTTATCATACCCTACATATAACTGATGACAATGGGTTTTGCGACGCTATAGAACAGTACAATTAATTTGGAATATGTTTACTGAATATCCAATAATGTGCTAGTAAAAATCCCTTTTTTTCTGTCATACATTAGGTATTCTTGGCTTCACTAACAATTTCTTTGCAATGTGAACTTACACTTCCCAAAGTTAACATTCACTTAACAAACCTGTTTAATGGGTGTAATATAATTAGTATTTTTTTAATGTGTGTATATATATATACACAGTGGGGATCGAAAGTATGGGCACCCCAGCTAAAAATTTGTATTAATGTGCATAAAGAAGCCAAGGAAAGATGGAAAAATCTCCAAAAGGCATCAAATTACAGATTAGACATTCTTATAATATGTCAACAAAAGTTAGATTTTATTTCCATCATTTACACTTTCAAAATAACAGAAAACAAAAAAATGGCGTCTGCAAAAGTTTGGGCACCCTGCAGAGTTAATATCTTGTACTGCCCCCTTTGGCAAGTATCACAGCTTGTAAACGCTTTTTGTAGCCAGCCAAGAGTCTTTCAATTCTTGTTTGAGGTATCTTTGCCCATTCTTCCTTACAAAAGTCTTCCAGTTCTTTGAGATTTCTGGGCTGTCTGTCACGCACTGCTCTTTTAAGGTCTATCCATAGATTTTCAATTATGTTGAGGTCAGGAGATTGTGAAGGCCATGGCAAAACCTTCAGTTTACGCCTCTTGATGTAATCCCCCATGGATTTCGAGGTGTGTTTAGGATCATTATCCATTTGTAGAAGCCATCCTCTCTTTAACTTCAGCTTTTTCACAGATGGCATCAAGTTACCATTCAAAATTTGCTGAAATTTTATTGAATCCATTTTTCCTTCTACTCATGAGATGTTCCCTGTGCCATTGGCTGCAACACAACCCCAAAGCATGATTGATCCAACCCCATGCTTAACAGTTGGACAGAGGTTCTTTTCATTAAATTCTGTGCCCCTTCTTCTCCAAACGTACCTTTGCTCATTCCGGCCAAAAAGTTCAATTTTAACCTCATCGCTCCACAGAACTTTTTTCCAAAATGCATCAGGCTTGTCTATATGTTCATTTGCAAAGTTCAAACGATGATTTTTGTGGTGAGGACGTAGAAGAGGTTTTCTTCTGATGACTCTTCCATGAAGACCATATTTGTACAAGTATCTCTTTATAGTGGAATAGTGTACCACAACTCCAGTGTCTGCCAGATCTTTCTGGCGGGATCGTGCAGTCAAACGTGGGTTTTGAACTGTTTTTCTCACAATCCTGCGAGCTGTTCTGTCTGATATTTTTCTTGGTCTCCCAGATCTTGCTTTAACTTCCACTGTTCCTGATGACTGCCATTTCTTAATTACATTCCGAACAGAGGATATTGACATGTGCAAACGCTTTGCTATCTTCTTATAGCCTTCTCCGGCTTTGTGAGCGTCAACTATTTTAAGTTTTAGTTTTCTAGACAACTGCTTAGAAGAACCCATGGTGCTGATTGTTGGGGCAAGGTCAGATGAGTCTGGGCATTTAAAACCTTTGAGATTGACATCACCTGGTCTTCCCAGACGATGATTGAGAACAATCCATGACACTGGCAGATCTCAGCTTGGCAAAGGGGGCAGTGCATTCTATAAATTCTGCAGGGTGCCCAAACTTTTGCAGACGCCATTTTTTTGTTTTCTGTTATTTTGAAAGTGTAAATGATGGAAATAAAATCTAACTTTTGTTGACATATTATAAGAATGTCTAATCTGTAATTTGATGCCTTTTGGAGATTTTTCCATCTTTCCTTGGCTTCTTTATGCACATTAATACAAATTTTTAGCTGGGGTACCCAAACTTTCGATCCCCACTGTATATACAGTATATGCATTTGCTTCCAAACACATACCTTAGATTGTACACCCCTTGAGGGTTAGGGACTGATGTGAATGTACAATATATATGTAAAGTGCTGCGTAAATTGACGGCGCTATATAAGTACCTGAAATAAATAAACACATACACCATAAAAGCTCCTTTGCTGGATGAATCTGCAAGGACCAGTTTACCAGAAGAGGTATCTATTTCTCTCTCCTGCTTCCCTACACAACTCTGCAGAAAGGATAAGGGGTAAATTGGACTCTCCCCTACACTCCCTACACTCTACAGACCCCTGTACTCTGCCCTACATGCTACTGACTCCTGTACTCTCCCCTACATTCTACTGCCCATTGTATTCTTCCCTATATACTACTAAGCCCTATACTCTGCCTCACATACTACTAACCCCTGTATCCTGCACTACATACTACTGACCCTTGTATTCTGCCATATATACTACTGAGCTTTGTATTCTACCCTAATCACTGCTGACTCTCAGCCCTCTGTCTTATGCACTACTGACCCCTGTACTCTGCCTTACATACTACTGACCCCTCTACCTTGCCTTACATACTACCCTGCATTTTATCTTAATTTCCACTAATCTCTGCACTCTGATTTACATACTTACTCCTGACCCCTGCACTCCATGTTTTACTCTCACTAATGTCAAAGTACTTTTTCCTCCCTTCTTACTATAATAAAGGAATTAAAGGATAATAATAATATTAATAATAAAAGATTAGCCATGTATGGGTTAGTCCCACCCTCTCCCCTCCAAAGGACCCCACTCCCATAAATATTTGCTCCTTGCCAGAGGCCGTGTTCCATAACTAGCCTACTCATGGCATTGGGAGGGTACTCCTGCTGCCATGGAGTTCATTAGGAAAGGAAAAATACGGTATGTATTTGATAGGAAATTTCCCATTTTCTTGACAAACCCCATGGCCATGCCTCCGGAAGCACCAAACCCTTAGCTCTGTAGACTATATTGATGGCCTGGACAACCCAGGCCATGATTGATCTGGGAGAAGCCAAGTCTCCCTTACTCTTCCCATAGAAAGGGAAAAACCTACAGAAGGATGTTGTGACCTGCAAGTACAGCCTCACCTACATCCAGGGGGTGAACGTCATCGACTCCCAAGGCTCTAAACATTGGCAAGACAATCTCCTGGTTCTCGTGGAAGACCGAGGTCACTTTAGGATTAGAACCTAGCATAGGGATGAGGACCACTCGATCCGGGAAGAATGTTGAGAACAAGCAGGAGGTCCTATTTAGGGAACCTTGGTTTTCTCTGGGGCCTCAACCTTACTGCTCCCTTGAAGAATTACCGGATCAGAGAGTGGTTGGCCCATGATGCTCCAGTGAAGGCTGAGGGTGCTGACTGACAGTGGCAGGTCCAGGCCTGACTGTAAGAACTCCAGGACATCCTGAACCCTTGGATTACTAAGGATACACCCGCAGATATAGTCCACAAACATAGACCAGACTCTTCCATAGACCCTGTTGGTACTTGGTCTCCTGGCATTCATCAGGGTGGGGATGACTTCAGCAGGACAGCTTAAGGCCTCCAGCCTCCCCCTCTCAAGAACCAGACCATTAGATGAAGCCAGGCTGGGCAAGGGTAAAAAAAGGCCCCCTGCAACAGCTGGTCTGGCTTGAGAGGGAGAGGAACCGGATCCCGAAAGCTGAGGTGCGTCAATAAGGCAAACCATAGTCTGCTTGGCCAGTACGGAATTACGGCCACTACCTCCACTGCTTCTGCTCTGAGCCTCTGAAGAAACCTGAAAATGACAGGAACTGGGGGAAATGCATAGGCTGTACAAACCTCCACTGACCTGTCAGAGCATCCACCCCAAAGGCCTGGGGACAGCGATTCCTGGTGTAGTGCATCTCCAGTTTGCTGTTGCACAGGGAAGTAAACAGGTCGACTTCTGGACTGATCCTGAGGTCAGTTGAAAACTTCCGTGTTGACAGACCACTCATTGTCTAATTGAACCCTGGATAGGAAGTCTGCTTGCAAGTTTTGGACTCCGGGGATGTATACCACCGGTATGTTGGACAGGTTTCTCTAAGCCCAAGTCATGATTGGCTCTACTTCTCGCAAGAGGAACAGGCTGTGGGTCCCGCCTTGTCTCCTTATGTAGGACACTGCCGTCATATTTTTGGACCTCAGGAGGAAGTCCTGTAGGGCACAGAGTGTCGCTCACAATTCCAGGACATTTGAGCCCCCAACCTGTAGGAGAGAAAGCTCCACCTGCCCTGCGCTATCTCTGACTGGCAGAGAGTGCCCCATCTGGAGTTGCTGGCATTCGTTGTAATTGTGACTTAGGAGATGGGGGCAATCGAGTGGCAGTTGAGCATATTCTTCCTCTGTAGCCACCAAGGAAGGCTCTCCTTCATGGACGGACATCTATAAATGACCTGGCCCATGTTGCCTGGATTCCACTGTTGAAGAAAACCCCTCTGGAAGGGTCGTATTTTCCACTGTGTCCTCTTCACCATTGCCTCTGTGGACACTATGGTGCCAATGATTTTCAGGCATTGGAGGGTCCAAAGAAGCAAGGAGGACAGGGCAGGTAGTATTCAGCTCTGGATCACTGGAATCTTCTCCATGGGTAGGGAGATGGTAGCGCTGACTGTGTTGAAATGACCCCAACAAAGGAGACCACATAGCGTGATACTGTTTTTAAATGGAGTTTATTTCCACAAAGGAAGGTATAAATAAAAAAGAAATGACAACTGACCATATATTATTCAGGATGGCCACCAGCGGTGGCGTGATGTCTGGATGCTGTAGCCCCCCTATGAGTGCCATCATTCACAGAGCCTATTATAGAGGTGACCCGACGCTGTGATACCTGTCAAGGAACCCAGAAGGAAATACGAACCTGGCCTGAGCTTGGAGCAGATGACCTGAATATACCTGATGAGACAGTAGTAATCTCAAATGCATGTTTTTAGCGCGCTTCTGGTGAGTGCGCCTTTCACTTATTAAGTCACATCATCTGTCACCCCTGGATAAGAAATCCAAGCACTTTGGTTGTGATCTGACGAGATCCTCATGTTCAATTGTTTTGGACTGTTTTATCACCACTACCACCACCATGTGGTTAGGATTATTCTGCACTTTATATATATCTAATTATTTTTTCATGGTTTAGCTACTCTATATACTATTTATATTATTCTGATCTTGGCACTGCATCTGTTTATATTAACATATGTATGCTGCCATGGACTCTGTCAGAAAAAAGGTTTTTGATACAATGATTATTTAAAGCAAAAAACACTGAAAAGACAAATACTTAAAAAAAATGTGTGTGTGTGTGTGTGTGTATGAAGCATATTTTAACAGATTACAGTTACTCAAATCATCTTTTTTAGATGTATTTTGCCATTTTTTTCCTAAGTCAGCAAATAGCTATCACCACTATTGGAAGTTTGGCTAAGCCTATAAATATAGCTGTTAAGAAATTCACAGCTCAGATTAATTTTCCAGTCACCTTTGTAACACTATATGAATGTCTGCGATTGATAAGAGCCTATTTAAAAAAAGAGAACCAAGGATGATTTATTAAATAATATTTGACTATACAAATCTTAAAAGATCATATGCTGACACAACTACTCGCATGAATAATTTGTGTAGAAATTATAAATTAGAGATTGTGTGACCTGACCCACATAAATTACACAGTTCACTTCAGTATTGTGCTGAAGGAATGCTTGCTTTACTTTTAAAATTAGAAAGATAATGCATCCTATCAATAGCAATATATGCTGAAACTAGTATTTTCATCAGTACCCTTGATTTAAAATCATTATACTTATCAAATTTTCTGACAATGCAGTGATTATCCTTATTGCCTTGCAGCACTGAAAACCTGGCTTCTTGTATTTCTTTTTTTTTTTTTATTCCTCTTTACATACATTTTGGAAATTCCTCTGAGATTTTTATGGATTTCTTTCCATTTTCCAGTTTTCAACCACAGGAAAAATCAGTTTACAATAGTTTATATAAGCCTAAGATGGTGTGATTATAAATGTATTTACTTTTTAAAGTAATTGAAAGAACATTGAGGCTATAATTACTGTGATTCTAACCTATACATTTTATACTATTATACATATTTGGACTGCGTCTACCAATGGATCTTCATCTGCCATCAGCCTTCAATTACATACTAACCCTTCACTTGAATTGTAGGTATAAGCACTTAACAGAAATTTTAACAAGAGAGAAACACAAAGCATCACCAGAAGAGAAATGCCGCCATGTTCTTGAGCAATGCAAACAGCAAGGATGGCAGGTAAATCATAGTGAAAAAGTATTTACACATGGTAAATCACATTAGCACATCCCATTCTCTTTTCATTTTGTTCTTAGCTCTATATAATGTACTTTTTAGTGTACAGCAGCTCCATGGTGGTCAGTTTTCCATGTAATTCCCTGAGATACTCAATGGGAAGGCATTTTGTTCAATCAGTTTAATTTCACAATGTGCCTAGACCAGACTTTCTCAGCTACAGTTCCTCCATAGGTTGCTAGGGGTTTGTTTGAGCAATGAGACATTTCAACCACTCAGATATTCTTCCCATTGATGATTATGAATAAGCACTGAAGTTCTGTGAAACACATTGATGTCCTTGGAATCCTGTGTTATCTGTTACTATTATTTGAAATAAAGACATTTTATTCAAGCACCCTGTTGCAGAGTGCAGCCACCTCTTTCCTTTTTCTTGGAGGCCTATTGTTGCTGGAGGGGATCTATTTTTGCATGGGGGTTTATTGTTGCTGGGGAAGGTTCTATTGTTGCTGGTAGCAGATTTATCTTTGCTAAGGAGGATCTTATGTTTCTGGGGGGGGGGGTCATTTCTTGCTAAGAAGGATCTAATGTTGAGGGAGGGGTCTTTATTTCTGGCTGCTGGAGGGTTTATTGATGCTGGCTGCTGGGAGATCTGTTGCTGCTGCCAGCAGTCTATTGTTGCCGGGGTGCATCTATTGTTGCTGGAGGGTCTATTGCTGCTGGGGTGGATCTGTTGTTGCTGGACATGGTCTATTGTTGCTGGAGATCTATTTTACTGCTTTTGTAGTTATCATTAAAAAATTCCATGCAAATTATTTAAAACCATAAAATTATACTTGGCTCTGTATTCTCCAAAATGGGCAGTACTGGGAGGTGAGTAGGGGGTAGACCCAAGGGATGGTGCTCGGAAGTGGCTAGGGGGTGGAGACAAGTGTGACACTGAAGTGGGAAGTTTCTGCACATATCTTCTAAGAAAAGTCCTGTCAATAGGTAATTACAGGTCTCATCCCTCCCTTTATCTGTGATTGTACAGTAACTTCTTCCTCCTCCAGGCTAAACTTTGCAATACAGGGACTATAAGAAGCTGATATGAAATCAAGTTCAAGTACTTACACTGCTTGCATTAAAAAAAAATACATGTAAAAACAAGAACAAACATTTTATATATTGCAGCTTACTAGTACTAGGTTTTATTTTCACCTGGTGATTTTGCCTATAACTTGGATGAGCCAACGATTCAGCCCGTTTCATAAAGGTCTCTGCATCTGACCTTGGTGAAAATACAGCAGTGGTAGTAGCCCCTGTGTGTATAGGGCCACATGGCTCAGTTCGCTGTCTCTCTCTTCACTTTCTCCTTCTTTTGGGGTTTCAAAGTCAACCTCTCAGAAACAGGAAGTGCCAATACATAATTATACATAACACTGTAATAATAGCAGTTATCAGTAGAGGGCAGCAGATCCCTACATGTATATACAACCAGAATACTGAATTGTCAGTTCAGTACCTGGTTAATAGGACTTACTGCAGTGCCCAACTATTCAACTGAACACTTGAGTTCCTGAGTGGTGTTCCCACTCAATACCAGAACAGTATACTTGTTTAAATTCTTTACATTTGTATACATTCTGAATTATAGAAGTGCTATGATCAGTATGAAATAATACAAGGCATAATTCTGTCTGTGGCTCTTGCACTGACATGGACAGCAAGAAACAAGACAGAGGTAACAAACCACAATTTAGAGCTAAAAAACAAACTAACTTTTTCCTTACTGGAAAAAATAACATAAAGAAGCTTGTTTAATTGACTGATTGGCTAGTTTAATAAAAAAAAAATCTGGTCTGCCCAGAAAGCCATATAATAAAATCAAATACTGCTTATGCCTAAAATAATTTGTCTTTTGTCTATATTGGTGCTGAGTGATTAGTGATAAGTAGACAGTGCCAGATTCTCTGTCTTGTATAATAATTGACGGATCTGCATTATATGGCTGCTCTAAAGTCAGTTACTGAAACAAGCAAACATAACCAACTCAAATATTTTTAGAGAACACTCCCAGTACAGTCTAGCAAGGGTCATCACACAATTCCACCAGTCATCAAGGAAGAAAATCAACCAATGGAGCTAGATTAAATCTTGCTTATTGTATACTGAACCATATCAGTCACCAAAACCGCAGAAATTGAGACTTCTTTGTTAAAAAGACCTCTCAAATCAAATCAGGGTCATACTGCTGGGTTTTCTTATCTATGGACACATACTCCTATCACACAGGGGCGTATTTACCACAAGGCAAACAAGGTATTTGCCTAGGGCGGCATTTTTTAGGGGGGCAGCACTGCTCCCTGGAAGAAGGGACATATGTGGCATAGGGACCAGGTGGAATCCAAGAGAGGCTTCGGGCTGCTTGATGGTGTATGCAGAGCCCAGCTGCCGTTTCCAGGGATGTCCAGAGCTGTGAAGGTGAGTGTCCTTCTCTCTGTAGCCATGGGGGGGTGAATGGTAATGGAAGGCTCTCTCGGGTGGGGGGATGGGGCAGGGGTGCTGTTGGTCACTGTCAGGCTCTCGCCGTGGGGGGCGTCTGATTTTTGTGTTGCCTAGGGCAGCACAAAAACTAAATACACCACTGCTATCACAGGCTATTTAACAGTAACACATTTATATTTACATGTTGCAGATTGGTACTCGCAAAGTGTTTATGAAATATTGGCAAGCTGATCAACTTAATGACATGTGTGTTCAGCTGCAGAGGAAAATTATACTATGTCAGAAAGGTAAGATTTTTTCCATATTCACTTTATTATTACCAACAAACAACTGACTTCGACATGTAACTTCTACATGCAATCACCACTATCCATTAATTTGGAAATTTTGCACTGATTTACTGAACACCAAATAATTTGATGTAAATGTAACTGTGCAAAAGTTATTTTTTAACACAAATATTTTGAAGCACATTTTGCAAGATTAGTTGAACATGATATCAAAGAGCAAGTAAATACCGTAGCTAGTGTTAGATGTCCAACACAAATGCAGCCACATTTTTAAAGGCATCCGTTTGTATGATTTTCTTATTAAGCATAGACGTGTATTGGTAGATAGTTTCCATGACAACCATTTCACACAACTATATCTTCTGCTGCAATATACACAGCCCATGGGGCAAAAGTAATTAGGTTTTTACCCTACTGTACTAAATTACTATTTATCTAAAAAAATAGTTGTCAATTCCTGTTAAGCTCTGGAATGAGCGCCCCTATGAATTAATATTCATAAATGCCATAATTTCTACAGTATATGTTAACTCATGGGTAATATGGAACATTTGTCATGTACTGTATCTGCATTCAGTAATATTAGAAGCGAGTAAGAACAGGCAAAACAGTATATAAAATTTGATGGTTTATTTATTTTTGAAATTGGTTATGTAGAATCACAAGCTTTGTCATATGGTAACTTGCCACCTGACCATATTAGGAATCGTATCTTTAATTCTATATTGTTTATTTACCATTGGGTACTGGGGAAGTTTCATGATATAAAACAATACTGTAAGTTGTTCCAAATATTCTCATGGGTAAGTATCAAGAGCGTGCCAACATCCCAATTATAGGTTGAAACTATTTAGCTACAGCAGAGATATTGGGACTATCCTGGTAACTGAAGAAATATCTAAGGCATCATTTCAAAGTGAAAATATGAATCTTTATCACAACAGAGTAAAAGGAAATATTGTATATACAGTACATCCTCATACAAAAACACAAATAGGCCTAGTTATTGCAGTATATACATAAAAATTAATATCATCTGCAACCCAGAGTGTCTCCAGATAACCATATAGGTTATATGCAGTATATAGTATATTGTAGTGGGACTATATTTTCTCTACATTTCATTAAATTCATTCATGTTTTCAGGAGAATATGGACAAATATTGTATGATGAAATATTCTTATCATACATATATTTTGAGTTAAAACATAAATAACAAGCACCAGTATTTACTTACATTCATGTTGTAGAAAATAGGCCTATAATAAAAAGAACCTCCTAGAGTGCAGCAAAACTACATATAGCATCAAAGAACACACTGTTTTAAGATAGAGCTAAAGAGGATACAAGATGGTAACACCTCATGCTTGGTTAACACTAGTGTAGTTTTGCAGGACATGGCATGGCAGCTCATTTATTTGAATGGACTGCAGTACCTTGCAAAACGCAGTATCAAGGTCTCTGCACCTTTCCAGAAATCTCATCCTGCACTGGGGACTGCACTACAGTGTGGCTCCCAGTGCAGGTGTGATTTCCAGTGCAGGCGGCCTGTCATTAAGAGTAACACTCATTGAACAGAGCGTCAAAGAGCAACCATGCACCTGTCACCCTAGAGTGCTAAAGATGATATTGCAATCTTTCACATGTAATTTTCCATTGAACACCATCCTATATGACAATATCTGATATATAGAAAATGCAGGATTTTCAAATCTAGTAATAAAATCTAGTTGCTCAGCTAATGTTAACATATCAAGCTAGAAATACATATATTTACGACTCATGAACAATTCCATAGGGGGGTAGAGCACAGATTCCCAGTTAGGGTCTTCTAATATAATTCTGAAACCATCATATCATCCCAGGCTGTATATAATAGCTCTATAGAAAAAAAATCAGGATATTGCTACATCAATCCTATAGCAAGGGTATGCTATTCTCTCTAGTTCTGTCTCAAAGTGTAAAATATATATTTGAATGTCATATATAAACACTGTACAATCTCTCATGATGTTGTCACTGGTGCTGTAATGATTCCAGGTCAGATTATGGCCTTCCTTTATATCCCCCACCCTGCCCATGGCACTGCACAAAATGACCAAAATCCACAGCCCCTGAGCACCCTGATGTCATTGCACTGCCACAGATGTCCCAAGACATAGAATACATGCCAACCTAGACAATCTACCCACAAGGATGGAACCAATAGCCATACATCACCGCCCAGGAGAAGAGCCTACATCCACCTGACCTATAACATAGGCCTGTTCTGGATTCCCATAGATGAATAATGGAGCGAGAGCATGCTATAATGGCTCCTCTTTCGTCCAAAAGATGCCAGCCTGACTGGGAGTTTATATTCTATCTCCCCACAGAATCGTTAACGAGTCATAATTATAAGCATGTATTTCTAGCCTGATGTGTTAACAGTGGCTGAAAACTATATTGTATTACTAGAGTAAATAGTTAATGTTCTATATATCAGTTACTGCCATATAGGGCTGTTCAATGTATAATTACATATATGGGATTGCAATATCATCTTCAGTACCCCAGGATTACTGTTATGAGATAAGGATTATTTAATTATAGTTACATTTTTTTAGATCCTTTGAAGGACTGACTAAAATTATGTCATGACACTTTTACAGGTAGTTCATCTTCATGGGTATTTTTTGCGGTTTTACTGTGTTTTATCCTATTTGGCTCTCTCTTAAAATATTTTGTCCTTTGATGCTACATGACACTTTGCTGCAATCTAGGAGACTCTTTTTATTAAAGATCTATCTTCTATACAACATAAATGTAGGTAAATACTGGTGCTTGTTATTTATTATTTGATTAAAATATATATGTTTGATATTTCATCATAAGTTATTCATCCTTATTGTCCTGAGGAAGTGAAGTCATTTTATGAAATGCGTAGAGAGAATATAGTCCCACTACAGTATACTGTATATTGCATTTAACCTATATGATTAAGTACAATATCTGAAGGGACTCTGGGTTAAAGGTGGTATTATATGTTTTTATATGTGGATATAAAAACTTCTATAAAAAAAATCATATTTTCCATTCAGATTGTTGATTTGGATATTTGATTGCAAGATAGTTCCAGTATTATAAGTGTTGTAAAACAGATAATATTTGTAATGGCTTTACAATTATACAGGAAATGTGCTTTATATAATACCTTCTTTTCCCATTGTCATCATATTTATACGTTGCCTCATTTATTGTATTCCATGTGCACCTGTTCTATGCTGCACATCATTACCTGGTCCATAGCTTGTGTACCAATAAATCTGCTAAAAATTGCCGTCTTAGGAATATACCAGAGATTTCTGTCAGTGATCATTTCTTTTTTCCTGAACACATTAATTTAGACTTATTGAAGTGGCAAAGTCATTCTTTACAGCAGAACCTGTTTCTGACCCATCTGTTTCTGTCTCTGGTGCTTGGTAAAAATGGTGCTGCTCTTTAAAGGATAAGCTTACCTTTAGTAACAGGTTACATATTGCACCCATATTTAGGGTGCAGCATGTAATATGTTACTAACTGAGCATCCCCCCCCCCTGCCCCCAAACCCTCTGTTGTGACTGAAGGCCAAGGGTCTTCTCCCCGCAGCCCTTGTCGGCTGTGTCATTCATTCACAGAGTTCTGAGAATAGGAGAATTACAACTATTGTCAGCCATTGTGGCTGTCGGCTTGTAATTCTCAATGAGCTGCCAGTGCGCTGATGAATGCTCAAGGTAGTTAATTGATCTTTCCTGTCATTCAGTAACTGCCTGCCCATTTGATTTAAAAAAAGATAAATGTCAGTTATCTTTTTTTAAATTAGGAATTTGTAAAGCATTGCACCCACAATCAGCAGATCGTGGGTTCAATCTTAGGCTCCTGCAGACTGTCAGTGTAGCTGTCTGCCAATAATTCCAATTGGGCAGGCAGTTACTGAATGACAGGAAAGATCAATGAACTACCTTGAGCAAAATGATATGCATTTTTATCATCCTTTAATTCTCTCCTACGTTTCTTCCCAATATGGGCCTTTGAATTTTTCTTAAAGGGCATTGTAACAGGCACACTTTTGGCCTGTATGTCCAGTCTTCCACAAGAACCACTGACTGTCTTGGACATGTCGCCAGGGCTTTAGAAGATGTCAGTCTCTGCTGTTGTGTCCATTGTGGTACACACAATTTCCAAAGAGCCAGTTTCATCTGGATAGAAACAGTTATTGCAGAGCCTACCCCCTTTGCATACTAAATCCGGGACCTAGGACAGTTTACTATACATTGTTGTGTTGATCTCCAAATGTGAATGCAGTATTGCTTTTGGGTGAGCAGAACTGACTTGCTGTATTAGGTTATATTGCACGTTGTATTAGCAACATATAGAGGAACAGAACAAGTTATGTAAGGGAAGTTTAGACTAATGGCTTGTGCTGTGCAATGTGCTCAGTTCTGCAAACACATGTAACACACAGCATCTGGTTTCAAATCTTCTACCATTCAAATTTAGGCAAAGCTGTATGTATTAGTTTAGATAGGCATGATACCTGCTACATGTCAATCATGAGTGGGCATTACTGTAGTGATGTTCTGGCATCCACCTGACTCCTCCCGCAGGCCAATATACATCAGAATGAGAAGACTAAGGAAGGTCTTGTGACTTTGTCTCTCCAATTTAAAGTAGAAAACCTTTAGATAAATGTTAAAATTAGGTAAGAAAGCTGTAACATACAGGGGATAGTATGAAAATATAGATTCCTGTAGACAGGGAGTTGTGTTTAAACCCCTATTGCCTCTTTTTGAAAAACTGTGCGAATCTCTACAGATCGAACACACTATGTAGACAAATTTAATCAATTGGTGATTCCTTTGATTCAGTCATTTTTAGATTCTGTATATTTAAAGATCTCTGTAAGTTTAACTGTGATGTTTAATTGAGCAATTGTCAATGCTCTGGGCATTCTCTGCCTTATGTATTCCTCTTAATCCTGTTGAGGTTCAAATCACTGGTTGTAGGTTGACTGCATACATTGAAAAATACATCTATCATTATATCTATACCATTAATATTTGAGTATTTTTATTTGTTATGGTATTGAGATTTTTACTGTAGACTCTCTTTCCCTCAGCAAGGCTGTGCGACCTGCTGACTGACACTAGGGTTGATTTACTAAAACTGGATAGTGCAAAATCTAGTGAAACTCTGCATAGAAACCAATCAGCTTCTAGTTTTTTTCTTTTTTTGACAAAGCTTAATGGATGAAGCTGAAGTTAGAAGCTGGTTCACTTCCATGAACAGTTGCGCCAAATTTTGCAACCTCCAGTTTAAGTAAATAAACCCCACTGTATAGCAGAAGCAGGCCAGCTCTAGACATAATAAAAGTAAACAACAGCACTAGTAAGTATCTAGTTCTAATGTTTTTTTTCTTTTTTATATCAGTTATAAGGATGTTTCTAGCTCGACAACAGCTGCGGCATAGAATGAACATAAAACAAAATGAAGTTACTTGCATAGAAGACTTCCTTCTGTCTGTAGAGCACACGGGGCAACAAACATACAATTCGTTGCTTATCCAAAATGCAGCTGACATTGCTCGAGAAAAAGACAAACTTTGCTCTGATTCAGAGGCTGCTAGCAACAAAACAGTACCAGCTTTGGATAAAGCAGACATTCCAAACAGGTAAATGGTTACAGGATATGAAAGAGCACAATACCTGTAGATAAAAGAAGAAGATTTATTTGCTATTTATAGATCAGAAAATGAGTTCATCTTAAATGTGACTGCTTGACCCCCAAGCACATTGTAAGGATGTGTCCATATTTGAGTTTGGCAATCATGACTAGTCATTTCTACTATACAAGACATGCATAAAAAATATTCTATTGTTTACCTTTCACTTTAGTTTAAATACTACAACAATGCCCCTACTGAAATTGTATTCTAGGGTTCCATTATCTGTATATCACAGTTTACAAAATCTCTTGGGAATTTTGGAAAAAGCATAATTAAATAAGAGTTGGCCTAATAAAAGATGCAGTAATTGTTTTCTTTTGGAGATAAGCCATCAATTGTCAGGGTCCACCAACAGTCGTGGATCTAAAAAATTGATGAGCTTAATGTTAGGTATGAACATGAATTCTGTGCAAACCTTAGCTGCTTGGGAGTTTGTATTACTACCTCTATTTTACACAACACCACTGAGGAAGTCACGTGACCTGTGACGCAATGTGTCGGAGGGTGGAACCAGGTGATGTCACTTCCAGTCACGGCTGAGACCAGAAGGAGGGTATTCCCTTGTTTGTGGAATGCATTCTTAGCCTGTAATACTACTGCCTATGTGAGTAGCATTTTTTATCTTAATAAACAATCACTTTTAATACTACTCCATAAGCGATTCCGTTGTTTGTCATCTATTCTGAGCATATCTGGCCTATAAGGAGATTATACACAGCAGCAGTTGGAGAGACCTGAGAGAGAAGGAACAACAGGAGCCATTTTTGGGGGAGCCCCTAACTCATGCCTGTGAGACCTATATGAGAATGTGGGTCAGAAATGAAGGTGAGCAGCCACTTCTTAAGGGTGGTGGTGCAAAAGGTGGACGTTTGTGTTGATTTCGGTTGATTACTATTCTATTTCTGACCATAATGGACTTTTTGATTACAAGAGGAGTGTGATTGTATTAATTAATTTTTTTTTTTTATCTATTTATCTCTGCATATTTAGTGTCAAGGTGGAGGGTTAATTTCAAATTGAGCAAGATATTCTTATGTAGATTGACATTTACTGCATATGGTTTTTGGGAGAGAGACAGTGCTATTGAGCTATTCCTTTTGTTGTTGTTTTTTTTAATTTGCAGCTCTGGGATTATGGTCACAACTTATTTTAGGCATTTTGTTATGGTAATTTAGGTTTGTTGTTTGCACTGCACCATTATTTGATTTATTATTTTACATGACAGCTTCCCGCTATCAATGGTTGTTAAGGATGCCATTGGGTGCCGGCAATGCAGAGTCCTGACAACCTCTGACGTCACCTACTCCATCCACTTACATCACCAGGAATCCCTTGGTCAATAATGTCACAGGAGACCAGTGATGTCATTCACCATATATAATCATGTCCATGTATGGTCAATGACCTCACCAAGGAGTCCCTGTCACTTTGTTTATAACAGCCGTTATCTGCTGGCCTGTCCTTCGACAGACGTGAAGCAGCAGGAACAGAATTGTGTTGTCGGTCATTGGATTTTTTCTTTCAGATGGTCGCCTGGCATTGACGTGACTCTATATTGCTAGACAACACAATTGATTGTGAATTTAGATCATGGGACCTTTTTTTGATTACTAAAACTGCTGCTCAAAGCCAAACATAATTTTTTTTTTTTGCTTTGTACATGTGCCCATCCCCCCTCCCATGCCTTTTGTTTGGCAGTTCTTTATCTATTAGCCTAGGAAATGGCCAGTGCTGGCTTTTAAAATTCATTCATGTTTGCGTGTTATTTACAAACAAAACAAATCAGCGGGAGCTGGAATTTTGCTGGAAATGTAAAAACACTTTATTTCTTTGCAAATGTC
Organism: Staurois parvus; assembly: GCF_062004578.1. NCBI lineage: Eukaryota > Metazoa > Chordata > Amphibia > Anura > Ranidae > Staurois > Staurois parvus. The sequence goes on along the minus strand of NW_028318430.1, from coordinate 14,553,877 downwards.
ATTGTTTCTGTAGAGGATTGAATTTACATTTTTTAAAATAATTTCTTACTTTCTTTCACTGTAGCTTGTTCCTCAGGGCAGTGCCAAGCCCCACCCCCTCTTTCTCATGTCATTTTTTGAAGATCCCTTACCTATTGGCCCAGAAAATGGCTATTAATGTTTTTTATCTTACATCTTCCATTGACTTCAATTGGATTCAGGTTTGGCACCTGAACTTTTGTCATGTTTAACCACTTGCCTACCAGGCACTTATACCCCCTTCCTTACCAGGCCAATTTTCAGCTTTCAGTGCTGCCACACTTTGATTGACAATTGCGCGGTCATGCAACATTGTACCTGTATGAAATTTTGATAATTTTTTTCTCACAAATAGAGCTTTCTTTTGGTGGTATTTAATCGCCACTGGGCGCTTTACTTTTTGCGCTATAAATTAAAAAAGTGCAAAAAATTTGAAAAAAAAAAAAGTTTATTTGTTTCTTTTATAAAATTTTTCAAACAGGTATTTTTTCTCCTTCACTGATGTGCGTTGATGAGGCAGCACTGATGGGCACTGATAGGCGGCACTGATGGGCACTGATAGGCAGCACTAAAGGGCACTGATAGGCAGTACTAATGAGGTGGCACGGATAGGCGGCACTGATAGACAGCACTAATTAGGGGTCACGGATAGGCGGCACTAATATGCAGCACTGATAGGCGGCACTGATAGGTGACACTGATGATGGGTACTGATAGACGGCACTGACTGGCATCACTGCTGGGCACTGACTGGCGGCACTGACTGGCACAACCCCTGGGCACTGACTGGTGGCACTGACTGGCAGCACTGCTGGGCTGCACTGGTGGGTGGCACTGGTGGGCAGCACTGGTGGGTGGGCACAGGTGGGTGGCACTGGTGGGCACAGGTGGGTGGGCACAGGTGGGTGGCACTGCTGGGCACATGTAGGTGGCACTTCTGGGCACAGGTAGGTGGCACTGCAGAGTGGCACAGGTGGGTGCACTGCTGGGCACAGGTGGGTGCACTGCTGGGCACGGGTGGGCGGAGCTAGTGGGCGCACTGCTGGGCGGAACTTGCGGGTGGCACTGCTGGGCACCGATCATCAGGGCACTGATCATCAGTGCCCTGATGATCGGTGCCGATCCCCGCTCTGACAACTGCCGGTTCTCGGCAGTACTTTCCTCACGATCTGACAGCGTGAGGAAAGTGCAGCCGAGAACCGGCACTTGCATTTCCTTCTGATCAGCATGTCATTGGACACCGCTAATCAGGTGGTAAAAGGCCGCTGTGATTGGCCTTTTACCACATCACGTGATCAGCTGTGATCGCCGGGTGCGCGCCCCCTGGGGCGCGCAGGAGAGCGCGTTCTGGGAGGACGTCATATGACGTCCACTCAGAACTGGCCGGCCGCAGTGAAGCCGCCATTCGGCTATCTGCGGTCGGCAGCTGGTTAATTAACCAGTCCCTAACCAAACCCAAGTACATTTAGCTGATCACTAGTCTTAAGCAGAGTTTTTCTGTTAAAGATTAGAATACAAGTTAGAATGGGTAGATGGTAAATGGACAGGTAGAAGCGGAATTAAAAACATTTAAAATAAAGCCTCAAACAGTGTCATTACATTCCAGTCACCCTAGGACATACATTAAAAAAATACTAGACTAGACTAGGCTAAATAATATGAAATGCATATTGTCTTGGCTATTGCCGTAGTATAATTCTATATTTGTCTGTGTTCTCTACTCATCCAAGATAAAAAAAATGAAAAAATATTAGCTCTAAATAACGATGCCTAAATAGAGGCATGGTTCCTATTTCATAGGGGCACCCACAATTGAACATTAATGGCAAGTAATCAATTTCTTTCACTCCCTTCTAAGGGCAGTTCATTTTTTTGGCCTACAGCTGTTTGTCATTGACAAAAAAGGGCAATGGAGTTTCTCAGTTAGCCACAGCAAGATGAAGTCTGATCATTCTCAATCATTTTAGCTAAGTACATGTCACTGTCAGGTAAGTCAGATTGAAAAAAATGGTATTAATAATGGTTTCTATAGTGGCAATCCTGAAAAAAGTGCTGAAGGGGAGACAAATGAGGCACAGATTGCTGAGCTGGGATGGATGCGGCATTGACATTTATAGTTACATTTTGTAAAGTTTAACTTTAGGCAGATATAAAAGACAAAAATTAATGCAGCAACATGATCATTAGTTTATCATAAAATGTATTTATTTAACATGTGAGCAGTTTAAGGTTCCTAATTTGACTTGGTGTCAGCCTCTTACAGTACTTTTTTAGCAAAGCTCAAGGGGAGGAAGAATGAGCACAAGGATTTAATCAGATTTGTTGCAGTGATGCAGAGCATGATTATAAGAGGAAAGAGCAGAGTGACAAAAGTGTGCTTATTATTGTGCTGCTTCTCCTTTCATTGTCCAGTCACAGGATAGTGAAGTCCTGTTAGGTGAAAGTAAAACTGCAGGGAAGAGAGAATAGGTCCATTCCCATGCCATACAGGACTATGCTGTGTGGCAGAGCTGTGTAGCTATCAGGGCTTCATGGTTAGACATAATAATAATCATTTTGACAGTTACAACAACTTTAATATGAGTATTTAATCTGTGTATTTAGATATTTTTCTAAAGTTCTAAAGTTTTGTAAGCAATACCACTGGAAATTTTCTCTATTTTAGAAATGAAGGCATGGGTAAAAGGATGTTGAAAAGCACCTTTGGAGGATACCGTTCTACACCTAACTTGTTTCATTCAGATTCCATTACGATTCCGCTAAGTGTGGGAAGCTTGGCACAGTCTGCACCTGGAACATCTGGCAGATCCATGTCTCTGCACACAGTATTAAGTTTAGATGACAGTGGTAACCTACAGTCACCTAGAAAACAGCCTCCTCCAAAACCAAAGAGAAACCCTACTACAAGATTAAGTGCTTCTTATGAAGCTGTTAGTGCGTGTCTTATTGCTGCAGCCAAGGATCTTGATAATGAAGGTAAGAAATATTTCTCTGGGCTTTTAAATGTATACAGCACAAGCAGTCATGTTCTAAACTAACACATAATCATGTAACATCATTAGTTACAAATAAAGCTATTGAAACACAAGGGGTTGATTTATTATAAACGGAGAATGCAAAATCTTGTGCAGCTGTGCATGGTAGCCAATCAGCTTCTAACTTCAGATTGTTCAATTTAGCGTTGACAAAAAAAACTATAAGTTGATTGGTTTATATGCAGAGCTGCACCAGGTTTTTCACTCTCCAGTTTTAGTAAATCAACCCCAGTGTATGTTGTTTACACAATGAACATTTGTTTTAGAACACAAAATGTGCATTTGAAAGTAATATTATTATTTGATTTAAAGCTGCTGATTAATTATACATATAAATAAAGGGTTGGGGTAAGGTTTAGTGGGAAGAGAGGTTTGGATATAGTATATGATAGTTAAACCCATTTTCAGTTTAATTGTATTAACTAGTTCCAGACTTTGGTCATGCTACACATGTAAAAAAAAAAAAAGTCATCATTGTACACAAGACATGTGTAGCACATCCAGTCTTTCTACCCTGCTCCCCTCTCTCAGCACACAGCAATTTAGCTCTGATTAGCCACTTTCTCGCTGCCCTATAGTAGAACAACTGCTAAAGGGCAGCAGGGTTGCGCAAAATCACGTATATATATATACATGATTTGCATTTCCGTGTAGGGAGCGCTCACACGTGCACATGTCTAGGTATGTCAATCACGGAGTCCTAGCCTGAGATTCCCCACCGCCACACTCCGGTGTTCGCCATGGAAAATTGATAGGGGAGAGACGTATGTGTAAACAACACAGGTCTCTCTCCTGTTAGCAAGAACATGCTGCTTTGTATTTCTCTGCACAGTAGAGAAAAACAGAGCAGCATGTCTCCCTAGTAAAACACACACAGCACATAATGTTAAACAGCACAGCACATAGTTAACACTTTGATCGCCCCAGATGTTAACCCCTTCCTGCCCAGTGTCATTAGTACAGTGTCAATGCTTTTTATTAGCACTGATCACAGTATTAGTGTCATTGGGATGCCAGTGGCAGTTAGTCAGCTCCCACCCAGTGTCAGAATGCCTGCCACAGTCCCGCAGTCCCGCTCTAAGTCGCTGATCGCTGCCATTACAAGTATTAAAAAAAACACCATTTGTAGATAGCTATAACTTTCACATTAACCAATTAATTTACATGTATTGGGATTTTTTTTTTAGCAAAGACATGTAACAGAATACATTTTGGTCTAAATTTATGACAAAATTTGCTTTATTACATTTTTTTGCTGGATATTGTTTATAGCAAAAAGTAAAAAAAAAATTTTTTTTTCAAAACTGTTGGTCTTTTTTGTTTATAGCGCAAAAAATAAAAACTGCAGAAGTGATACCTCTGAAAAAAAGCTCTGTTTGTGGGAAAAAAAGGACACAAATTTCATTTATGTACAGCGTTGCATAACTGCGCAATTGTCAGTTAAATAACGCAGCGCCGTATCACAAAAAGTGGCCTGGTCAGGAAGGAGGGTAAGTCCTCTGGAGGGCAAGTGGCTAATGAAAGCTGGCATTCCTGTGTATACAGAGAGTCTGAAAGGGTTTATAAATAACACTTTCTCAGACCCTACTGAAAGATACAATGTAACACACTGTTACTTTTTTATCATTCTGTTCATTAATCAGAAGATCGAAGAGATAAACTTCAATTAGAAGATGAAGTGAGAGGAGATCTCCCTAAAGTGATAATTCCCTCTTGGACAGTTGTCACAGGAACAAATGCCTAAATTGGAAGGTTTTCCTTTTTTCCCCTCTTTCCATTTTGTCCTGCTAAGAGTGGTCATGACAAATAAAAAGTGAATTTCCCTAGTTGGGACACAGACAGCAGTAACAGGGATTCTTCGGCTGCACTACTTTATTCAAACATTTAGAAAAACGTTTTGGCTTTAAACAAACATACTTTAATATATGTTTTAAGGTTCACTTATCATTGGTCCTCTCTTCCATTCTCTCTTCTCCTCCTCCCTGTCTTCCTTTCCTCTCTCCGTCTCTTCTCCCCTTTCTTTTCTGTTCCTTCCTTTCTTCTCTTCCTCTTCTCCCTTTATTGTTCTTCTTTGCTTCTCCTCTCTCTCTCTTCTTGCTCTTCCTCTTTTCTTCTTCTCCCTCTCTTCTCTACACTCTTTTCTCCTCCCTCTTTCTTTCTCTCTGTTCTCTTCTTTCTGTTCTACTTTTTGTTTTTGCTATCCTTCTCATTATATTCTCTTGCTCCCTTTTTCATTAACTATGATATTGTTTTCCTGTTTTAGCTCTCTACCGGCCAAGACCACATAGTGATGATTACAGCACCATGAAAAAAATTCCACCACCAAAACCAAAGAGAAGTCCCAATACAAAGCTTAGTGGCTCCTATGAGGAGATATCCGTCCATAGATTTGGTGAAGTAAAATCATTAAGTGTGCTAGTCAGAAAATGCAGTCGGGATATGGGAACCATACAAAGAGCAGCCTCTGCAGATGGACCACATCCAGGGATGCTGTCTGTATATATGTCACAAGAAGAAGATGATAATGAGCCAGTATATATAGAGATGGTTGGTAATGCTAAGAAGAGTTGTCCACCAGAAGTTGGCAGTCCAGAACAAGGAGAAGCTGTATATGAGGAGATGAAATATTTCAATCCTGATCAGATAAATAGCAACACTGTGCAGACCAGTGCCTCACACTTTTTTTTGTCAAATATGAACTTAGTTGATGGCTGTGCCATAAGTAAAAAAGACGATGACCAGTTCAGGGAAACGTACGACATACCAGCTCCTTTTCCAAACCTCCTTCCTCATCGACCTCCTCTGCTGGTATTTCCTCCTGCCCCAGTTACTTGTTCACCTGCATCTGATGAGTCCCCCTTGACTCCATTAGAAGTAATAAAACTTCCTGTACTTGAAACCAACATAAACTATTCTATACAGTCCGAATGTTCAAGTCCAATATCTCCTCAGTGTGCAAAATATCAAAAAGGGGACAGTGAAATACCTTCATCACCAGCACAGAGTTCATTTTGTGTTACAAACAAAATGTCCCCACCTTCTACACCTCCACTGCAACCAACCTCAGCTCCTTACAGTTCCACTACACACTTTACTTTTCCCACTGAGACTCCATATGCCTTGTTAGTTAATTCTGCAAAGAGGTCTCTTCATACAGATACCCTAAAAACTCTTTGTAGACCTAGTCCTTCTGTAATTGATACTTCTTCTAGCACAGTGACCAAATTGCCCTTTTCTTCACCAGTAAAAATTCCAAGGACTATTCAAACTAAATCTCCTACTGTATTTCCAGCCAGCGTAACCAACAGTAGCAATGTGACAAGTCCTCTGGATGAGTTAACTACCCTTTTTAATTCAGGGAGGAGTCTACTTAGAAAATCAGCAGCTGGCAGGAAAATTCGTGAAATGGAAGGTATGGAAGAAATACAGTTACTTTTTTTGTTACATTGTGATATTAATGCGCTTTATTTTACAATGCAAGGCTGATTCCCAAAAAATGATGCAGCAATTGCCCAATGCAGATAGCATTCTTTGAGTGCCATTCATTGTGTGCCGTAAAAGATTTTATTTTTATACTGTATATTCCATTAGGAATACATTCAGTCAGTTATAACTCTTTAATTTAAAAATGACATCTGTATCCCAGACCTAGTGTGCAGAGTAGTAGGGGAGCTGCAAGGTGTTCTGTTCTCACCACTGCCCAGGAAGGGTGGGGTTAATAAAATATTTACAAGTTGGATGGACATATATAGCTGGCTGCAGATCCTTTTCAATGCATCGTTGCAAATGCAAAATTAATAATGGTTGAATTTGTGCTGAGATAGCCATTCTACTCCATATAGACTTTCTCAGGCACAACCATGAATCATCAGATCGGGCTTTATGGGTTTTACACTATATACTGTATTTATTTAGACTGATTGGCTGGATAAGCCCAATGTGTTGGCAGCAAAAGAAAAAAACTGAAGATTTACTAAATAGTAAACACATCTGGCTTTAATAGATTTATGACCAATGGTACCAATGTTGATCATGTTTCTTCATTATTGAATATTGAAAACATATCATATTGTTATAGGTTTCTCAAGATTATTTTTTAAATAGCTAATTGTACTAACTACATGTCTTCTACACCATGCCATACCATATAAACACAAGTCAAACTTTTATTTTACGTTTTGGATAGATTAGGAAGGGTTAAGAACACATGTCAAGTTTTTGTTGATGACTGTGCTCCCACTGCCTAGTTTCACAGCTCCTGGGGAGGGAGGATTTTCATTCTCTTTGTAGCGAGCCCCCCTTACTTCTTGTTGCACTTTCCCCTCTCTATCCAAAGCTAAAAAAAAAGTATTGGCTATACATATATTTTTAAACATTATAGGTGTAGTTACATATGGGTGTGTATGCTGCTAAGATGTATGTCTGATACAGGCCCAACAGTATTATTGAGAAGGTAGAGATTTTTCCCCTTACATATATAGAAAGGGCTGTACAGATTGAGACAGCGGTAATAATGGAAGATATCAGCTACCCTGAAACTGAATAGTATGAATAGCAGGGGTGACTGAAGGTATAATGATGAGACTGCTTAGACAACCTTTATTAGCTTTTTTGCTTGGATTGACATGCCCAAAAAAAGAAGCATGGCCATTTTCATTAAACCCTGTTTTAATACTCATGGTGTGCAGGTGAGAATGATGAGCCAAATAGATAATGATAGCGTGCCATCTTTTTTTTGCTTATGGTATTGTTCCTCCCTCTCAAGAAGTGGCTTTCTATACATGTAAGGGGCTAAATCCCTACCTTCTCAATAATACTGTTGGGATTGTAACAAACATACACATTAGCAGTACGCACACTCATATTGACTTGCACCATTGAGGAGAAAGTGGCTAGTTGGGTTATCATTGTGCACACAGTACAAAACAGCAAGCACCATTCAGACATTTCACAGTGGCTTGTTCTCTGATGAAGTGTTCATGTAATACAAAACTGGCTTGTCCATGACATGCTGTAAGCTTTTTATTTTAAGCTGGGCATTACAGAAAGGTTGTAAATATTTTGAATATATATTTTAACAAAGAGTCATCAATATGTCATAAAGGAAGTAACCACAAATAATTGGTGCTTTTGAACAGGTATGCTCAGAGACTCGTTATAATCCACTGAGGTCGATATAGGTTGCGGGAATTAGTTGGCCATTTCAGAACTAGTACAACTGTTTTGCCTATTTGGCCTAAGCACCTGCATCTTGCTGCATAATGCACCTTCTGATACACCAAACTCGCATAGTGTAAAATCCTCAGTAAAACACTTTACTGTAGTTAAATACATCAGCAGAAGTACTGTATATACAGCAGTTGGCATTAACCAGACTACGATTCCCACAATACTTATTGTGTAAACATCCCTTGTGACAGCAATAGGCTGTGACAGGTACTCTTTATGGGGAGATCACTCTTTTGGGTTCCAGTGCAGCCAATCAGGTGCAGATTGGTCTGATCGGCTGTTTCACTGGCTGGGAACCAGCCAGTAAACAAAGAGCTGGGACCAGAAGTGACTAAATCATCGTTGCCTCTGGTTTCTGATGTCACACAGTGGAAGGAACAACTTTTGTAATACCTGCTGCAAACCGTCCCCATCATAATACCTTCTATTTTCTCCACTCATTAAAAGATGAATTTATAAAATTATTTTAGGGCAAAAACACGCAGTTTAGCACACTACATATTTTGCTTGCCAAAAGTCAAAAGGGGACTTGGATTCTCAGACCATGGGGTTGATTTACTAAAACTGGAGAGTGCAAAGTCTGGTGCAGGTGTGCATGGTAGCCAATCAGCTTCTAATTTCATATATAAAACAAAGAAATATCACCGAGCGCTACCTAAAATAACAATAGCTGCTAGAACACTGAAAAGGCAACCATAAACCTCCCAATGTAAATATCAATAAAAATAGGCGCAGCGCTTAAAACAAGGTATAATACATTAATATCAAGGTCCCTTGAAATCCTTTATTGGGCTCTCTCTGTGAGTGCCGTTATTCACAGAGCCTACAATAGAGGTGACTCGACGCGGTGATACCTGTCAAGGGACCCAGAGAGTCTAATATAGATGTGACCCGACGCTGTGATACCTGTTCAAGGACCCAGTGGTGTATAGGAACCTGGCCTGACCTGGGAGCAGATGACCTGATTATACCTGATGAGACAGGATTAATCTCAAATGCATGTTTTAAGCGCGCTTCTGGTGAGTGAGCATTTCACTTATTCAGACACATCATCTGTCACCCCTGGATTAGATATCCAAACACATTGGTTGTGATCTAATGAGATCTTCACGTTCTTATATTTTGGACAATCTACCACTAATACCATCACCATGTGGTGATGATCACTTTGCACTTTATATTTATATATCCATCTATTAATGTATTATACCTTGTTTTAAGCGCTGCACCTATTTTTATTGATAGCTTCAAATTTCAGCTTGTTCAATTAAGCTTTTACAAAAACCCCCCCAAAAAAACTGGAAGCTGATTGGTTTCTATGCAGAGCTTCACCAGATGTTTGCACTCACCAGTTTTAGTAAATTAAACCGCATGTGTGCTATACACCTTGTCAGAATATTTGACTGATGCAAACATTACAAAATGAGGGGCTACTGTATAGACCAAGAAGTCTTCAACATCCCTCTTGCAATGTACTTACCCCATCTGATAGGCACAACTCTAAAGGTAGTACAAAAAATGAAATTTTTGTCCCTCTCATTTATATGCCTGATTAATGACACCAGTCATAGGGAAGCCAGACTTCTTTCCCGACATGCAAAACTGGCAAGAACTAGACAGCAACAAATTTAGACTTTTTCACTTTGTTCCCCAAGGGTTCCTAAGACCCAGATCTAATATATAAAGAATGGTTCCACTCTGAAGAGCCATGCAAGTGTGACATTTAATTGATTCCTTGAAACCTTGACTACCTCATATGAAAGCATGTGCCTAAACCCTAAGCCCCCTATTCATTTGCTTGCTGATGACTGCTTTCCTTGGTGCTGAAACTGTAGAAACACAGCTCTATACCATATAATAAGCTTGTATTTATTTATTTTTACTGTAAAAAAATGTGACCACCCTCGCTGAGGACTAACCAGCCTGATGTGCCAGTAATTCAAGGTAGTATTCTCACAGCAAGGGAGCAGCAAGCATGCAGCCCCCTGCTATGTTGATACCAACCCACATACTTTTCCACATTGAGGTTGCTGTAAGGGGGCTTCACAAAAAAATGGGGGTTCTCCCCCAAAGCACTCTTTTCCAATGCTGCCCAATACACTAAATAACTGATGTCATAGGAGTATACCCACTTTCAAATGACACACCTTAATAATCACTGATGCTGGCAATTCTTTTTCAAAGACGCATACTGTAGTTAGTTAAATGGGGATCACTGTATATAGATCACTGTATGTATGGTTTCCAGTGATTTTATTATAAATACACATGTATCCTTGAAGTGTTACTAAACCCACAACAGTAAAATCAGTCTGTAGATGCAGTAAAGCATGCTTGTTATACTCACTGTGGGGTTAATCCTCCACATTGTGTAAAAAGTATGTTTGATCCTGTCTTCATTGATCCTCCCCTTCTTCTAGTGTCTCCTAAATATATCCTGATAGAACAAAAGCTCAGGGGCAAGCTGCACAAGCTCAGTTTGGTGTGCATTGTTTGAGAAGTTTTTTTTTCTTGAGAGAGTGCATGTGATCAACACAGGGCCACTCAGCACTCTCCAGACAAAGGTCAGGGGTCCTGCATCCTCCTACAGGAGAATGAAAACTCCTCCAACAAGCTGTAACCAGTGCTCTGCTGGACACTGATAGAAGTCACAAGACTACTCTAAGTGCTGATGAGAAAAGGTATTTAGCAGTTTATATTTACTAAAATAATTGCATTTCCATGTTGTGCATACTGTGAGAGACCAGATATAGTGAATGCAGGGTCCTGGGTTTAGTAACACTTTAAGGTCCAACTTCTGGAGAGTCAGAATCAAAGTATAACATACACCATGAAGATAAAAAAACACTTCAACCATCATTATGAAGAGCTGTTTATGAACTACAAATCAGGGATAAAAGAAAATTTCTAAGTCGTCAAATAAACCTTGGAATTCAGTCAAATCACTAGTTAAGGGATGGAAAGAATTTGGCACAACTCTAAATCTACAAAGAAGAGACCATCCACCAAACGTAAGGGATCATGAAAATAAAGGAGGCCAGTGAGGGAGGCAAAAATAGGAGACCTTTGAAATTCCTGAGAGACTTACAGGCCTACATGGCTGTAATTGGTTGAAATATGCACACAATTGTTGCCTGCATTGCTGTAATTGGTTGAAATATGCTCCCAATTGTTGCCTACATGGCTGTATTTGGTTGAAATATGCACACAACTGTTGCCTGACTTCCTCAACAGTTGCAGCTTTATGGGGTTGTGCCAGAAACAAATCCATTGTCTACTAAAACACACATGATATCAGTTTGCCATAAGACTCCATCCAACTTCCACATCTGGAACTCAGTTTGCTGAAATACATTGCATTTTGCTTTGAACGTGACAATTTCTAATTAGCTTGATGGCAGCTTCTTAGGAAGACACAGCTTAGCAAACAAATATCCAACATTCACCCCCTTAGAAGAAATTCTTTGCAGAGTTAAGTTCATACTTGTCTTGATAATTTGATAATGACTTCTTGGGTATATCTTCCAAGAAACCCTGGAAATATTATACAGAACATTGTCATGAAATCTCTCATGTGTATACTGTGCATATAGCATTCAGCAATGTCCTTCACTGAACCTATATTCCAAATTAAAATTCCATAAAATGTTCTGTTTTGAGATGTTTTGTCAGTGTTTATGTATTTTTTAAACATAACAATAATGAAAATTTAAAAACAAATCACTGCTACAAGATATAAAGCACAACAGCCTAGAGATGCCTGTATACATCTGCAGCAGCCACCAAAACTCTCCCAATTTGGCTAAATCCTGGACCTTTCTGACAGTGAAAGCTTCTGCATTTCCTGAAAGTGACCAATATTAATGCCCCTTCCTATTGCCTGTGATGCTGCCTTTCATAATTATGAACCAACAGGAATGATGGGAGGGTTTGGGAGACTGCTGCTGGCATGTGCACTTTATCCCTGGATACCTGCAGCAGTTTTATTTTCCATGACAAATTCTCATTAGGTCTTAGCTTGTACCCCTTTATGTTGTAGTTTATGTTTTCTACCTCTATCTTCATATTTTAAATAACTATTATTGTATTATAATTGTTGTAAATAACTATTTATCCCTATTTTTGGGCAATTTGTTTCTCATACCTTTCTCCCACAGATTAATTCATTTTTCTAAATACATCCCATGTACATGTAAAACTCTAGGGTAAAAACATTGATACACTCTCCCCTACAAAACTATATACTACAGAAGACAACAAAAAATACTGGACAGTAAAGTAATTAGTTTATTTTAGTCAGGCAAATTTGAAATCTTGCATATCAGTAGTTTTATCACCTGCAGCAAGCAGATGGCAAATGTTGAGCTAACATTTCTTGACATTTTATTTTCTATTTTTTTAAGCACATTAATCTTTTAAGAAGAACCTGTCACAAATTAGGGTTGATTGATAATTATTGTTTATTGACTTCTGGACTCCTTGCTAGTTCTTGGACTGTAAAATCATTTAGTTTCATTGCAAGTGACATTTCTGCCCAAGACCTAATATTTGGTCTTGAAATCCGAGGTTGTTTACTTCCTTTCACATTACTATTTTACTTTATTTACTTCATATACATTTTTTTGTAAAATACCCGCCATGCATGAAAGTAATACAATGTGAAAGAAATAGGAAACTGTATAATTCATGATGTTAACTTAGATAAGTCAAAGACATTATATAGAAGCCAATTTCACATACGGTCATGTGCAGAAAAAGACATGGTTACTACTAATTGCAATCTGAGTAGGTTAATAATGGATCAAAAAAAGCTTAATAAAACCAATTGAGTGACTATATTACATATTTGGATAATCAGCAATAATGTGTTTATCATGCTATAGACTGAATTGTATTTTTCATTACTTAGTAGTTTTATGGGAGGGGAATGCGAGCTTTCAATGTTTCTGTTCTGAATGATATCTATAGTGGTTTTTGCCATTTCAGTTGCAAAAAACTATGGAAAAAAGCAGATAGAAGCCAAATACTGTATCTGTCATCTGGTGTTCATAATCTGTAAAATTGTGATAGATATTCCATGTATTGAAAGACAGGCTGCCAGTACAGTGCACCCATTCAGCAACCTATTCTCATTTCCAAGGTGTTGAGCTGAATCTGAATACAAGCACTGGGGAAGATACCGCAATGCCAGATACTCAAGATACGAATGCAAATAATCAAGATAACCAGCCATTAAGCACTTTATCTACCTGTGAACCATGTGAGAATGGAAACTCTGTTTCTAGTGGTAAGTTCCAATTAGAAGAAAAGGGAAAACCTGTATGTATGCACCACAACCAAAAAATATTTTCTTTTCATAGTTTCAAACTTCTTTTGATTTTGTGTTTTACCACAAAAAAAATGTATATTTTGCTTTTCTCTGGCCTAGTACACCTTGTGCAGCTAGTAGTAAGCAACAGCAAGTTTTCACTTCACATCACTATGGAAGATTGTTTGTTTTATATGCACAAAATGCTGTCATGCAACTATGAACATAAAAACGTTACCACGCTTCACAGAGAACTAATTTCAGCGGAACAGAGGTTGACTCCATTTCCATCAATGTTGTACTTCATGTGACCGTAAAAAAAATATTTGAATGTTGTGGCTTAATTGGAAATAATTTCAATTGTAAAAGTTTTTATAGAGACACTGTCATCACATAACACTTTTATGCTACTCACATACAAAATATTTGAAATTTGTACTCACTGATGCTGCCTTTGCTATAGCAATTCCTTATGCCTTTTGTCCATAATAGCCCTGTGGATGTCTTCACCCTCTGAAGATTTTATTAGGAGTGTCAGAGTCTCTGTTTTAGGCCCTGTACTGGCTCTGATGTCACTAAGGTGGTTGGCTGCTGGCTATAAAACTTCCAGAACCTGAGGCTGTATGCAGGAGAATGCACATGGTCAGTGACAGCATTATGTACAGATGATCAGCCCATGCAGAAAAAAATCATCCTGTTCTCTACTATCACTCACAAAGCACTAGAGGATTTACAAGTTGCAGCTGGACACCATGGTGAAACAGGAGGGAGAACGCAGCAAGGGCTGTCTAGAATTGTTGGATGATGAAAACTACATCACCATCACTGACAAAAGGGATAATGAATTGCTATGCATGGGCAACACCAGTAATTGCTTTTTATGTGAGAAGCCTGTGCAGTGTTTCCTCATGTCTCTTTAAAAAAATGACAGGCACATGTTGAATCAGTGTGGCCTCATTCACATGTACAAGGGGCATGTTCTGATGTAGAGCTACTTGCTGACAGTGACATTTTCTTTTATATATTGCCATTTTTACAATAATGCGATCATTTTTTTCAAGTAAATTTATTTAATCTCTCTCTCTCCTTGAATTTGAGCTGTGTATGGCCTGCATGTCAACCCATACCTTCAGATTACAAATCATCCACACCCACCTTCATGCCACAACCACTTACCTGATCTAGGAACACCTTCCAATAAATCAATAAATTGATAATCCACTCCAACTATGAATGACAGCTTTATATGTTAAGTATGTAAGGGGAGGTACATTCTGAGTAAATATAAACTGCTGGCCATAATGGATCTAACATGGTGTCATTTTAATTTAACTATGTTAATACATAATTACGTGTTTTAGTTCTGTGCTCTAACATTTTGATGTTCATGCAGTTTGGTATTTTGACATATTATAGCATCCTAAAAATGCCTGGAAGATTTAGCCCCCTTCCTGACCAGGCCATTTTTTCGTAATATGGCACTGCATTACTTTAACTGACAATTGTGCGGTCATGCATTGCTGTACATGAATGAAATTTATGTTATTTTCCATACAAATAGATCTTTCTTTTGGTATTATTTGATCACCTCTGCGATTTTTACTTTTTTACTTTTTGCGTTATAAACAAAAAGAATGACAATTTTGAAAAAAAAATAATTTTTATTTTCTACTATAAAATATATCCAATAAAAAAATGTACAAAATCAAACTTCTTCGTAAATTTAGGCCAAAATATATTCTGCTACATATTTTTGATTAAAATAACTGCAGTAAGTGTATATTGATTAGTTTGCGCAAAAGTTATAGCGTCTACAAACTATGGGAGATATACTGGAATTTTTTTTAATTTATTTTTTATACTAGTAATGGTGGTGATCAGAGACTTATAGCAGGACTGTAATATTGTGCTGGACATTTTTATGCTAATTGACACTTTATGGGAATCAGTGACACTAATACAGTGATCAGTGCTAAAAATATGCATTGATCCCTGTACTAATGACACTGGTTGGGAAAGGGTTAACATCTAGGGCAATCAAAGGGTTAAATGTGTGCCTAGCTATGTGCACGGTGTACACTAGGTGGTGCTTGTACTAGGGGAAGTGAAGGATCATGTTCCCAGCTTTCCAGAGACACAAGATCCTTCACTTCCCCACCTGTCAGAACAGAGCTCTGCCTTGTTTACATGTTCTTTCTCGTGCCCAATGATCAGTGGGTGCTGGCGAACATCTGTTCACTGGCTCTCACAGATTGGCCTCTTCTGTGAGTGTTCACAGCAGCAGCGAGCAGCCGGCGGAACGTGCACGCCTCCTATGGCGGAAGTGCAAAATCACGTATATATTTATTTTATTTATTTCAGGTACTTATATAGCGCCGTCAATTTACACAGCACTTTACATATATATATTGTACATTCACATCAGTCTCTAACCCTCAAGGGGCGTACAAGCTAAGGTCCCTAACTTACATTCATACATACACATACTAGGGACAATTTAGGCAGGATCCAATTAACCTTCCAGCATGTCTTTGAAGTGTGGGAGCAAACCGGAGTACACGGAGGAAACCCACGCAACACAAGGAGAACATGCAAACTCCAGGTAGGTGGTACCATGGTTGGGACTCGAATCAACAACCCTAGTACTGCCAGGTGGAAGTGCTCATCATTTAGCCACTGTGCTGCATATATACGTGATTTTGCACAGGAGGTCCGCTCTGTAGCAGTAAACCTGCTAAAGGATGGTCTTCTAGTGGTTAAAGATAATCGTAATCTATGAAACAGTTAAATGGATCTTTCTTTTATTTAATCAAACTTGCAGATCAAGGGAGTACAGGAGAAAGGGATGTATGTTGACCAGAAATAATGACATGGATGGTCACATTGCTCCTGGACTTAGCATTCTATCTATTCGGTATTCAAATAAGTAACATTTGGCTGTAGTGGTGCATTCAACATTAATGGGCTGAGGACATTAGGCGTAATCTAAAAGACAATCTTTGCATAAATGTTCAACTTTCAATAAGCTTTTGCAACAGTGAAGTGCCTATTGAAGAGACTGCACTTTTATATATAAAAAAAACCACCTACCAAAAAACATTCACTGGTCATTCAGTGGATAAATACAATTCTGCAGTCAAGCTATACCTTGGATAAAGTTTTTTCTTATTGCACTATAAACATTATAAGTTATATTTAAGTCTACTATGGCAGTGATGCCCCTGAACTTCAAAGGGCACTTGTAGGTTACCTTTAATGCCTATAAAATCATACTATCACATTAAATATGTCACAGATGATTTTACATGTACCTTAATAAAGATTCTTTATGTGCATAGTTGTGATAGTGATAGCATGGTGTTTACACAAGTGTGTGCAAGGGAAATTTTTCAGAATGTAATCAACAGTTTTAATTTATCTTTCCAAACTGTACTGGCGCTGACTTCAAGTCACTTATCTGTGTTGACGTACTTCAATGAACTTTTGAGCACATGGAAACTTTGCTTTTTTGATAAGGCATCTTATCATATTGCCGTTCATAGAAATGAACAGATGAATCACTGATGCTATGGCCTTAGATCAAGGCTTTTCATTGATATGTGAGTATTGTAGTAAACGTAAATGATGTTTTGAAGTCTTTGAAAACTTGTAGGCAGTGCACAGCATGCTTAGTTTTCTATTTTATTTGTTTGGACAATGACACTTAGAAGAAAATTGAACTAAAGGAACTATAGAAGCAGCCATGGCAAACTTCCTTCAGGAAAATGGCTTTTTTGACCTCAGCAATTTGAGTCTCTGACCACCAACAAGCATTCAACTAGTACATTAAAGGGAAAGTCAAAACTCCTTATCTGCATATTTGTTCTGGGTCAGTGATTCAGAAAATATTGAAACCTGTGAAGCAGCATAACAGGCAACCAGTGTTTAAAAGGGGAATTCAGTAATAGCAACCCATTTATTTTCTCATTACAGGCTTCCTTTAAGCTACTATAGACTTGGAATGGCAGTCAGCTGTTCTTCTATGAACTGCATAATTTAAAACCCTTATTCACAATTGTTTGGTGTTTGGTGTGTTGTAGTGCTTTACGCACAGTATTTTGCATGTAGATACACTTTGCCCTAAGGCAGTACAATCATTCCCATTTCAGCTCTATACTGAGGAGCTTACTGACACAGATTCATTCTCAAATAAGTCCTAGAAACCTATATAATAGTTTCTATCAGAATCTATAGTATGCTATAGTAAAATATCTTCTATATTTTAAAATTCACAAATCATTGAAAATTTAACTGTTTTTCCAAAATTGTAAACATTCATAAAATGAAATCTAGGCAGGTTGTTATAAAAATATTTGATATTCCACGAAATTTTCTTATTATGATAAATTTAACAGAGTTTACCTGGTAGATTAAACATTAACTGCAGTCCTTGTTTACATACTACAAAAGATTGTATAATTATATCTTAGGGAAAACATCAGAAAAGATGTAAGTATATATAAATATTGAAAGAAAAGGGAAAACATAATGAAACAAATGCATGCATTCATTTCTTTAAAAAAAAACCCTGGCTTTGATTCCCATGATTTCCATTCCCCGAACTATTTAGGGGTCATCTAATTGGACTGCAACCAATTGGATGAAAACACAGGGAGACCACCATTCTGCAGAGTTTTTTTTTAATCAATTCTTTATTTAAATAATTACGCAAATATTACAAAAAAAATACAATCCACCAAACCAGATATCAGTAGGTTAATACATGTATGTTAGTTGCAAAGCATGGTATTTTAATTTAGGTTTCACATTTTAAAGTGTTAAAGTTTACTTTATCATGACTACTTTTGTTCTGCTGACACATTCAGGTGAATGGACGTGGACCAAAAAAAAAGGCAGGAAATTTCCTCCCAGGCACAGCCCCTTCTCTTCCAGCTCAGCTAAGCATCAGGTTTTAGCTAGTGGCTGTAGGGGATGAATGTGCATTCTGATGCCTCTTTAAAAAGCTAATTTCATGGGCTTAGTTCTCGATTTTAGGGCATTATGTACCCACCCCTCTCCAGGGTACTATGCACCAGGTGAACTCACAAGCAGGGTACTTTACAGGTCCAGGGCAGTGATCCCTGGGGTGAATTATGGGCCTTCTGTCCCTGCAACTGGACTGGGAATTATGCGGAGCATGTGCCAGTCTCCCTGACATTGTTCTTTGTGTTTTTGGGAAACATGGGATCATTTCTGTGAGAAGTGCAACTCTAAAGTAGCAGTGTTCAAAAAGGACAGACCAGCAAGGCACAGGTGATGAACTCATTGCACGCATATGTGGTTCCGTTGCATGGGTGCCATTTTGCCATCTTGCTGGGCACAAATACTGTGTGATCACAGGCTCCTGAACCACTTCAGAACAGGACAGCTTCAGTGGTTCAGCTGCTGTCAGCTTCTGCACCTGCACAGCGCAGAAACCTACAGTTCAATTGGTCCCAGGGCACAGCAAGTATTGGGACACTTGTCTACTAAGGGTGACTTGCCCCTTCGGTGTTCTGGCTTGGTCTGACGCTCCTCTCAGCTGGATGGCTTGGGATGTTTTTCCTCATATATGCCTTTCCTCTACTGTAGCTTCTTCCTAGTCTGTTATGCATATGAAAGGTGGAGGCCATTCTGGTCATTCTAATCACACCTGCTTGGCCAAGAGGAATGTGATATGCGAACATCATACATTTCTTAGTAGACTAGCCGTGGGCTCCTCTAGTTTGGCCAAATGTGCTGTTACAAAATCCAATCTTCCTTTGTGGTTGCTGGCTTTTACTGAATGGCTATTGAAGCCAAAGTCCTGAGGGATAGGGGAATTTCTGATTCGGAATTTCTACCCTTCTCAAACTAAGAAAGTCAACCTTCAGAAAAGTGTACCACCATACATAGAAAGTGTAAGGCTCATAGGTTTCATCCATAACAGATTGTCATTGGGCACATTTTACATAGTGATATATTTTACTTCCAACAATTACACGGAACACAGTAAGACATATTTTTCTTGGTAATACAGAGATAACAATGTCAGAAAAGAGTGCCTCTACAGTACAGTGACACTTCCGCTGTCCTCAATCCTGCTACCAGATTTTGTCCTATGGCTAGTACCTTGAGAGTGAGAATAACTTAAGTAGACTCTCTGGCTCCAGATGTGTCTATTTTAGAAGTAGCTGTACCTTATGTAGCACCACCACCATGGTTTCCTCTAATTCTGAGCCCCATCACTCTGAACTGATTCCCATGTTGTGTCTACCATGACATCATCATCATCATCATCACTACCAAAATCTGGCGCAGAATAAGAGGTGTCATAACTAGCATTAGTAGCACTACCAGTATTACTAGAAGTGGTAACTATTGTGTCTTTCCACCTTCTGCCACACCTGTGGGTGCCAAAACAATTACCATCAATAACTGCTTAAGTTTCAATTCTGTTCTCACTGTCATTGCATTCCCCTTTTAAGACTAGAGTCTCAGCCTGTTGCAAAGTTACTTTGAACTTACATAAAAGTGGTGACTATATTAAGCTGTTTTTAACTACAACACAATTTTTATATTACTTGAGTTGCAAGTTGAGGATCTGTTAAATCATACACCACAAAAATAAGTGTTCTTATAGATACTTACAGAGTAGAGATCTTTTAAACTGGAATAAAAAAAATTGTATTGCATTGGCGGTGTTTCTTTCCCAAAAAGAGCAACAGCAACTATTTATTGAATATGTTAAAAGAAAAAATAGCTCTCTAGTTGTAGAAACTATAGGTATAGTGTTTTTGTACACTAAACTAGTAAAACAATTGTGGGTTTTCTAGTAGTAGTAGCTTCTGTGTGGAAATTGCATTTAACTGAGATACTGCTGTAATAGTGTTTCTGTGGAATATGTGGTGAATTAAAATCATTACTCTATGCAGGGAGAAATTTTATTAAACAAAATATGCAGAAAACTAGTACAGAAAGCAACAAGAAAGCTTTTTTTTCTAAACATTTTTTCTATACTACTAGCAACAGATGTACAGTTTGTGATGGGAAACTGTATTCAATTGTGAAATATTGTTTTGGGAATATAATTTTTTAATGTGAGTTTATATTTATGTACACATACATATACAGTATATGGGTCCCTGTCACATAGGTGATCCTGTGTCCATTTTTTTCAGGTGAACTTGATCAGTAGGTTTCTTTGAGAATTTGGGCAGGCAGATGTAAATGGATGTGTGTCTGTTTAAATTCAATCACCTCTGAGTCCCTCTAAATTCAGAACAAAAATGGAAAAAGTCTGTGTCCATGACAGTAGATATGACTAGACATGACTGGAGATAATCCGATGTACACAAACGCAAGATTCTTTACCTCCATCTGCCCATAGATCTAATATATCTAGGCTTTGAATGCTATAGGTTTAAAATGCAACAAAATACAGCATTGTCTTTGTGACATCCATTCCATTCTGCTCCGATTCAGTAGGAGTTCTGTTTATGGATCCCCACTGATGGGACACAGCCCATGTCTAAGGGTCCATACACACACCACTATTCAACTAGATCTGGATATACACAGTCAGTGTGTGTTGCAGATTGAAATTGATTGGGAGAGCTGACAGTTTTTTCAGATAGAGATAGTGGCTGCTGTACTAGTGCATTCACAGCACTGAGTGACTACTATGTTGTATTATAGTATGCTACTCTGAATTGGAGTTTGGTGGGCTACGCATTATTGTGTGCCCTCCTCTGTGTTCCAAGTGCATAGACCCAATAGTCCTTTCTAGGACTACTTTTTATGTGCATCAGCAACAACTTATTTGCTGCTTAGCTGCTGCCTCGTTGTTTTTAATGTATTTACTAGATTGATTTTTTTTTTATCTTATGTTTTCATATTTCTTTTTTACATTCAGGTGTATAATATTTTTGGCTATCAACTTCTCCCTATGACGTTGTGGCCTAAAGCTCCTTACATAATGTGAATTAGGGATGAGCCAAGTGTACCTGAGTTTATTTCACAGGACATTAGATGACCAGCTTGCAAGTTCTGAATGTTAATCTGAACCTTACTGAAATCTTTAAAATAAATTCTGATAATTTTCAACTCTAATAGGCAAGGGGCTCAGACCAAATCCAACTTCGGTCTGAATCCAAAGCTCATCCAAAGTGTGCATCAACTGTACAATATTTCAGAATTTTTATCTGTGAAATAACACTCTAATGTTGAGTATTAATTAAAATTCTGGTTGGTCTCTACCTCTTAAACTGTGGCACAGTAAAGCTGTGAGCCTATACAATATTTTTGTTTTTTTCCTGTTAATGGAAAAGCACAATATGCAGAGATTTAAAATCAGCACTTACAGCACATTTGACAAGCTTATTCTGAACTGTTTGTTAAACAATGTTTCTTAAATTGAATATTTATAGCTAAATATATGTTAAAAACACGTATAACTCCATTTTATAAAAACAAAAACATATATGCTGATGTATATTCAGTGATCACCCCCAAGAAATTGCATATCCTTAGAATTACATATTTACTTTTAGCAAACATTTGCAGATCACTTCAGCTTCTTTGGGACCACAACAACAGTATTTTATTGAAGATAAGAGTGTGAGCAGTAAATATTACAGCCTCTTCATATAAAATATGCATCCAAAAGATACAAGTAAAAGCATGTGTTGAATCAAACTATATAACATTGATGTGAATCTATGTGGAATACATACTCACAGGAGACATATTAAAATCAAGTTATAGCCAGCTGTCCCATGCCAGTGGTCAGTGCAACCAAACCCCTTTTCCCCGACTCTGCAGTAAGGAAAATTTTGTGGAAAGATTGAAAGGGCCAAGTTAAATTTCCTAAAAGTGTGGTATACAAAGGGAATTACAGGAATTCCATCCAAAAAGCTAGTACCTGCTCAGAACTGGAAAAACGGTGCACTCCACTCTGGACAAAACCACATTTGGCACGCAAAGTCCATCCCACTTCCTCCCTGCTCTTTAAATACCCAACTATTTCTGATTCAGGTGATGTCACTTCTGGTTCTGGTGACATCACTTCCATTTCCTGCAACGTTACATCTGGTTCAGCAGATGGCAGTTTCCTACCAAATTCTGCTGTGTTTCACACTGTAACACATGCATATTACATCCCCACAATGGATTATTGAACAGAGGATGCTAAAACACTAAGTGCCCCTAGGTGAGAGATTTGGAGAAACCACTGCGGAAATCCAGAACAGAATTTTTTTTAAAGGACCAGAACAAACACTATACCAAATGTCATCTGACCATCTACTGTACTGTATATAGATGGGCACTGGCAGAGGCACACAAGTGTATTATTTTCTTCAAATAAAAATAAAAATATGAATACTATACAGATAGTTATTTAACACAAATAACAGTAAAAAAAATATGGGAGAGGAAGAGAAATATGACATTTGTCCAGCACAGACTATTATATATGTAATATTATATTTAAGGGAAAAAGATAATCTGCTCATTTAAACCAAGAGGGATAGTGGCATTAGGTCATGTACCAATTTAGTCTTGCTTTGTAAAATAGTTTTATTAAAGTCACCTCCTCTCAGATTAGGATACATTCTATTTAAAGCTGTGAATTCAAGAATATCTGGAAAATAATTGTGAAAATGAGTGAAATGTCTCACCACTAGTGCACGAAGATGCCAGCTGTTAAAGTCGTCGTAAACCTCACTGATACTAAAAACATTTTATTTGCTCAAGTGCAGGTCACTTGATTGCTGTTGATTTCTAAGCTTTTCACAGACCTGGCGGTGGGTGTGTATACAGTGGCTAACAACATCTTCCCCTCTAGCTGCTCCTCCTCTCCTTTTTGTGATGTCAGACATGTCTGCCTGCTCTACATACGCCCACCAGCAGGTCTGTAAATTGCTCCAGAATAAACAGCACTGAAGTGACCTGTTGGTGGGTGTGCATGGAGTGGGGCAGACATGTCTAACAATCAGGACTGGAGGGATGGGATGTAGGCGTGGTTTATTCTGACCCAAGAAGATACAGTCACTCTGTGAGATTGCACTGTATTGCCTGTATCTAAGTGCAGGATGATAGAGGACATAAACTGACCGTGTTAGCATGGATATGCATTGATTGGCTGCCATGCTTAGTGTGGTCAGTTTACTATCAGGAGGAGAGGCACAAGCAGACAAAACCAGGTATTAGAGAAAAACAGTAAGCACTGATAGCAAAAGCAATATGAAAAATCAAGTCCAAATATATTAAATATACTATACATATTTTATTTTTAGGTTTACAAACACTTTAATGTCATAGACATAACCATATGTTCTTTACTAGAAAGGTTGTTTTGTCTTGTCCTGTAATAGCAACCTGCATTTAAATAATGAAAGATAAATAATCACCTCTGACTGGCAGTTAACATTATGTTTCGATTGTACATTTTGCCATTTAGTAAATTAAATCCAGTCCTGGTGCAGATAAATTGTACCCAAGGGCAGATGTCTACAGGGATCATCTTTGATATAGAGTGTAAAGTGACTAGGTACTACTTCGTTTCATAACAAATATCCCTTTTAAAGATAATATGTGGAGCACTATCAATAAATTTGGAAACTCTTTTTTTCATTTTTCAAAATATGTCAGTGACCACTCGGTATATCTTGATCAATGACTTTTCCTGAAAGAGCAGAAAAATGCCGGGGCTATTCTTAGCCCCCTTATATGCTCACTATAGCTTTTTGCGAATATACTCCTGTTCAAGAAACCAAATTGTAATTTTTTTGCTTTCTGTCAAAGTTGTCTTCTTTGGTGCAATTTATTTTTCAGCACAAATTTTGCCCCATTGGTATATTATTCATTCTTATTCCTATTATTACTTTTCTGTGAAATAACACCATCTAATTTTGATTTTTTTTTTTAACAAACCTGCCTTATGTAGCCCTCTGAAACTATGGCCTACTAGAGCTCCCTAAATAGTGTACATGGAGTCTGTAGAGTTTTTGTGGCTTTTTCTGTGAATTAACAGACTCTAATTTTGATTCCTTGATTAAAAACTGCCTGTTCTCTCCATCTGAAACTGCAGTTTACTAAAGCTGCTTACATAGTGTGCGAGTCTTTATATTATTTTTGCATTTTTGTGAAATACACTTCAAAGTTTTTTTCTTGAGTAAAACCTGCCTGGTCTCTACCTTGTAAACTGAAAGCTACTAAAGTTGCTTGCATAGCATTTATAGTGTATAATCTTTGTGGCTCTTTTATGTGAAACAATGCAATCAGAATTGTGGCCTACTGAAGCTGATTACACAGTGTGCAATAAATCTGTGGAATATTTTTATTTGGATTTTATTTGGAGAAATATTATACTCTAATTTTATATTTCTTGGCTAAAACCTGACTGGTATCTCCCTCTTAACTCTGGCCTACTAAAGCTGCTTACATAATGTGCATCAAACCAGTACAATATTTCTGGGGGGGATTTCTGTGAAATAGTACACTCTAATTTTGATATCTGGTCTCTCCCTCCTACACCGCAGCCTTCCAAAGTTGCCTACATAATGTACAAAATTATGTTACTTTTTCTGTGAAATAATACACTTTAACTTTGATTTCTTTATTAAAACCTGTCTGATCCCTTCCTCTGAAACTGTGGTATGGTAATCCTGCTTATATACTGTGCAGCTAGTATGTACAATATTTCTGACTGTCATCTTAGAAATAATACACTTTAATTTTTATTTAATTATAAAACAGCCTAGTTTCACCTTCTTACAAAGTGATCTAATGAAGCTGCTCACATACTGTGCACCGGTGTTTTAAAGTAGATGGGAACCCTTAAAACCTTACTGAATATCCTTCAGAAAACAAATGTTGTGTTTCTTGGGGAATTTGGATGGGGGAATAAAATATTTTTACATGTTATGCTGCTGATATGTAAATTGAAGCCTCTTTACAGCCTCTCCACAGGCACTGTCTAGTCATAATATGCTGTGTTTTTCATAGGCTATATGTTTTTTTTTGGATGCAATTTTTTTTCTTGCTTGCACCTGCTACACACTGGCCAAAAATTTACTTTCAGCCCATGTGTACAGCTGTCTGTTCTACAGAAACGGGTTTCATGAGCAGCTTCTGTCGCACAGGCATGCTGCAAAACCATCATTCGATCAATGCTGGCAGCCGATGGCTGCCAACTCTGACCAGTGTGTTCTGGCAGGGACCAGTGCCCCAGTCACAACACAAAGGCACTAACGGCAATCTCTGTGAGGTTTTTTTTGTTCAGCCAGCTGGGTTGAACGAAAAAAAGCTTCTAGTGTGTACATAGCTTAAGTCCACATGCATTTCACAGCTAACAGGATGCATGTGTATTTTTCAAGGTGTATTTCCTAATTGTTGTTGGCTGGAGATATTTGAACTCCAATGTTGGGGTATATTTTCTTATATGTACAGATCTGAACACCCAAATAATTTTTATCTGTCTGCAACAATTGATTGATAGCTGGCTCTTGCCAACACCTGATCTTCTTTGTTCTTATTAAGGGGTTAATTCACCTTTTCAAAAAAATGAAGAGGTGAACTAACACCATGCACCCTCTCCATCCCTGGTCCCTACTGTACTTATCTCCATGTAGGGTGGATCTAGAGTGGAGTAGCTGTATCTCTAGTGGTGTTTGATTGGTACATCTTGTAGTTTCTTATGTAATGGTACATCGAAGATCTTTGAGCCATAAGTCCCAGTGTTTCCGGAATTTAGCAGATGAGTTGTGTATTTGAGCAAAGGTTTTTTCGAAGGCTGTGTTTTTGTTCAGGATTTCAGTTACTGTGTGAATGGATGGCATTGTAGTTTGTTTCCAAAGCCTGGCAATACTCAATCGTGCCGCTATCAAAATATGCATTAGTACAGTTCTGGACTGTGGTGGCCAGGAATCTATTCCTATTCCCAAAAGTGCCAGGGCTGGATCAGGAATTGGAGAGGAGTTTGTAATTGATGTTATAAACGTGAAGATATCTAACCAGAATGGAGTAATTTGTGGACATTCCCACCATATATGGTACAAGGATCCTTGTTGGTTACAGTTCCTCCAGCATAATGAGGAGTAGCGGTTGGATGAACGTGCTGCCAAATGTTGTGGAGTTATGTACCATCTGTGTAATATCTTTTGGTCTGATTCCCAATAGTTAATGCATCTGGTAGTTTTCATAATCCAGTTTCCTGCTGTTTGCCATTGTTGAATCTGGAAATGTTTCCCATTTATGCATCGTTGGTAATTTTCCTTGGTGACAATGTTGAAGAAGGATATTATATATGAATGAGATACCTCGTTTGTGAGAATCTATTCTTTCATAAAAGTTGGTCAAAGATCTGAGGAGAGAATCTTCTTGGTATTCCAGGTTGCATAATGCATGACGAATTATTAGATATTTGAAAAAGTCCTTATGCGTAATTTTGTATGTTTCAGAAAGTTGTTGAAATGTTTGTAGGGTACCATTGGCATATAGTTGGGCAAGATTTTGAAGGCCTGCTTTTGACCAGGATTTAAGTTCTAGAACAGGTGTCATCGATGATATGGAGAGTAGAGGAATGAAGCCATTAATTGTAGGGTGATTTCCCTTTGAGGTTCGTAGAATAGACACACAGGTGCGGAGAGTCACATTGATTGTGTCTAGGCAGTATCTTGGGGCTCTATGGGTGAGAGTAAGAGCTCCCAATGTGGCTTGAGTGTCACTATGGATAAGGGACTGTTCTATCTGTACCCATCGTTTGTCTATTTGAGGTGTCCACCAATGCTGTGTCTGATCCAACACTATTGCTTTATGGTATAATTGTAGATTGGGGGCTCCCATACCTAAATTTGATCGAGAAGTGTATAGTGTCAATTTGTTGACCCGTGCCTTTTTGTGTTCCCAGATGTAAGTGTTTAATAGTGATTGTAGTTTTTGTATGGATGAAGATAGTAATGGTATTGGGATGGCTCGAAAGAAATGTAAAATGTGTGGTAAGATAAACATTTTTACAATAGCAATTCACCCAACCCATGAAATAGTGGTGTTGGAGAACTCTTTACATAGTTTTGGTATTTTAATGAGTAGATTGGAAAAGTTGATCTTAAATGTGTTCAAGTGGGGAGATGTTAATTTTATTCCTAAGTATGTAATTTGTGATGATGTGGCCCATGAGAAGGGGGAGATTGATGAAATTTGTTTATGTAGTTTATGTGGGATTGCTATCGACAACATGGAGGATTTGGCTTCATTTACTTTGTACATGGATAATAAGCTAAATTGCGAGATAACCTTTTGCAATGCTGTTATTGAGATGATGGGGTTGGTCATAGCAGTTATGATGTCATCAGCATATAGTCCTATTTTATGTGTTTCGTGACCTATTTTGATACCTCCAATGTCAGGTTGTATACGTATCGCTTCTGCCAATGGTTCTATGCATAAAGCAAAGATTAAAGGTGATAAGGTACACCTTATCGATATCTGGAATGGGTCAGAGAGTATACCAGATGACCATATTCTAGCACCAGTTGTAGGTATGGCCAGTAGATTCTGTCAAACGCCTTTTCTGCATCTAATGAGATGAGTAGAGATGGTGTTTGTGTGTAATTTGCCCATTGAGCTAAATTTATGAATCTACGTGTGCCGCCTGGTGCTTAACGTCCGTTGATAAATCCAACCTGATCTGAATTAGTTTTGGTAATAATGATTGAACTCGGTTGGCTAGTAGTTTGGCATAAATTTTTGTATCTGTACTTAAAAGTGATATAGGTCTAAAGTTGGCTGGTGATGTGGGAGGTTTGCCTGGTTTCGGTAATGTGATAATAAGGGCTTCTAATGTTTCTTTTGGGATATTTTCAGATGTTGTGAATTTATTAACAAATTTATGTAGATATTGGATAAGGGTTGGAGCAAAGGTTTTGTAATATTCATTGGTATAACCGTCAGGTCCTGGTGATTTGTGAAAAGGGAGATCATGAATTATTTTATTAATTTCAGAGGTGGTGAAGGGTTGTGATAAGGAGTCTAGTTGTTCTGTGGAGATCTTAGGAAGTTGGAGTGATTCCAGAAACGTATTGATTTGGTTATCAGTAGGAGGTGTAAATTCTTGAGAATATACACACTTTTTTTCTTCGTCTTCTAGCCAATGCAGTGACATCATGACAGCTTCCTCTTTTCCTTCCTGCGGCGGCAGGAGGCGGGAAATGAGACACAAAAGCTGTTCAGTCCCGGAG
Organism: Staurois parvus; assembly: GCF_062004578.1. Taxonomy (NCBI): domain Eukaryota; kingdom Metazoa; phylum Chordata; class Amphibia; order Anura; family Ranidae; genus Staurois; species Staurois parvus. The sequence goes on along the minus strand of NW_028318430.1, from coordinate 14,525,048 downwards.
CACTGTGAGCCAGCATACATAATTATGCACCCCCTATAAAGCTTATAAACAACAGGCTGGGCTCACAGGAAATGGGCAGAATGACATGAGTGTTGTTTCACCCAAAGGGTGCTGTCAGAGGGGGACCCAGAAGGCCAAGGGCTGGAACGTTGAGAAGGTAAGTAGAATTTTGATTTTTTTTTTAATTCAGGAGGAATAAAAATACTATAAAAAACAAATTTAAAGCACTGTTTCTGCTTGCATTCCTTCTTGTCCTTGCAATTGCAAGTGCATTTGATTTCCATATATTTTTTTCATTTGATTTCTATTTGTATGCACTGAAACCAATTAAGTTTATTTGTGTTTTTTTTTCCATTTTTCTACTTAAATAATAACTCTAGAACAGTGTTTCTCAGCCTTTTTCCAGTTGGGGCACCCTTGAAAAGTATTGTCAGTCACGAGGAACCCTTGTCCAAGGCTTGGTTCACATTACTGTGTGTTGCAGAATGCACACAAAATCACACTCATTCCTGACATGCAGACAAATGCTCTGCTGTTTATGGGTACCCCCATACATTGGTAAACACGGGGTGTTTTTGGTGTGGCGCAATTTTAAAATTAAGGTCAGGGATGACTTTCCCTGCATTTCTGCGGGTAAGGCATTGAAATGAATGCGCTGCCCTACACACAGCCACACAGATGTGAACCAAGGGCCTGGATATACATATGCTGTTGCCACAGCTGGAAGTATACCTCCAGGTGAATGGGGTTATACTACAACCACCCTGCAACTGTGTACGCATCGCATGCAGTTGTGGTGTTGTGATTGATGCTGATTTTTACAGGGTTATACTAGGTGGTGAGGAGGCAACATATTGTCAAATGCCTCTGAAATGTGATCTGAGCATGGATTGCTTTTCAGAGGAGCAGCAGACTTTGCTGCTATTACAAACAAGTCCTAAAAAAGCAGTTCTGAAAGGACAGGCATAGGGTCGAAATTAAAAGTTAAATATATATACACACATATAAAAACAAACACACACACATACGTACACACACACATGTACACACACACACGTGTACACATGTACACACACATGTACACATAAACACACACTCGTACACACACGCACCGGCACATGTATACTACAGCATTATGAAAAGTTACAGTTCCTTAGCTTCCATCACACAGCCGGGTACTGCACTCTAGGGGGAAGCAGAGAGCACAGAAGACACTCCCCTTCCCTTTGCTTTCACTTTGCTGAGCGGTGTGATGGCTCCCAGTGCCGACATACAGCGCGGCTGGGGATCGGGGGATTGGGAGCTGGGGCTCAAGTAACAGCCATTCTCCCCACGGCATCCCTGAAGACCTCTTGCGGCACCCCAGTTGAGAAAGGCTGCTCTAGAAAGATATAATCTATAGCACCCCAAGTGGTCCAGTAACTCTATGGTGACCCCTATAGGATATTTCACTGTAAAAACCTGGCTGTCAATGCCACTGAGCAAGTGTGAAATTTTACATTGTGCTTAAATCTAACAACGCTGTAGACTACATCTTCCTGAAGTAATTCTTAAATTTTTTTTTTTTTAAATCTGTAACCTAAAACACTATAATGCACTCCACTCCACTAATCTGACCTTTAGGTTAGATTACAGTTATACAATTTAATTGGTCATTTAATTAATGCCAAAACCTCTGGTTTGTTTTTCTGTGACTATTTTATGAGCAGGATTGAAACACTTATCCATGTATTTAATTTGCTGTAGGTCTAGAAGAAGATTTGAATTGTAAATATCGTAGCAGCACAACAAATGCTTCAGTACCAAGGAACAAAGAAAACTACAGTAGCCAGGTAAATATATTTAGGAATGTCAATAATTGGAAGGCATAAATGACATGTTCATCCTTTCCTGATATAAATATTCAATTGTTATAGCATAATTATATTCAAGGCAGCTATTCATACAGGTGTTGGGCCAGAACCAACAATGTTTTGGTGAAGTCAAGATTTTTCAGTATCTATGTTTGTACTAATGCAGGGCTATTTTTCCTTTTTTGTTTGCTGTTTATTGTCTGTAAATTAGATATCCTGTAAAAAAAATAGTAAATTTTTATTTAGTAATGATGTAATGGTCACATGGCCATGATTTGAAGTTAAAAGAAAATTGAACCTTAGGTTGAGGAAAGGGTTCTTTATTGCTAGAACAGCAAAAATGTTGATCCCTCCCCCAAGAAGTGGTACAAGCTGAGAGTGTTGACAACTTCCAATAAATTTAGATGTTTTCCTAAAAGAAGAATATGTAGGGCTATGGGAATTGTTAGAAAATAAAAATCAAACACATTTATAAACACACATAGGTTGAACTGGATGGACCTTTGTCTTTTGTTTTAACCATAAGCTACGTAATTATATTTTAACCACTTGTCTACTGGGGACATTTTTTCATTTTTTTGCACACATGTTAAAATCTGTATTTTTTACTAGAAATTACTGTAAATGCCCCAAAAGTATATATTTTCTGCAAGCAGAAACCCTATTGCACAATATTTTCGCAGTTATTTATCAAACCCATATTTTCATGAAAAAATACACCATAATGAATTTTAGTGCAAACAAGCACAATATTATACCAATTTTTGACAGAATGTAAAGTTGGGGTTGTGTTGAGTAAATGGACACAAAACATGTTAAGTCTTAAGAATGTGTATGTCTGTGGAATCGCAAAAAAAACTGTAGTACCCCAAAAGGCTTTAAAGGCCTTTACAGATCATCAGTTTAGAGTTAACCCTGAACTATGGCCCCAGAATTATTAGTCTCACTACATTTGCGACTATACCTAACATGTGCTGCAATTGAATTTTATATACACCTGCTTGCCCAATTATTCATTTTTATATCAGATGTGTGCAGAGGTGATGGGGTGCAGTTTTTAAAATAATTTGCATTTATTCAATTAAACATTTTTTTTACACTTCTTTTAATTTACATTTGCAATTTTTTAATTTACAAGCCTCCTATGTGATAGCATGGGCAGGTGACTGGTTCTCTTTATGGAGACATTGGGTATCAATTAGACCCCCAATATCTCCCTTGCCCTCAAATCAACTATTCAAACACAGGTTGTGCTTCAAGAGCCCCATAAAAGTAATCACTTTTATCAGAAAGCCCTTTGTTGGCTCTTAAAACTAGTCTTGCAAACTTGATTTAACCACTTTTCTGCCATGAAATGTACCTTGGTAGACAAATGGTTACATGTAGATGTCATCATCTATTATTTGTTGCAATCATTGTATCTTTTTTTTTTTAACTATCCCAATCTGTTACGGTCTTTTTACACAGGCATTCAGATTAGATTCCCCATTGATTGGAATGGCGAGTGCCCATGTGAAGGGGTCTTTGGGTGTTACAGGTGTCACCCCTGGCAGGTGATGCAGGCTTTCTCAGAGCTGGAGTCTAAGTGACTGATTGGTCTTCACCAGAGTACCCCACAAGCAATGATGGACTGGAAACCCTAGTGGCTATTTGGCTGATAGCTGTCACTAGAGGGCAGCCCTCGAAATTGCTCCATCAAGGGTTCACTGGAGCAGGGTGGCAATGTTGAATGACAGGGTAGAATGATGCAGAAGGTTGGTGTCGGAGAAGAGGTCGTGGCAGGTGGCAGGCAGGGCGAATAACAGGAACAAGTAGAGTTGGCCATTCAGAGCATGTTCTATATACACTTTCTTTTAGAAGAAGATGGTGTCTTTTGAATCTTTTTCTGCAATAATGTGCATCAAATGAAGTAGTTAACTGAGAATATCTACTTGCTAGAGAATACATATTTAAAAACAGTGGTTAAATATTCCCTGTAATTTTCTGGATATTGTCTATGTTAGGGTCAGGACTACAAATAAAATGAATGTGTGTGTATGTATGTATATATATATATATATACAGTGGGGATCGAAAGTTTGGGCACCCCAGCTAAACATTTGTATTAATGTGCATAAAGAAGCCAAGGAAAGATGGAAAAATCTCCAAAAGGCATCAAATTACAGATTAGACATTCTTATAACATGTCAACAAAAGTTAGATTTTATTTCCATCATTTACACTTTCAAAATAACAGAAAACAAAAAAATGGCGTCTGCAAAGGTTTGGGCACCCTGCAGAATTTATAGCATGCACTGCCCCCTTTGCCAAGCTGAGACCTGCCAGTGTCATGGATTGTTCTCAATCATCGTCTGGGAAGACCAGGTTATGTCAATCTCAAAGGTTTTAAATGCCCAGACTCATCTGACCTTGCCCCAACAATCAGCACCATGGGTTCTTCTAAGCAGTTGTCTAGAAAACTGAAACTGAAAATAGTTGACGCTCACAAAGCTGGAGAAGGCTATAAGAAGATAGCAAAGCGTTTTCAGATGTCAATATCCTCTGTTCGGAATGTAATTAAGAAATGGCAGTCATCAGGAACAGTGGAAGTTAAAGCAAGATCTGGAAGACCAAGAAAAATATCAGACAGAACAGCTCGCAGGATTGTGAGAAAAACAATTCAAAACCCACGTTTGACTGCACGATCCCTCCAGAAAGATCTGGCAGACACTGGAGTTGTGGTACATTATTCCACTATAAAGAGATACTTGTACAAATATGGTCTTCATGGAAGAGTCATCAGAAGAAAACCTCTTCTACGTCCTCACCACAAAAATCATCGTTTGAACTTTGCAAATGAACATATAGACAAGCCTGATGCATTTTGGAAACAAGTTCTGTGGAACAATGAGGTTAAAATTGAACTTTTTGGCCGGAATGAGCAAAGGTACGTTTGGAGAAGAAGGGGCACAGAATTTAATGAAAAGAACCTCTGTCCAACTGTTAAGCATGGGGTTGGATCAATCATGCTTTGGTGTTGTGTTGCAGCCAGTGGCACAGGGAACATCTCACGAGTAGAAGGAAAAATGGATTAAATAAAATTTCAGCAAATTTTGGATGGTAACTTGATGCCATCTGTGAAAAAGCTGAAGTTAAAGAGAGGATGGCTTCTACAAATGGATAATGATCCTAAACACACCTCAAAATCCACGGGGGATTACATCAAGAGGCGTAAACTGAAGGTTTTGCCATGGCCTTCACAATCTCCTGACCTCAACATAATTGAAAATCTATGGATAGACCTTAAAAGAGCAGTGCGTGATAGACAGCCCAGAAATCTCAAAGAACTGGAAGACTTTTGTAAGGAAGAATGGGCAAAGATACCTCAAACAAGAATTGAAAGACTCGTGGCTGGCTACAAAAAGCGTTTACAAGCTGTGATGCTTGCCAAAGGGGGCAGTGCATGCTATAAATTCTGCAGGGTGCCCAAACTTTTGCAGACGCCATTTTTTTGTTTTCTGCTATTTTGAAAGTGTAAATGATGGAAATAAAATCTAACTTTTGTTGACATATTATAAGAATGTCTAATATGTAATTTGATGCCTTTTGGAGATTTTTCCATCTTTCCTTGGCTTCTTTATGCACATTAATACAAATTTTTAGCTGGGGTGCCCAAACTTTCGATCCCCACTGTATATATATATATATGTATATATATATATATATATATATTTTTTTTTTTTTTAATCTAGGTACATAGTAACTATTGCATACAAATACTACATAGTATTTATTCAGTCAGCAGGTATAGCTATATGTTTATTTTCAAATGTTTATCTCCATTTACAAACTATTGAAATAAGCCCTTTGTTCACAGGCTTAGTAACTCAGGCTGCAATTAACAGACAAGAAAAAAGCTAGTAGTAGTTAGTCACAATCAGCTGGCAAATTCTACATGTCAGAACTCAGTAGTCTTCACCCCTCCCTCTTGCATTTTTTATTTTTAACACTCTATTGCCCAGTGGATCCAGTGTTGGCTTGGTTCTCCTCGGGCATCTTGACCTGGCCGTCTATTCTAGGTTTAAGCAGCTGGCCCATTATGATGCATGCCAACTCTGCCCACCAGCCGCTATGATTCACTACTTCTAAAGCCTCCTAGAATATGTGATTGGCTAATCCCAGGAAGCTGCAAGAGCAGAGACACTCTATTTTCATTTAGGGAAGAATGGTGGCAAGGGACAGGGATAGCAAAAAACACATAAAAGATGAAACAAAACAAACATATAAATCTTTAACCACCATTTTGCATTGCACCCGGGGCAGGAATGGAGGAAATTTAAGTCACTCATGGAAGTGGAGGTTAATTTTTACAGAAAAAGGACATTATTTCTATGACAGAGTGGACAACTAGTTAGAAAGAGAAATTTAAAAAGCCATCTACGTCAAACTGGTATAACCATCCCTGAACAGGGGTGGGAGCTTTCAACACATTTGTCTTCCACATATAATGCTGTTTTAACATCTCTACCTTGGCGATTTGACAGCAATTCAAAACAACTGACACCAAGGATAGGAATATATAACTGGAACACTGGGTCCAGAATATTCACACCTGGACAATCAATATATTCACATTCCATGTTGATTGAGTTTGAGGTGTCTGTGCTTCTGTGTGGAAATATAGTAAATGCTGGGATTTCGTCCTGACTGTCACTGGAACAAAAAAAGTGGCTTGAAAAAGCTCTGAAATATCATCAACATTACAAAAGAAGCCTAGTTGAATGTGACTAACTGCTACCAGCTATACCATTACCTGGATAAATGAGAACCTTCACAGACAGACAACAGAATGAGTAACACCATGACTCATCTTTTGTTGATAGCTGGGAACTTCAAACAAATGGAGGAAGGAAACTAGGAGATTTCTAGTGTGCTGTCTTTTTAGCTAACTCATAGTGCTCTGGTTTTCTCTTTAAGGTACCTTACTGTGCCCATTTAGCTGTGGGTTATTGAAGCTTTTTAACATTTTCATTACTTCCTATTTTAAAAAGCGCTATATGAGATATAGATAAAAACTACAGCATGACAAAATAAATAAATTGTCCACTGTGTATCTGTACTGCCAAAATAGTCAATAAAACATTCATTATATTTATAGTGCTGATGGAAGCCTGGAAGACAACCATATATCTTCAGGCACATTCTTTAGAGCATGAAATAACTCTCTATAGAGTCATTCTCTGATGTTTATTTTATACATGCTTAATTAATGTAACAAAATGCAATCTAATTGTGGTATCTAAGCATGATTAGGAACATATGGTTTGTTTAATTCTGTCTAGAAAAAGCAATTGAAAGCTTCTGCCTGTCTTCTCTAAGAAAATGATAGTTTTTTAATATTCTTCATTGACAAAAAAATAATGATATAAGATCAAATATAAAAAAGTCATGTTTACTTTTCTATTAGTGGTTTACAATATGTTTTAAGAGGTTAAACTTCCTGCCAGTGTAATTTGCTACAACTATAGTTTATGATGCTTCATTACTTTTTGAAAGTAAAAAAAAAAAGGAATATTTTCTTGTTGATATTTTACAGTGGTAATGATGTTGTAACAATTTATTAAAACAAATAAACATATATTTGCTGGGTTTCTCAAAATAATGGGACTTCAGAGGGGGGTGTGCATAAAAAAATCACCTTAGGGTTCTAAAGAATAACTATTTTATAGTAAAAAAGGAAAAGAGCTGACATTAAAGTACAATTTAATAAACAAAGCTACAGATGCCACAATTTTCTTCATTTGCCTGTATCTAAACTGGGGGTTTTGTCTTTGTATACATATGGACTTGCCTGAATGTGGCTTACTGGGTATATATGGTGGTATTATTTAGTTTTTCAACTTGAGATGAGAAGAAAAAGTAGGTTAGGGAATGACTGCTATTATGTTTTTGGTATCTGGTTGATGTTGGGACATAAACTCATTCAAGTTCCTATCCCTCACATGATCTTGCACGGTCTTGTTATTGGGCTGATCAAGTTGATTTTGTAACTCCAGTGTTCTGGGTTTCATTCCCACCAGGCACACTAGATACAAGGAGTTTATTGATTCCTTCTAAATACTAATACCATTCAATAACTTTTCAGTAGGTTTTACAGCCATCTGCCTAAACTTTGTTTGTGTACACCATATTGCCAAAAGTAATGGGATGACTGCCTTTACACATGAACTTTAATGGCATCCTAGTCTTAGTCCGTAGGGTTCAAGATTGAGTTGGCCCACCCTTTGCAGTTGCTATAGTACATAATTAGTCTGGCTGAAAAAAGACAAAAGTCCATCCAGTTCAACCATAGTAAAAAAAAGTTATATTACTATACCCACAGTTGATCCAGAGGAAGGCAAAAAAAAACAGCAAAGCATGATCCAATTTGCTCCTGGTGGGAAAAAAATTCCTTCCTGATCCCCCGAGAGGCAATCGGATATTCCCTGGATCAACTTTACCTATAAATGTTTGTATCCAGTTATATTCTGTGTATCTAAGAAACAATCCAGACCATTTTTTAAGCAATCCACTGAGCTTGCCAGGACCAACTCTTGAGGGAGACTATTCCACATTTTCACAGCTCTTACTGTGAAGAAACCTTTCCATGTTTGGAGATTAAATTTCTTTTCCTCCAGACGTAGAGTGCCCCCTTGTCCTCTGTGATGACCTCAGGGTGAATAGCTCTACACCGAGTTCACTATATGAACCACTGATCTATTTATAAATGGTGATCATATCCTCCCTAAATCTCCTCTTCTCAAGAGAGAATAAATTCAGTTCCTCTAATCTTTCCTCATAGCTGAGCTCTTCCATGCCTCGTATCAGTTTAGTTGCCCTTCTCTGTACTTTCTCCAATTCCCCAATGTTCTTTTTGTAAATTGGTGCCCAAAACTGAACTGCATATTCCAGATGAGGTCTTACTAATGATTTGTACAGGGGTAATATGATATCTCTCTCTGGAGTCTATACCTCTTTAAATACAAGAGAGGATTTTGCTCGCTGTAGAATCTGCAGCTTGGCATTGCATGCCAATATTAAGCTTGTGATCTACCAGAACTCCCAGATCCTTCTCCACCATTGATCCCCCCCCTCCAGTTTTACCCCCCCCCCAATATGTATGATGCATGCATATTCTTAGCCCCCAAGTGCATAACCTTACATTTATCAACATTAAACCTCATTTGCCACATAGTTGCCCAATTACACAGTGCATTGAGGTCGGCTTGTATATTGGAGGCATCCTGTAAGGACTTTATTCCACTGTACAGCTTGGTGTCATCTGCAAAGACTGAAATGGGATTTTTAATCTCAGACCCTATATCGTTTATAAATATATTAAAAAGTAAGGGTCCCAACACTGAACCTTGGGGTACACCACTGATGACCCCAGATCATTCAGAGTATGAATCATTAACCACTACTCTTTGAATATGATCTTTTAGCCAGTTTTCTATCCATTTATATATGAATTTTTCCAAGCCCGTAGACTTTACCTTACACATTAGCCACACTAGCTATAACAGCTTCAACACTTCTGGGAAGGCTGTCCACAAGGTTTAGCAGTGTGTCTATGGGAATGTTTGACCATTCTTCCAGAAGCACATTTGTGAGGTGAGGCACTGATGTTGGACAAAAAGGCCTGGCTCGCAGTCTCCACTCTAATTCATCCCAAAGGTGTTCTACTGGGTTGATGTCAGGACTCTGTGCAGGCAAGTCAAGTTCCTGCACTCCAAACTCGCTCATCCATGTCTTTGTGGACCTTGCTTTGTGCACTGGTGTGCAGTCATGTTGGAACAGGAAGAGGCCATCCCCAAACTGTTCCCACAAAGTTGGGAACATAAAATTGTCCAAAATGTCTTGCTATGCTGATGCCTTAGGAGCGATCTTTACTGGATCTAAGGGGCTAAGCCTAACCCCTGAAAAACAACTCTACACTTGGCACAATGCAGTCAGGCAAGTACCATTCTCCTGGCACCCACCAAACCCAGACATATTTCATTGAATTACCAGACAACGAAGTGTGATTCGCCATTTCAGGGAACATATCTCCACTGCTCTTGAATCCAGTGGCGGCATGCTTTACAACATTGCATCGGACACTTTGCATTGCACTTGTTGATGTAAAACTTGGATGCAGATGCTTGGCCATGGAACCCCATTGAATATCTCTGCGCACTGTTGTTGTGCTAATCTGAAGTCCACATGAAGTTTGGAGGTCTTTAGCTATTGACTCTGCAGACAGTTGACGACTTTTGCACATTGTGTACTTCAGCATGCGCTGACCCTACACTGTTATTTTACATGGCCTACCACTTCATTGCTGAGTTGCTCTTGTTCCCAGTTGCTTCCACGTTGTTATAATACCAAAAACAGTTGACTATATAGTAAGGAAATTTCACGTATGGACTTATTGCACAGGTGGCAACCTATCAAGGTAACACGCTTGAATTCTCTGAGCTCCTGAGAGCAATCCATTCTTTCACAAATGTTTGTAGAAGCAGTCTGCATGCCTAGGTGCTTCATAATATACACCTGTGGCCATGGAGGTGATTGGAACACCTGAATCCTATGATTTGGAGGGGTGTCTCAATACTTTTGGCAATATAGTGTATATGACCTTAAGAATATTGGATTGCTTAGCAATACAATGAGGTATAGATTGTTGTTTATGGTTTAGTCTCCTCTGGAAATTTGATGAAAGATTTTTCAATAGAAAAATGTATTCTTCAGAAAGGTTTATTTTGTATTCCTGGTTGTATATTATACATCATTGTTTTTCAAGTGAATAGAGTTTACATGACTTCAGGTGGACATTTGATGTTCAAGCTGTGCAAGCGATGAAGTCAATACAAGTATTGCTTGTGGCAGTCAGATAATGATTGGGACATGTAAACCATCTCTAAAGTATGTGTGCTGCACATTCCACCTTTATTTTCAGAAATGAGGACAAATACATTTTAATACAACTCATCTAATAGCTATCTGCTGAGCTAGAGAGAGGATAGTGACAGGTTATGGACCTGTTCTGAGTCAAACGAGAATGGACAGAATTCACACCGGTGGTTGATCTTGATGAGATTTTGCATATCTATGATCAGTCTCAGAATGATGTGACATTGTTGACTCTGCTGCTAGGGACACATCACTAGTGGCAGAGTTTCCTCTGTGGAATCACTCCCTCCCTCAACCTGAATACTGCCAAATCTCACCCGCTAGCAATGAGGCAGCGAGGAGGCGACATCTCACTGGCAATCATAAATAGATAATATTAAAAAGAAATACCTGAATATGATTCTTTTTCAGGCTGCTTGCAATCAAGCCTGATTAGATCATCCTCCCCTTCTACAAAGGTCACTTGGCCTACATGGTCTGGTCTACATGCCCAGAATTGGAAATCATTTTTTGTAACATGTCCTGAATAAAGGTTCTTTCTACCATTCTATTCCTCTTTATTTATCCATCCTATCAAGACGGTTATTTTTAGCTTTCAGTTAACTTTTTTTTTAATAGGTCTGATCATTTTTTCCTAGATTAGGTCAAAATTCCCATATCTGTGGGCCCCAACAATAATCCAAAACATACTAGGTGACCAATTTGTTGGAGAACAGTCTCTGTTATAATTATTTTATTCTGAAATGTTATTGAGACACTGGCAATTCAGCCATTTGGGGTGTATTTGCAAAGTCCCTCCATCTCCACCCCAACCAAGAGATACTCACCTAACCAGTGCACTCCCAACGCTCATTTCACCTGTCAAAGCTGGCACTAAAAGCCACATTGTTTCTTCTGTCAGGTGACAGTGCTTGGGCCTCACAAATGTTTCCTAGACCCAATCACAGAGTATTATTGCTAGCTGTGACAGAAATAAGCAACAGGGGATCACTGGCAATGTAAGTATTTGTGTGCCCTGAAGGGGCAAGGTGACAGTTCTTTTTAAGATAAGCTAATATTAGGCAAAGCCTCGTGTTCTCAATTCTCTCCTTCATAGCCATATACATAATCAATCCAAATGTGTATGTTAATGGAAGAACATTTCAGAAGATCTCTGTTACATATATGGCTTTACATTTGCATTCTATTTCCTTGAAAGGTAATATACTTATTTTGTTTCAGGTTTTTCACCACTTATTAGTTCTTGCATATTTTAGATTATAAAGAGCTTTGTGTCTTTGTATCAAGTTTTGGCTGTAAAACAATGTATTGTAATTAATGATTGTATTAATTTAAATGGAGTCATGCTGTTCTGTTGTCTTCTTCAAGCTAGAAGTTACACATGATTGTTATTTATTCATAATAGCACATTGTGTACAAACATAACATACTGTGCATCAGAATTTGTGCTGTATAAAAATTCATAGAAATTATTAGTGTGAACTGGCTCCCCCATTCATCATGAATAACAGATCTCTCTTTTCATAGCAGTTAAAATATGAAAAGCAATGTTCACAACAGTATATGGCTGCACATGACCGCATGACGGCATACAGAGTCTAAATAGCTGGCATATGGGAGCCCGTGTGCAGCGTATAGCCTCCCATTGTAATAGATACACTGCTATAAGAGGGACTATGACAGCACTTGCATGAATTTACACGTGTATACAGATGTGCAACCATGGAATTCAATGCAATGGAAGATCATACTCTACACTGGCTGTATACGCTCCATGAACACTGTATGACCTTTGAGGCCATGTGTAAGAAGCTTAAAGGTGCTTCAATGCCCCATTCACACTTCAAATAGTGGGTACATGTTTTCCCACTCACGATTTTATGTGGTTGATTTACACACATTTCTGCATGTTGCACATAGGGCAGCCCATTCATACATGTCAATGCTTGGTGTGTGTGGTTTCTGTGTATCTATGTGATGTGTACTGGTGGCTACTAAGGAGAACATAAGGAAGCAGATGGACATCTAGGGGTACAATAATGCAGACATGGCACGGCTGCTGGAGCAGTGGGAGGTCAATGGGTTAAGATGATGAGAAGTGACACACAGAGAAGAGGCTGGGAATGTGCATCACCATCATGTACATCACCATCATTATTATCTGTATTGTTGTTTATATCTGCTGGTAGCTGAGATAGAAGTACCAGCAGTCATCAGGGTCAGTCTGTGGGGGAATCAGTGTATATGGGGTCAGTCTATAGACTGGGGGTGAAATCAGTGTATATGGGGGTCAGTTTGTAGATTGGGGGGATCATTGTATGTGGACAGTCTGTAGCCAAGGCCCTTGCTGGTGGAAATAGTAATTCATTTTGGGGGTGCTACTAGCTGGTCTTGCCTAGGGCACAAAATAGTCTATAACTGGCCCTGGTCACCCTAATCTGTGACATTGCACAGATTGGCGTGCCGGCACTGACTATCATTTACAGGGGCTGGTTTGCGGGTGCACATGTGCACTGCCGGCCTGAAACTTGCCCATATATATATACAGTTGCAAGAAAAAGTATGTGAACCCCTTGGGATTACGTGGAGTTTTGCATGAATTGGGCATAAAATGTGCTCTGAACGTCATCTAAGTCACAACAATAGAAGAACACAGTCTGCTGAACATAATACTACACACACATTAGATGTTGCCATGGTTTAATTGCACATAACATGTAAATATTCACAGTGCAGGGAGGAAAAAGTATATGAGGCCCTAGCTTAATGACTTCTCCCAGAGCTAATTGGAGCCAGGAGTGAGCCAACCTTGACTCCAATCAGTGTGATGATATTGGATGTGTTGCTGACAGCTGTCCTGCCCTTAAAAACACACACCTGTTTTGGGTTTACTGGTTTCAAAAAGCACTGTCTGATGTGAACCATGCCTCACAGAAAAGAGCTCTCAGAAGACCTACGATCAAGAATTGTTGACTTGCATGAAGCTGGAAAGGGTTACAAAAGTATCTCCAAAAGCCTTGATGTTCATGTGTCTACGGTAAGACAGACTGTCTACAAATGGAGAAAGTTTAGCAATGTTGCTACTCTCCCTAGGCGTGGTCATCCTGTAAAAATGACTGCAAGAGCGCAGCGCAGAATACTGCATGAGGTAAAGAAGAATCCCAGAGTGTCAGCTAAAGACCTACAGAAATCTCTGGCACATGCTAACATTTTTGTTGACACATCTACAATAAGGAAAACATTAAACAAGAATGGAGTACATGGGAGGACACCACGGAGGAAGCCATTGCTGTCCAAAAAGAATATTGCAGCACGTTTGAAGTTTGCAAAAGAGCACCTGGATGTTCCACAGCACTACTGGCAAAATATACTGTGGACAGATGAAACCAAGATTGAGTTGTTTGGGAAGAACACACAACACTATGTGTGGAGAAAAAAAGGCACAGCACACCAACATCAAAACCTCATCCCCACTGTAAAACATGGCGGAGGGAGCATCATGGTTTGGGGCTGCTTCGCTGCCTCAGGGCCTGGACGGATTGTTGTCATTGATGGGAAAATGAATTCCAGAGTTTATCAAGACATTTTGCAGGAAAACGTACGACCATCTGTCCGCCAACTGAAGCTCCGCAGAGGATGGGTGATGCAATAGGACAATGACCCAAAGCATATAAGTAATTCAACAACATAATGGCTAGAACAGCACAGAATACGCCTTCTGGAGTGGCCCAGTCAGAGTCCTGACCTCAACCTGATTGAAATGCTGTGACATGACCTTAAGAGAGCGATTCACACCAGACAACCCAAGAATATTGCTACACTGAAACAGTTTTGTGAAGAGGAGTGGTCCAAAATTACTCCAGATCGTTGTGCAGGTCTGATCTGCAACTACAGGAAACGTTTGGTTGAGGTTATTGCTGTCAAAGGAGGGTCAACCAGTTATTAAGTCCAAAGGTACACATACTTTTTCCTCCCTGCACTGTGAATGTTTACATGTTATGTGCAATTAAACCATGGCAACATCTAATGTTTGTGTAGTATTATGTTCAGCAGACTGTGTTCTTCTATTGTTGTGACTTAGATGACGTTCAGAGCACATTTTATGCCCAATTCATGCAAAATTCCACGTAATCCCAAGGGGTTCACATACTTTTTCTTGCAACTGTATATATATATATATATATATATATATATATATATATATATGCAGTATATATATATGTAGTGTGTGTTTTATGGGGTAAAAAATTATTGGGGTGGAGGGGTGACACCATATTTTACAGCACTAGGCAAAATCTTCGCACTGAAATTACTCTGATCATCCATACTGCTCAGCAATTTGCAGAGAGTTAAGCTGGCTCTATACTACAATAAAATCTTTAAAATTGACCTAGCATCAGATATGTTTTTTAATGTTATAAACATGCATACTAAATAATATGTTGTAAGTGTAACACTTCCAGGTATTCATTACCTTTCACAGAGATCACAGCTCTCCCCTGACAATGTCTTTTTTTCCCACTAGAAAGATAGGGATATCTTTGTTCAAGCATTATCCAAAGTCGGCATCTACTTCCTGCACTGAGATGTTGGCTCAGAGATGACACAATCATGTAAATCCTGTGCTTGCGTAGTTCTTGGCTCTGTTCACGTCTGAAAGAGATCAGCTCCAACTGCTGTCTACCCTTGTCTCTTACTACAAAGTTACTATGTTGCAGTCTTATAACTGGGAAGAGTAATTTCTTCTGCCTGACTGCAGCAAGCTGATGAATGCATCTCAGCCTAGTAAAAGTCACTTGTCTATAGCTCATAGACTGTCATTTAATTAATTATACTGTTTTCTGTATATTGTGACATCTTAAGATTTATTTTTGTGGACTAACATTTCTGAAAGGTTTAAAAATCACAAACACATATGTGATGGCTAGGGAGGAACAGGCAGAAAACCCCTGCCAATATTTGCCTTGGAGGGAAGAAGAATAAACACTTTTGGCCATGTGCAGTGGCTTGTCAGGAATGTCTGCTGATGAATGTAGACATAATTATAGGCTCAAGAAAAAAACTCTCATATCTCTGGGTACCCCTAAAATCAAAAAAGCATTTAAAGTGATATTAAACCTTTATTCTTTTATTTTTGCACAAAGCAGTCCTGATCCTCATCTTCTGAGGTCCCCCACTAGCACTCCTGGCTCCTCCCCTTCTAAGTACCCCCCTAGCAAGCCACTTGCTAAGAGGGTTACTCATGCAGGATTGCTCCTGAGCCCCTCTGCTTGCATCCATTGACAGAGACAGTGTGACTTTGCTTAACCACCCACCCCTCTTCATTGGGAAGGGAGAGAGCGGAGAGAGCTGCTGCTCTCGTGTACAGTGCTGGATCAACATCAAGCTCAGGTAAGTATAAGAGAGGTGAGGGGGGATCCTACATTAAGGCTACATTAAGGCTTTGAAATCGCTTTTACAAAAGAGGAAGAACAGTCAACACCCACATCAAAAGTTGTAAAGTTGTCTGGTCTGTTTTCTTTTGGTCTATTAGAACTTTGCATAGTCAATCTTCTTAGATTAAATACAGATATTGTAACATAGTAGACTTGGTTAAGTAAAAAGCTAAACTGGATTTTTCTTTTCCAGGTTATTCATCAATTAAGGCTATCTGAGAATGAGAGCGCTGCATTACAAGAGCTAATGGATTGGAGACGAAAGCTTTGTGAAGACTCGGAGGACTGGCAGAAAGACTTGACAAAGACTGAACAGACAAATGCTGCTTCAACTCAATCCTCTTAGGTGGAATATGTACTCTAGTGAAGATTTAAGCTACCACCTCCTATGATAAAGAAACTTTTTATCTGTCAGGGCTCCGTCTTTGTGAATATCTCCGTGCTCCAACAAAGACTGTTCACTTTATATAATATAAAAAATGTTTTTAAATCGGTGTAACAATCTTTGAAAATGGAAAGCATGAATTAGTTCTATGCCTCGTTGTTAATCTGTGTGTTAATATATATGGTGATATACTCAATGTTCATTGTGTTCCAGATATAATCTAAAGTGAGAGGTTCCCAGCAAAAGAAATATGTAAAATGACAATATATGGAATAGTTCTCAGATGTTAGGGTGAATGTCTTCAATGATTGTTTTTATATAATTAAAAATTTGAATCCTGTGCTATTCTGAATACAGATGAATACTGTATAATTGATGTGAGTGAACCTGTGTGTCTGTACCTTGTGCACACGAGAAAAACTACAAAAAATATTCTATGCACTCACTTAGCAAACAGGAGTAAGTTTATAATAAATGGTGTTACTCTTTGGAAATTAAGTGAGTAATTATGTCACATAGTATATATCCATTTTCACCCAAAATTTATTGTAGCAAAATTCCACTCAACAATGAAAATGTGCTGAAAATGCCTTCAGCATGCTTTTACACTTGTTAGGCATTCCTTGTCCTCCACAATTGGGTCTGGAATTTCCAACATTCATGCTACGTTTGGTACTTTGAACACCACCTGACTGACTATCACTGATAATATCATGTAAACAATTGGTTCTCTTAGGGGTGGACAATGACTCTTGCAGAACATAGGCATGATGACCCACTTTTGTAGGAACAGCAGAGGTGAGAATAAGGGGGCTGAGTGTTTTTATTCACCAAACCAAAGCACAGTTTTGTAATGTTTGGTTTTTAAGCACAATACGGCCCAACAAGATTTCCACCTCTCTTACGATAGCCACCTTCTATTTAATACAGAGGGCTTTGTTTGATTACTATATACTGCACAATTAAAATTAATATATGTATAAATTGATGTAAATATTATCTGTATAAATGGTTCTGGGTGATACCATCACCTGTAATATCGCCTTTCATTGACATTATCACTTTAGTAGTAATTAGAAATACCTACAGTATGTATTATAAAAATGACATACCCATACTTTAGAATATAATAATATTAGAAGAGTTCCAGGATATATAGGATGAGGATGATATTACATGATAGCAGAAGTTAACAAGAAGGAAAGGTTACATGTTTTCCAGTGTTAATGTGTGCATTACCTGAAAATGCAAAGAAAAACTAGCAAATCTTCAATCACTATCCATGTTTACTGCCAGATTTTATACCTATTCAGAAATGGTGCTGCTGTTCTTCCTTGCTGATGCAGTTAATAAATGCCAGTATTCAATTTCGTATTGTTATGTTTTATCTTGCGTATCTTGCAGCAGTGTTTACAAGAGAAACATTTAGTTACAGTGAAAAGCTGACTTCTTAGTTGCATTTCACAAAAAGCATTAACCTCAATAAATATAATGTACCTATCACTTTTGCATCCTTATCTAGAAAATCTAACACAATTCGTTATTGTGAACATAGACTAAAGGAACCAAAAAGAACACCACTGGTTCTTTAGCCCATTCTCACCATAACCTTCTGGGTTATACATTTTTGTACCTTAAAATGGAACTTCACCCAAAAGGGGAAGTACCACTCTTTCTACTCCACATTTGGAACATAATTTTTTTGGGGGGAAGCAGGTTTATGATTTTGACAGGTACCCGTTCCCCCACTTCAGGTGAGATCGCCACAGCAAGTTGAGTGGAGGCTCACCCCCCGTCCTTCTGAGACATGTCCCAGGTCCCAGGAAGCTTGGACCACGCAAACAGAGTGGCTTGTGCATGTGCAGTGAGTAGCCGAATGTGAAAACAACAGCAGTCATAGCCAGATGCCCACACTTAGTATGCCAGCGTCATGGACCAAAACCCAATGAAGAAAGTGGCCAGGTGAGGACATTGCTGAATCCTGGGACAGGTGAGTGTCCTATTATTAAAAGTCAGCAGCTGACTTTTAATTTTTTTGCAATTTAGACTGAAGAGCCGCTTTATGCCATTCTCCATAGATTTTTTTTCTAATGCACTGCTGTAAGCCGACAAGCCTGAAACAGCTGTATGCATTTTGGAATAAATGGCAATACAACATTAGGTGTTGCAAACACCTGTGTTCTGGATGTACAGTTAGCCATAGGGAACAAAGTGATGATCTGTATAGGTCCATCCGCTATCACTAAAATAATCACCTTACTTTTTGGGATATGTGATGGAATGAGATATGTAAATATCTACTGTTTTAAAAAGGCTCTGCTGAGCTATATATCCTTACCTGAGAACCACTTAGGCATAGTTAGTTTACTTGGAGCTGTCTGTATATGCTTTTCAGGGTCTGGTTTCAGTTTGCTAACTTCGAAAAAATGGCATAAACCCATATAAAATAGTGTAGATAAGCACAGTATATTTAAATTCAATTGTATGAAAAGTAATACTACAAGAGTAAGTCTGTCACTCAGGTTTTCTGAACAACAATGTGGGCCTATAGCTCAAATGAGAAATAATAATTATTTACTGTCAGCACTACTGTAATGAGCATATAATGTAGAGTAAGATACAGTAGTATCTGTCAATGACGTGCAGACATTTGCATTTACGGTATTGAAAATTTATCTGGGATTTATACTTCCATTTGACAATTTACAAATAGCAAAGCTGTAGATTTTCAAAGACTTACTGGTTCAAAGTTGCACTAGTTGATGCTGAAAATCTTTCAGTTGATCCCCTATGAATTTAATTTACAGTACAGCTCTGACTGGATGCTTTCCATGATCATCTTTGGCTTAGCTCCTAAGATCAGAAAACAGGTTGGGAAAAATACAACTGCAGCCTCCCATCTGCTATGGTTTATGTAATACGCTGCAAAATTAATATAGACCTGAAGTAATGGTTAAGTAAATAAAACACTGACTATAAGTTGCTATTCACATTTGTAAAATTTAAAAAACAGTAACTACTAATACTGTTCAACAAATAGTTCAGCTGTTCATAATGCAATGCATCCTGTCTAAAGACATATTGACAGCTACCATTGTTGATCTTCTTCTGAAAATGCTAGTTGTCTGTCTGTTATACTGACCTGATAACTTCAGTTCTATGTATGGGTCACTGTCTTGTTACGAGTATATGCATATGAAGGAAGTTTTTTTTGGGTCAGTGTTTCAAAATAGTAAAGCAAAAGGATCGGAAGAACCTAAAATTTTCAAAGTAAACCAGCAGCCATATAGGTGTTATATGTGTTCTCTATAAAACACTGAAGCCAGATATCTCACAGATTCTTACACCCATGGATCTTTGTATATATCCTCTCCTATAATTTAACCTATTTGTTGAACTACTTCCTGTATTTTGGAACAATGCCACTATATATGTACCATTCTGCCTCCTTCCCACATCCCCTCCAGCAAAACAGTGAATTCTCTGGATTATCAGTTCTACTGGTTGTGACATACCATCTTGCTATAAATGTATAATTCATCTCCACTGTGTTCATATCAACCACCCCATGTGCGATCCTAAACATTTTCTTTCTCTGCTGCTCACTTAACTGTATTTTCAATTCTTTTTCCCATTTACCCATATACAGTGGAACAATCGGTTCAGTAATTGTAGAAAGTGTCCTATAAATGCACGAGGTGCAATGTTTTTGTGTTCCTTTTAAATTCAGTAATTGCTCTAGTGGATACAAATTTTCAGCCTTTCTCAATGGCTGTGGAAGTGATGCAACAAAATGTCTCAGTTGATAGTACCGCCATTCATCCATAATCTGAAACATTTCCCCTTACTGTTTCAACTCCTGTAAAGTGTTTATCTCCCCTTCTTTCATAATATCCTTTAACTGTGCATTCCTATCTATAATTCATGTTCCTACAATAGTACTCATCCCTGGTGGAAAATAATTAGTTCCCACCAATTGTATTAATGGTGAATTATACTCCCATCTGTTTGTTTGTGAATTAGATCTCATATCCTAAATACATTCTTAGTGAAAGTGCTAGTGTTTTCAGAAAACATATGATATTGTTGTGGAACCCAAATTATTTCATCTAATTGTGTTTCACTCAGTGTTAATTCAATCCCCACCAAACTTTTCTCTTGTGGATTATACACCCATTCCATTATTCATGATATAATTACTGCACAATAGTTCGCTTGGTATATACTCTTGAGTGACGGGGTTAACTTTACTTATAAATACTTTTATTCTTTATCCTGCCATTTAAAAGGAAATTTATCTTGTAATACTTGCCTTCCTACTTTAAATATATTATTATCTAAAATCTCAGATTTTGCAAGATTAATTTTAAGATTTGATAACTCACCGTAATATTTTAAAGTTCGCATTAGATTTGGCAAAGTTACTCTGGGGTTTACTACGTAAAATATCATATCGTCTGCATACACTGCCACTTTATGTTCTACTTCTCCTATCTGAATCCCTTTTATGTCTATACTTTTCTGTATAGTTGCTAAAAGGGGTTCCAAAGATAATTCAAACAAAAGAGGTGAAAGTGGACAACCCTGCCTAGTTCCATTATACATTTCCAAAGGTTCTGACAATATACCATTAATTTTTACCGTTGCTGACAGGTGACAATATAAAGATTTTTTCCACTGAAGCATTTTTGGTCCTAATCCTATCACCTCTAAAGTGCTCATAATAAAACCCCAATCTACCCTGTCAAATGCTTTTTCAGCATTTATTGACAGGAATAGAACTGGGGACTTCTCATTCTTACTCTCTTGTAGGAGGAGTAATGATTTCAGACCATTATCTCTGCCTTCTCTTCCTGGTATAAACCCAACCTGATCTATGTGTATCAACTTCGGCATTAGATCTTTCATTTTACTAGCAATAATTTTTGCATATCGTTTCATATCTACATTTAGGTGTCCATTTATGACACAGAGAATAGCTGCGATTCAGAGGATCGCAGCTATTCTCTGGTCATTCACAGTTTATGATACTCAGGAGATCAGCGGAGAACATGTTCAGCCCTTTTACTGAAGATCTGTGTTCTCCCTCCAGATTCTCCAGTCCAGAGCTGGAGAATCAGAGGAACCGCAAACTAAGCAGCGATAATTTACCTCTGCTTAGTAAACTGATCTTTTCCTGTAATCTCGTGAGATTATAGTAAAAGCAGCCTTTTTCCAGCATTTGTAGACCATTCTCCCTTCGTTTGGAGAACTGATCTACACTGCTTCATAAACGGCATTCAATAGAACTGTGTTCTTGGAGAATGCCGGAGAACTGAGCAGCGATCATTTACCGCTTGTTCATAAACGGACACCTTAGTAATGAAATTGGTCTGTAACTGGTACATTGAAGCAAATCTTTGCCTTCTTTAGACAAAATTGTTATATGTGCCAGTAGCGACTTTCCTTATTTGCACTCCTTCTCCCAATGCATTCATATAAATACCAATTTTTGGCACTAATTGTTCTTTACATTTCCTATAGTATCTTACAGTAAATCCATCTGGCCCCGAACTCTTTCCTGCTGCTGTACTCTTCAGTGCAACTTGTATTTTTATATATTTTTTTTTATTTCTCTCTCCCTCCAATTCTTTGTTCTTGGGTTTAACTGCATATAAGGAACTATAATATTTTTGGAATATACTGGCAATTATTTTAATTGGATAGACAAATTCTCCTGATTTATTTCTGATTTTCTCTAAAAAATGTATTGATTTCTTTTTCCTGACCATCCTTTCCAGAAATATTCCTGATCTATTCCCCCATTGATATCTTTCTCTCAACACCCTTTTAAAGACCTTATTTGTTTCTTGTTCCAGTAAATTACTTAGTTCTTCTCTTTATAATAATTTTATGTTGTACTTCCATTTCTGTTTTTTTTATGTAATTGCTCCAATGCATATAAATTCTCTGTTAGTAATTTTAACCTTTCCAGTCTTTTTCTTTTTTTCCGCCCCTATGTCAATCAGGATGCCACTTATATACGCCTTATGTGCTTCCCATACTGTGGCCACTGAGACTTCCTTCATTTCATTTGCCAAAAATGATTGCTCTATTTCTTCCCATACTCTCATTTCTGTCTCCTGATCCTGTATGAGTGTCTCATTTAGTTTCCAAGTGTATGTTTTATTCTGCACCCCACTCACTTTCAACCTCATCGTGACAGGTGCATGATCTGATAATGATGTAACTTCAACATTGGATTTAATCAGTGACTCCAATAGTCTATGTTCTATAATTATATAATCCAATCTAGAATATGTTGCATGTACAGGGGAATAAAATGTATAGTCTCTTACTCCTGCATGTTTAATCCTCCACGCATCCACTAGTTGACATTGAAACAATATAACAATATATTTTTAATAGATCTTAGACATTTACCTCCATCCCTCTGTACATGTGATGATGAATCGAGCTGGGTATCCATAGACATTTAAATCCCCTACAACAATCAGTTTCCCTTTCTTAAAATCCATTAACTCCCTTAAGGTATTTGCAAGTGTACATTCCATTCCATACAGTTTCCCCCTTAAGAACAAAAAACGACCTTCTGGGTCCTCCAACCTGTTTTCTATAGTAAATCTTAAATTTTTTTACATTCCTATAGCTACTTCTTTAGCTTGTTTTTTTAGGGGAGTCAGCATAGTACCAAACCGGGTAGTTCTTTGATTGTAACATACAGTCAGGTCCATAAATATTGGGACATCGACACAATTCTAACATTTTTGGCTCTATACACCACACAATGGATTTGAAATGAAACAAACAAGATGTGCTTAAACTGCAGATTGACAGCTTTAAATTGAGGGTATTTCCAAATCAGGTGAACAGTGTAGGAATTACAACAGTTTGCATATGTGCCTCCCACTTGTTAAGGGACCAAAAGTAATGGGACAGAATAATAATCATAAATCAAACTTTCACTTTTTAATATTTGGTTGCAAATCCTTTTCAGTCAATTACAGCCTGAAGTCTGGAACGCATAGACATCACCAGACGCTGGGTTTTATCCCTGGTGATGCTCTACCAGGCCTCTACTGCAACTGTCTTCAGTTCCTGCTTGTTCTTGGGGCATTTTCCCTTCAGTTTTGTCTTCAGCAAGTGAAATGCATGCTCAATCGGATTCAGGTCAGGTGATTGACTTGGCCATTGCATCACATTCCACTTCTTTCCCTTAAAAAACTCTTTGGTTGCTTTTGCAGTATGCTTTGGGTCATTGTCCATCTGCACTGTGAAGCGGTGTCCATCAAGTTCTGAAGCATTTGGCTGAATATGAGCAGATAATATTGCCCGAAACACTTCAGAATTCATCCTGCTGCTTTTGTCAGCAGTCACATCATCAATAAATACAAGAGAACCAGTTCCATTGGCAGCCATACATGCCCACGCCATGACACTACCACCACCATGCTTCACTGATGAGGTGGTATGCTTAGGATCATGAGCAGTTCCTTTCCTTCTCCATACTCTTCTCTTCCCATCACTCTGGTACACGTTGATCTTGGTCTCATCTGTCCATAGGATGTTGTTCCAGAACTGTAAAGGCTTTTTTAGATGTCGTTTGGCAAACTCTAATCTGGCCTTCCTGTTTTTGAGGCTCACCAATGGTTTACATCTTGTGATGAACCCTCTGTATTCACTCTGGTGAAGTCTTCTCTTGATTGTTGACTTTGACACACATACACCTACCTCCTGGAGAGTTTTCTTGATCTGGCCAACTGTTGTGAAGGGTGTTTTCTTCACCAGGGAAATAATTCTTCGGTCATCCACCACAGTTGTTTTCCGTGGTCTTCCGGGTCTTTTGGTGTTGCTGAGCTCACCGGTGTGTTCCTTCTTTTAAAGAATGTTCCAAACAGTTGTTTTGGCCATGCCTAATGTTTTTGCTATCTCTCTGATGGGTTTGTTTTGTTTTTTCAGCCTAATGATGGCTTGCTTCACTGATAGTGACAGCTCTTTGGATCTCATCTTGAGAGCTGACAGCAACAGATTCCAAATGCAAATAGCACACTTGAAATGAACTCTGGACCTTTTCTGCTCATTGTAATTGGGATAATGAGGGAATAACAAACACATGGCCATGGAACAGCTGAGAAGTCAATTGTCCCATTACTTTTGGTCCCTTAACAAGTGGGAGGCACATATGCAAACTGTTGTAATTCCTACACCGTTCACCTGATTTGGATGTAAATACCCTCAAATTAAAGCTGACAGTCTGCAGTTAAAGCACATCTTGTTTGTTTAATTTCAAATCCATTGTGGTGGTGTATAGAGCCAAAAATGTTAGAATTGTGTCGATGTCCCAATATTTATAGACCTGACTGTAATTCTTGAATCTTGCAATAGATGTGTCTATTGTAAAAAGACAATATCAGTTGAGTGTTGATAAATTTCCTTTAAAATCTTGTGTCTTTTTACTGGAGTATTTAATCCTTTTACATTATATGTCATAAAGTTAACTACATTCCTGATATTTCTGGCATTTGCAATTCTAATTTCTCACAAAAGTCTCTTCTGGGAACCTCAATCTAGCAGAAGGTCCATCTTTCCATCCCACTAAGCACGCTGGGAACCCCCAACTATAATGCATTTTTTTTTCTGCATCTGTTCCAGTAATGGTCTCAGGATCCTTCTTCGTGATAATGTATCCAGGTGCTATATCTGCATAGATTTGCAAATTTGCTCCTTCATATGTTATTGCAGGAATTCTTCTAATTTTCTCCCATGTCTTTGCTTTATCTTCGTAATGTGGAATCACATCCCTTGGCATTTCTGTTGATACCTCTTGAGGTCTTCTTATCCAGTGTATTCTCTCCATTTTCAGTTATTCTGTTTCAGGTCTATCTATTATTGGGTTCAGCACTTTATTCAGTAGGTCTTTCAGATCTTCTCTCTCTCTTTCGGGTATCCCCCGGATCCTCAGATTTTTCCATCTACTTCTATTCTCCTCATCTTATACTCTGTATAGCAGTTTCATCTGTTCATGTCGCATTTCTTCCATTTGTCCATTCAGCTCTGTTATTACTTATTATTGTATTATTGCCATATCGTTCTTTATAGAAAGTCCTAGCTTTGCGAACATTTCTGCCATTTCCATTTTTGTGGGCATTTGTAAAAGTCCTCCTTGTTCTTCCATATTTCTACTAAACTCTTTGCCTTCTACATTAGGGATTTCTTCATCCTGGTTTAATTCAGCTATTCCTCATGACAGTCTGGCATGATCTTCACTATTATGCCCCGGTTCTTGTCTGTCACTAGTTCCCCTTTGTTTCTTGTTGTTTGCTTGATTTGGGAGTCTTTACCCCACCTTTTACCGATCTGCTCTTCATCTCTCCTTTGTCTCTTCTTTGACACTTTGACAATTTGACAATATGAGGTCTGTTGCTACCTCTCTTTATTTAAATATGGACAAGACTATTTAGACATGAAAAGATTTCCATCCTCTTCCCCTCCACACACTTTAGAGAGCAAGTTACATGCTGCATTCTGGTTTCCTCCTTTTTTTTTCAATCACTCCGTTTACCTCCTAATGTCCTTTCAAATTCACAAGCTTAGACACTTTCCTCTCCTTAATATTACTTTTTGGAGCCCACTGGGTGACCCCCTGTTGTTCTCCCCCACAGTATATTTCCTTTGAGGCCGTCTCCACCTGTCACATTGCTTCACTCACAAACACACAATCACAGTTTATTATTTGTCTTGGTCACTCACCGCTCCCCCTTTTTTAAAAGTCCTGCTGGTTTTTTCAGCCCCTCTAGAAGCTCTCATGACAGTGCTCAGTACCTCTGCCACACTTAGTAGTGAGGTTATTCAGGGGTATCACCCTTCAGGGCTCTCCTCTCGTTTCGCACCATTCTGCCAAGTTGTTTCCTCCCAGGGGTCAACACAGTTCTTCTCGTGATACTCCCTGCTGCTTCCTCCTACCTCCTCCACTGGGCCACCTGCACTCCACCGACCCACTTCTCTCAAACCACCACCATCAAATGCCCAGCAGTTCACCATGGAGCCAATGGACCGGGGACACAAGAGACCATCGGAGGTATATCCATATACAGCTTTCCTCCTACATTCCCTGGCGGGATCAGAGTCCTCAGAGCATACTCCGTGTCAGCACCATATGCAGGCCCGTCCCCCTAGTTCACAGCTCTGATAGTTGACCTCAAAGGTGTTCTATCAGGTTGAGGTCAGGACTCTGTGCAGACCAGTCAAGTTCCTCCATTATAATTATTCTTCTAATACCATCTCCCCCCAGCATGCCCCTCAAATCCTAAACTTACTTGTCTCCTTCTAGATTTTCACTGTGTGGCTTTATTAGGAAACAGACAGCCTCTTCACAATAGGTATTCAAGCCATACTTTTTGTGAGGAAACATTGTGGCTCCCAGTGGATGTCACATAGTTAAGATTCATAAGAGAAAAGGTAAGTATTGGAATGGAGGACATCCTGGAATTTTCAGTAATTTAAAGGATAGCTATACTAAGAGTACAGTTTTCCCTTAATTAGGGCTTCTTCTGTTTGCTCCCAACAGTCAAAAGGTGCAAAGTTTCAGGTGCACATGTTTACTTTAATATTTGATTTTAGCTGGAGTCTACATTTGATGAGTCTAAACTGTGTAATGCATCTGAATGTCCAAATAAATAGTTTTTAAAGCTACCCATGTATCTCTTTAGTGAAACACAGTGGTTTAATGGTTAGTACCTATCTCTTGCAGCACTAGTCTTTTTATTCAAATCTCAGTCAAGACACTATCTGCATGGAATTTGAAATGTTCTCCCTGAACTTGCATGGCTTTTTTTTCATGTACTCTGGTTTTGTTCCCACACTCCAAAGATATGCTGGTATTTTAATTGGCTGCTACCTAAATAGGCCCTAGTATGTGTGTACAAATTGGCTATGCACATGTGCTATCACATTCTGCTTGCTAGTCCCAAGCCCGAGCAATTGAGAAGGGATGACCTGGCATCCTACCTTTCAAGGGTATCAGACATGGTGCTCAGGGAGGTGGCCCTTAGAATAGCCAAAAGTTGTATATGACTGAACAGATATATACATATGCAGCGCTACCCCTGGAGGAGCCGCTGGATTTCTGGGCCAATTTTCCCCTCACAGCACTCATAGCCAGGCAAAAGGAATTTTCCACACCCTCTCTGATGGCTCAAGAAACAGTCTAACAGCTTTGTTTATTAGTGTTTATTTGGGAAATGTAGATGGGAATTGGAGGTACATAGGATGCCCAGAACTGAAGAAATTACAAACTCCAAACAGTTGAGAACATTCAGAAGTTTCAAAGCTGAACTGTGCTGTACATCAGTGTATCTAAATTAGGGAATAGAAGTCCAAAAAAAGTAATGTTGAAGACACAGCATCTGGCTGCACTGAAAAACTGGAAGTGTTAGGGTGCTCCTGGCTGTTTTGCACTGCACTTAAGCTAGCTTGAGTCCCAGACACTTCACTGTTCTCTCCTTCCTCTGGGTGTGTGGCCGGCCTGTACCCACTCAGTCTCCTTACGTAGCTCCCAGAATCCAGAAGGCTGCTGAACTGGCCTTTTGCTAAACAGGCTGCTTCTGGCTTTGCTTAAAGTCTGCAGCTAGGCCTACCCAAGACTGTAGCTGAGTGATGTGCTGGAGCTTCCTTCCTTTCTCTCTCTCTCTCTGCTCCTGCTCTTTTCTGTCTGCCCTAGGGGCAGAGCCCCCAGCACATTGGTCCCCTCCAGATGACTGGACCCTGCTACCAGACCGCCAGGCTTCTGAATATTTATGGGCTGCTTCCCAACCCTCTAAGCCCACCTACCCAGGGATTGGTGGAAGCTATTGGTGAATATTCAGGCTGCAGCTGCTGTGCCTCCACCTGCTATATTCTGGAAATTTCCAGTGAGTTTCAGAAGACAGGGGGAGGTAACAGGGTTGCAGCCTGTGAAGCACTGCCCAGTCTCTTAAACCCAATTAATGCATGCTCCTCCACCTACAAGAGAGTCAAACTAAACCTACCTACACTAGCAACTGTAGGGGTACTACACATACATATATATGTTTACAATTAAACACACACGCCCTATGCAACTTAAACTATGGTTTCTGTACTACACTGTACTGTGCTTTCTTATTAGATGTCACCTTGGGGGCAAGGAATTGTACTTCAAAATACACTGTACTCCTCCAAGCTTCAAGATGGATAACTTATCAGTGTTATACATGGTATACATACCTATTGGAGAGATTTCTCTTCATTTCTTACCTTATTCACTGCATTCAGTGTCACAGGAAGCCATTCTTAGCAGGAAAATGGCTGCATTAAAAAATAAACTTTCAGAGATTAAAACTCTTTCTTGCTCTATGCAAATCTTAAAAAATGGTTAGGATTCTAATTGTCTCTACAGGATCTGAATCTCTCCTGAGCTGAATTAGTCTGTTAGAGTGATATCATGGGAGATTTTATTTATGCACAGTTAGGCTACTTAAAAAGAAAACAGGAACTTATGTGTTTTTTTCCCATACTAACCAGTCAGGTCTTATCTTTTATTCTCAGGTATGAGGGGTGTTCAAGCCAAACTTGGACTTTTGAGTTTATACTGTATAATAAAAGAACAAATTTCAAGGAGCAGAAACTGCATTTATTTTTTAACATACTCCCCTGCTACGTTTATACACTTGTATACACATGTGTTCTCCATTCCCATAGAAAGATTTGTCTATTGTGCAATTTCACGACAGGTTATGCGTTGATTATCCAGGATAAAGCATTCCACATGCTGAATGTTCACAGGAATCACTACTGTGGACTGGGGACCACCACGGCTGGGATCGTCACTGATGGACGTAAGGCCATCTCATCAACGTACTACACTTGAAGTCTTCTGTAGATATCCACAGGTTTTACACCTTCGTTCAAAAGAAACTTCATCACCACACACTATTCCATGCATGCACTAACACTGTTGTCTGCCATCTTGATCAATGGTCTCTGGACTGGCCGGTGACATGTGCGCCTATCAGTAATCAGACACACTTTCCACTTACTACTGCATGTAGTACTGCCATGCTAGCATCCCTTTTTATAACTGTAAAATTAAAATTCCAAGTTTGATTTGATCATTGCACAGAATGAAAAGAGAAATCTGAATGTTCACCATGAGCAACAGCTTCACTTTTGTTCCCCATTTCTTCTCTTTAGTTTTTTTGAATAAGCCATTGTGAAGAAGCCAATCCATAAAGAGAAACCAAAAGAAATCAGGGAAAAATGGATGAATGTCATACATAGAAATATCAAGGCAAAATTGATTAGCACAGTAATAACCTAAGTAGAAATGTTAAAAGGGTATACTTGCTATTTAATCTGATTCCTTCATCAATAAACTCTCCAGAGCTTGCTCCAATTGTTTAATGGCTGCAAACATTTGTATATGTAAACATGTATTTGTAAGGATGTATTAACCCATTTAATTAAAAGTCTGTATGTGTACAGCTTTAAAACTCTGTAGAAAAAAGTAAGTCAGACAAGGTCCAACTTGTTCAGCTCATTTAAAGGAACAATAGTCATCCACAGCTGAGAAGCAGTCAAATATTTTTCCCAAGGCAGTACACATTTATTGTTTAATTTTATTAGTCCATTTAGATTGCCGTCTGGACACATTTTGCCTTAATGCTTTTACAAGAACTGCTGTTATTTATCAGAAACCACTAGTTTATTTATTGTTACATTATTCCAATCTCCTCTGAAAAAAGCAAAATCAATAACTTTCCTGGAAGGAGTGCATATTGTTTTTAAAAGCTCTTGATTAAAAATTATCATTCTCTAATAAATATTGATTAAACAATTAAATGTTTGGCATTTACAAACAGTGTGTTACAGAAAGAATTCACTTCAAATAACATATGTCATCTCTGCAGCTTGTAACCTTGAGCTTGATGCCATCAAAATGCTACTAATACTTAATAATTAAAGCTGAATTCCAGGCAAACATCTAAATACAGAGTTGGAATACATTCCATCTTTCCAAAGAATGTGTAATTTTGGCCACACAGTCTTGCTATCTAAAGAAACACTGCTAGACAGCACAGCCATGTTGGTTAATGCTGTTGTACATATGTTGTACTTAAATTAGAGATGTTAACTGGCTTTTTAAAAATAATTTTTAGGGTTGCTTTATATGCCCCGTGCTTAGGTAAGATTTTATTTTTTTTCCTTAGTGCTATGAAGTCAGGATAAGTAATGGTTATATTTCAATGGTTTTTATTAATTTTTAAACAGTATAAAACAGAGGCAACAAAACACGCCAACGCAGGGGCTATCAATTGCACAGATAAAAAATGCAACATAGAAAAAACAGTGCTCTAACGCCAACAGGGCAAAAGGTATGCCCACGCAGGGGCTATCAATGGCACATAAGTTACAATAACAGTAATGTAACTCTGACTATAACAACTAAAGGCAGCTGTCCACTGTCACACCAAAAACAAACAGAGAAAGAGAGAAAGGAAACAAAAAAACAACAAAAAAAAACAAAAAAAGAGCAGGAGTCCAAGAGCGCCATTACCGAACGCCATTACATCCCCAGACTAGCCGGGGGGGAGTGTGGGAAAGGCATATTGCAACCACAGCTCCCATATTTTCAAAAATTTACTTTGGGAGTCGTTGCAGATACTCGACATCTGTTCGTTGAGCATCATAATGGTCATACGATCCCGCACCCCCTGAAGAGGAACAAACGGACTCTTCCAGGCCTGAGAAATTGTTCTAGTGGCCGATAAAAACAAATAGGAAGCCAACTTCTGCTGGTGAGCCAAGAGGCCTGGCATGGGGCAATGAAGCAAGGCATACCGAGCATCCCGGCGTATGGAGAGATGGAACAAGGTGAAAAGGAGGCTAAACACACGAGACCAAAAACGAAACAGTCTTGGGCATGACCAACAGATATGCAATACATCTCCACGATGGTCACCACCCCGAAAGCATTGATCACTACAGGCAGGGTTAGCCTGGGCCAAACGAGCCGGAACCCAATACCAATGAAACAATACTTTATAGGCTGCCTCCAGCGTGATCGTATTAAATGAGCATTTAGCTATGAGTGACCAGGCCTTATTCCAGTCCTCCGGATCCACATCCACTCCCAGGTCGCGCTCCCACTGAACAACATATGAAAGAGAAGTATGCGACGAGCCTCTGTTCAGAGCTGCATAAAGAAGGGATATAAGGCTCGGGGCGCCTGGACGCTGCTGGCAAAGTTGTTCAAAGGCAGATTTCTGGTACGGGAAAGCAGAAGTGCCCTGCAGCGAGAGCAGCCAGTGCCGCAATTGAAGGTATCGAAAAAATTCTGCCGGGAGGACATCCCGGGACTCCCAAAGAGAATTCCAGGTGGGGAAAAAAAATCAAAAAGTGTCGCACCTGCAAAAAACCATTAGCCACCCACCAAGAAAACGCCCTTGGGTGATCTAAACCTGGTGAGAAAAGAGGGTTGGTAATAATTGGGAGCAAAGGCAGAAAAGGTGACGTCAGGCCACTGGGGTAACGTACCGAGTCCCAGGCTTGTAAGCCATGGAGCATCATCGGACTCAGTGCCATAGGGCGCAGGGCAGGGGGAAGCCATAGAAGCATCAATGTTTCAATAGGGGCACAATTAGGTTGTTCCAGCAGGACCCAGAGAGGAATGTCAGAGGAAGCGTGCAACATAGACAGCGGGGCAATCTGGCTCTCCTGATAATACTTAGTTACATTAGGCACGCCAAGACCACCCTGGAGTCTATGAGCAAAGAGCATATTTCTGGAGACTCTGGGGTACTTATCAGCCCAGATAAAAAGCATAAACTTCGCCTGAAGCAACCGAAGATAATGAGGGGGAAGCCGCACTGGGAGGGTGCAAAAATAATATAATAATTTTGGCAGGGTGGTCATTTTCACAGAATTAACCCGTCCAAGCCAAGACAGGTGCGGAAATTGCCTAGAATGCATAAGAGTAGAGAGCTAAGCAATGGATAATAATTTGCAGCAAACAGGGAGTCGTAGGTTGAGATCAAGCGAATGCCTAAGTATTCAAGAGAAGAGGAAGCCCATTTGTAAGGGAAGTGGGATTGTAGGCGCAAATCCAAATCTGAAGCCAAAGTAATATTGAGAGCGACAGTCTTATCCAAGTCAATACAAAGACCTGAAATCAAGGAGAAGCGCTCAAGAACCTGTTGCAAATTAGGAAGCGTTGTCAGGGGATTAGTAAGAGTCAAGAGGGCATCGTCTGTAAAAAGGTTCAGCTTGAACTCCTGTCCCACGTATGGAACCCCCGATACATTGCAATCGGTCCAGAGCGCTAAAGCCAGTGGCTCAAGCGCCAGGACAAAGAGCGCCGGGGACAGGGGGCAACCCTGTCTCGTCCCTCGCCCAATAGGAAAGGGATCCGAAAAATACCCAGTGTATTTAATGGAGGCCAAAGGAGAAGAATACAAGGCTTGAATCCAAGAAAGAATAGAATCCCCAAAACCCCAATGAGACAGCACAAACCGCAGATATTCCCAGGATAGAGTCAAAGGCTTTATATATCTCTAAGGACAGTAAGAATCCTGGGATTTTCAGCTGTTGCAGAAAATGTATAAGATGGACCACCTTACAAATGTTATCACCCGCCTGCCTCCCAGGGATGAACCCTACTTGGTCCCTGTGGACCAGGCTATGCAAATATTTATTGATGCAAAAACTAAGGATCTTGCCCAATATCTTCAGGTCTTCATTAAGAAGAGAAACGGGCCGGAAGGCTTGCGGTTCCTGTACATCATCGGTCGTCTTAGGAATCATGGAGATATGCACTCTAAGCACGTCTGGAGAGGGCAAGGAGCCCTGTCATAACTCATTAAAATAGTCAGCCAAAAAGGGCACCAGCAGGGCCAAAAATTTCTTATAATAGAGACCAGAGAAGCTTTTGGGACCTGGGGCCGTGGTGGACCGTAAAGATTTGATAGCTTGGAGCACTTCTGGTACGGTGACACCGGTCTTAAGGTCCACCTGTGCTGCCTCGGATAACCCAGGAAGTCGGAGATCTTGAAAGAATGCCTCTGCTTGAGCCACAGGGAAGGGATCTGGTTTAGCGTAGAGGTGAAAAGGAAATCTGAGAAACGGAAAACAATCTGCTGGGGATTAGAAGTACAGCCACCTGTGGGAAGTCGCAGATGGATTGGTTTATGGGGTTTCCCCACAGAATTGAGTTTCCTGGCCAGCATGGGGCCCGGCTTATTAGCACAGGAATAAAATTTGTGTTCGGTTCAACGCAGGGCCCGTTCCACCTCCGAAGCGGCAAGTAGGTACAACTCTGCCGCCAGAGCGTCCCGAGCGTGTTTATGGACCGCGGATGGAGATGACTTTCAACACGCATCCGCAGAAGCCAGGAGAGAATGAAGCTCCAAAAGTCAGCGCTCCCACTTTTGGACCGCCGCCAGCTGTATAATATGACCCCGCACTGTGGCCTTATGCGCCTCCCATAGGGGCACTGCTGAAGAGACCGATCCCGAGTTTTCCATGAAGTATGTTCGTAAGAAAAATTATATTTGTTGGCAGGTAGTCTGAGTGGTCAATAAAGAGTCATTGATGCGCCAATGAAAAGGGCACTATTCTGACCCAGAGAGGGCAAGGAGGAGTACCAAGGGATCATGGTCTGACCAGGGTGAGGAGGGAATAGTTATCCGCCAGACCAAGGGAAGCTGCTGAACATGCATGAATATATGATCAATTCTACAAAAACTGTCATGAGGATTGGAATAGAATGTAAAGTCGCGCTCAGTTGGGTGAAGTTCCCTCCAGACGTCCGCCAGCCCCGCCGTCTGCAAGAGAGAGCGCATACGTTCCTCCAGCACTAAGTCATGAGAAGGGACCACCCCCCGTGTGTAACGCCTATCCAATGTGGAATCCAAGGTAACATTTGAATCTCCCAAAACAAGAAGAAAACCCTTGGATTGTCGGGAAACAATGGTGCAAAGATGCGAAAAGAATTTATGCTGAAAACGATTAGGCGCATAGTAAGAGACAAAAGTAACCTCCCGGTCCCAGAGGGTGCCTTGCAGAAGCAAATACCTGCCCGTGGGGTCCGCTATTTTCCAAGCACAGACAAAAGGGAGATTGCGTTTGAAAGCTATCAGTACACCCTGACGCTTCTCAGGAGCCGAGGCCGTGTAAAAGGTGGGATAGTGAGGTGAAAGATAACGTGGAGCGGAGGACTGAGAAATCCTGGTGTCTTGTAAACATACCACATCAATTTGTTGCGATTTGAGGTCATGAAAAACTTTAGCCCGCTTCTGAGGCGAATTGAAGCCTTGAACATTTTGTGAATGTATTTTCAAAAGGGGCAAGGCCATGGCGGCACCAGAGCAACACGCTCAGCAGAAAAAGCATAAAGCAGCCAACAATTTCCACTCCCAATGGCGATCGGACCGTGGCGTCCCAGAACCCTGCATAAAACAAAAACAAAAAAAGCAGAGAAGAAACAAAAAAACAAAGAAAGAAAAAAAGAAAATGACACAAGAAGTATATGCAACAGTGCAATCGTGTCACACAAATGGTGACGTGCATCCTACACTTGAAGGATACCAGTTAGGGGTGGCTCTACCACCAGACACATGGCTGCAAATGGAAACATCAAAAGCATAAGCCCTCAGGGGGCAAAAAGGCAATAAGGCAAAGAACATAATAGAATGGGGTACCAAATAATAACACTATGAGTCCCAGCAGCGAGAACCTCCGTGATGACCTCCCCATAGAAAAGGATAAGTAATGTTTATAACCTTTACCTTAAATCACAACCTGGAGACAACCTTGTGTAGCAGATTGGATAATGAGAATAGACTGTTAAAATTGTTTATACACCACAAATATTCAAAAGGAAATTGTGGGACAGGTAAGGAAATCTGGCATTCCAATTTATTTGTCATATGTGCTGAATGTTGGAGGCAAGTGTGCAATCAAAATAGGTTGTACTGTAAATGTGCAACACTTCAATAAATTGATCCTTATGTACTGACAACTAACAGAATATTAAAACAAACAGGTGACACCATAAAAGGACAGTTTCCTACAAGTGAGAAAGTTCTTTACAAAACTCTCTTTGCGTTGCTAAAAAGAAATGCTTTCTATTTCGGGAAAGAACATTCGGTCTTTACAACAACCCCTCCCCCCAATGTGTACTGTTTACTACTATTTATTGTCTTGTTTTACAATGTATAGAAAAATTGTAATCCTTTAAATGTTCAAATAGGAGTGAAAAGAGTTGTTTAAGCGGAAGTGGTTATATAATGAATGTTATTGTCACAGAGTATCACAAAGAAATTCACTATTTATGTTTACAAAAATCACAGTATAGGAGATTCAGTTTGCTCATTGGCATTAACAACTTTTCCTCTTGCACCTGTTAACTATGGAGGAGAGCAGTTTTATGGACCTGTTTATTCAACAATAAATTTGTCACTACTTAATCGCTTCCCATCCAGTGATACTGATATGTTGCTGTATAGGATGGGTGATATCTCTTTCATTGCTGCAATGATGACCAAGATATCATTTTTTTCAGATGGCAATTTTCTACAAGGTAAGAGTTATCCTATGAGATGCCCCTGGTACCTTTTTTATAGGCTTTTATGAGTTTGGGCAAGGACACAGGGGCCCCATGATCCCCTATTGCCCAGGGGCCCCATGAGTTGTCAGTCCGCTCCTGTCGGGGGGTATGGTGAAGATGCAACCCATGGAATCCAGTTCCTGCAACCCAGTGAGAGGAACTGATGTTGTTCCTCCCACTGTGTGATGTCAGAAACCCGGAAGCACCAAGGGTTTCATCACTTCTGGTTTCGGTTCTTTGTTCTGTGTTTTGTTCTTTGTCTGATTGGCTGCATTGGAGGCCAGAGTAGATATCTAGGACCACAGATCTCTCCATAAAGAGGACCTGTCATGGCCCATGCTATCACAAGGGATGTTGTTCATCCCCAGTGATAGCAACAAAGTTGTTCCCCAAAAATTAAAGAGACAGTGTAAAAATGTTTTTTTAATAAAATAAATAATACGGTTTATAAAAATTTTAAAGCACCCCCATTGTGCTTAAATGCAAATTTTTGTGTCAGTCGTGCATGCATATGTAAATGCGATCGCAGCACACATGTGAGGTTTCTCCGTGAACGTAAGAGTGAGAGCAATAATTCTAGCTCCAGACCTCCTCTGTAAAGGCTTTTAAAGTCTCACCTATGGGGATTTTTAGGTACTGTAGTTTGGCACCATTCCACGAATATACACTATTTTAAACCATGACATGTTTGGTATCTATTTACTTGGCATAACGTCATCTTGTATATCTTACAAAAAATTGGGTATTAATTTGTGTTTTTGTGCACTAAAATTCAGTATATTTTTTCAAAAATAAAAAATACTGCGTAAATCTTGTGTGACATAAAAATATGCAAAACCCACCATTTTATTCTGTAGGGCCTCTGCTTAAAAAATATATATAATTGTGGGGGGTTTGCTTTCTAAGTAGTTTTTTAACAAAAAAAATTTATGTTTTTACATGTAGGAAAGGGATGCCAGAATTGGACCAGACTGGAAGTGCTTAAGATAACAAGGTAATACATATATTGTTTTTTTTAGTTATTTTTTTTTTAAGGACAAGCGAGGCTTTCTTTTTGTGATATTGTTTTGCATCAACTTTTTTTTGCATTTCTTATACAATAAAATGTAGCAAAACTAAACAGAATGCACCTTTTCTTTTTTTCCCCAGTGTGAGTTTAAATCAGTAATAACGTTTATTCAAACAAATTCAAAACGTTCCAGAGCATATATTTTGTCATGCAGTTATAAAAGATTTTAAACAATACAGTTGACGGCATCAGAGGGATTAACAATGAGTATTATCAGAGACAATACTGAACTTATAAGGTGGAAGACTCTTCCATAACACTATACCTTTGCATCATTACTAATACGTGCAGTCATATAACCGGGGACCCATCTGGGCGATAGCTAACCAAACAATAATAAAGTCACTCCAGAAATCTAGTCATTACAAAGTCTACTTTTGATAGTCCAGGAATATCCAATCAGCCCCCTCAAACTTTATCAAAGTTTGTGGGGCAACTCCATTGTTGATATATAACTTCTTCATATCGAAGAGTAATGCCTATGTGATCAATCCTTTCTTTGGGGAGGGGAGATGCTCTTCCAGTGCATTAAAGAAGCTTACAGGCATGCAACAGTGCCATAGACACTGTCTCCCTGACCAGTGCTAGTTTAAAACTAAACAGTGTTAATGCAGATAAAAAGTGCACATTTTATTCTATAATTTGTCCTGTTTAAAATGACACTAAAATTTTTATTCTGATACAAAGAATTGCAAAGTTATTTCCAAATGAAATAAAGTGTTTCTTTTTTCAATTTTGTATTGGGGGACCTAGTAAATGACCTGCAGAGAGCTGGGACCAACGTAACAAAGGCTACCATCAGTAACACACTACACCGTCAGGGACTCAAATCCTGCAGTGCAAGACGTGTCCCCCTTCTTAAGACAGTACATGTCCGGGCCCATCTGAAGTTTGCTAGAAAGCATTTGGATGATCCAGAAGAGGATTGGGAGAATGTCATATGGTCAGATGAAACCAAAATAGAACTGTTTGGTAGAAACACAACGGTTGTGTTTGGAGGAGAGAGAATGCTGAGTTGCATCAAAAGAACACCATACCTACTGTGAAGCATGGGGGTGGCAACATCATGCTTTGAGGCTGTTTCTCCGCAAAGGGACCAGGACGACTGATCCATGTACAGGACAGAATGAATGGGGCCATGTATCGTGAGATTTTGAGTGCAAACCTCCTTCCATCAGCAAGGGCATTGAAGATGAAATGTGGCTGGGTCTTCCAACATGACAATGATCCCAAACATACCGCCCGGGCAACGAAGGAATGGCTTCGTAAGAAGCATTTCAAGGTCCTGGAGTGGCCTAGCCAGTCTCCAGATCTCAACCCCATAGAAAACCTTTGGAGGGAGTTGAAAGTCCGTGTTGCCCAGCGATAGCCCCAACAACACAGATCTCTCCCCTGTCAGCACTGACATGCTGCTTTGTATTGCTGTGCACAGCAGAGCAATACAAAGCAGCATGTTTCCCTAGGAAAACACACACAGCACACACAGTAAAACAGCACACAGCACACAGTTAACCCTTTGATCACTCCAAATGTTAACCTCTTCCTGCCCAGTGTCATTAGTACAGTGCCAGTGCACTCAGCACTCAGTTCCTCCCCAGTGTCAGAATGCCCACTGTAGTCCTGTTATAAGTTGCTGATCACCACCACTACTAGTATAAAAAAAAAGAAAAAAAATTCCAGTATATATATATTTGTAGACACTATAACTTTCATGTAAACCAATTTATTTATATGTATTGGTATTTTTTTTTTGCAAAGACATGTAGCAGAATACATTTTGGCCTGAATTTATGACGAAATTTGATTTTTTAAAATTTCTTACTGGATATGTTTTGTAGCAAAAGTCAAAAATATTGTTTTTTTTTTTCAAAATTGTCGGTCTTTTTTTGTTTCTAGTTCAAAAAATAAAAATGCAGAGGCTATCAAATACCACCAAAAGATATCTCTATTTGTGGGAAAAAAAGAACTTATATATCATTTGGGAGCAGCATTGCATGACCGCGCAGTTGTCAGTTAAAGTAATGCAGTGCCGTACCACAAAAAATGGCCTGGTCAGGAAGGGGTGTCAATCCTCTGGAGGGCAAGCGGTTAAAAAAAAAGTTTTAAATGTCCCACTGATGTACATCCATTGTCAATCAAGTGATCCAGGGGTGCAGATCCACATCAATCAAGATGAATGATGGCCGCCGACCCACACATAAAATAAAAAGATGCTGCCCACTGAGACCCAACAACTTTCGGTGACGTCATTGCCCATATATAAACATGTCCATATTTGGTCAATGACTCATTAGGTGACCCCTCCCCTTTGTTTACATCAGCAGCAGAAGGATGCCGAGTATCATTCGCTGCCAGGGAAAGTGATGAGAACATTCTCTGTTTTTTCTATTTTTTTTAATGAGGAGGGATACTGCGTACCCCTTACTCAGTCATGTGAGGGGCTAGGATATAGGGCCCCCCTTACTGTTAAAGCCCCCTGTCACAGATTCCACAACTCTCCCCATTAAGGATTGGCAGCTTTGGGGAACGAGGGAGAACCCGTATTTGACAGATACCCGCTCCCACTTCTGCTGCGATCGCCTAGGCGATTGGAAGCAGAAGTTGTCCTCCCTTCTCATTCCCCGTAGCCTTCTGGGACATGTGACAGGTCCCAGAAGACTACGGGACCATTCACAAAGCGCAGTACTACTTGCTCATGCACAGTGGGCACCCGGCTGTGAAGCTGGTAGTGCCAAGGAGACAGGACAGTCGGTCAACATGGGATCGAGGGACAGGTGAGTGTCCATTTTTTAAAAGTCAGCAGCTACAGTTTTTGTAGATGCTGACTGTTTTTTAACTTTCGACTGGACCTCCTCTTTAAAGACATGTGGCCTAAATTTATTGGTTCAGGAGGAGTGCTGCCAGGTTGCATGCTTGGATATAGGTATGGTATGGATTTTTATTTTTTTTTTACTGATAGGCTACTTTCTTTACATTCTTCTGGCAGGCAAAAGTGTGCCTTTATTGTTTCAGGCTTTATTTTGGGGGAGTAGGTATATTTTATTTTATTTTGCTAGGGCCTTTTTTCAGGGTGCGCGGTATACACTTGTTGCTAGTACAGGCAAAGTCGTCCTTTGTTTGTAGTGTCACTGCATACTTGTATGGTAAAGTAGTGTGCTCCGAATGTGCAACACATACTTATCCCTTCTATTGCCATAGCTGTCATTACATTTAAGGAATACCTGGTATTAAAATGGTTATAAAGGCTGAAGGTTTTTTCACCTTCATGCATTCTGTGCATGAAGGTAAAAAACCTTCAGTGTGCAGCTCCGCCCTAATAGTTACTGGAGCCTGATCACAATCCAGCGCTGTGCATGAGAGCCTCGGCTTTCCCAGTTCTCTCCTTCCTCATTGGCTGAGAAACAGCAGTGGGAGCCATTGACTCCCACTCACAGTACAGGTATGTATGACATGTTTGTT
Organism: Staurois parvus; assembly: GCF_062004578.1. Lineage (NCBI taxonomy): Eukaryota > Metazoa > Chordata > Amphibia > Anura > Ranidae > Staurois > Staurois parvus. The sequence goes on along the minus strand of NW_028318430.1, from coordinate 14,484,313 downwards.
ATTTTAATTAAAAAAAAACAAAGCTTTACAACCACTTTAAAAACATGTCAGGCAGGCCTAAAGTGAGAGGCATGCATGCAAAAGTAGTGGTCAGGCTACATCATCTAGAGGCCAGGCACATCTGCCTTTTCTGTCTAAGAGTGGCTTTGCTACACAGCCATAGTGCACTCAGGAGATAGTGAAGTAGCTGAAAAATTCTTTCTCTTCTTCCTCCTCCCAGGCACAAAGCAGTCAGGTTCTTGCACGTACTACAGTCACACCAGGGGAGAAAGGTGACTAAATCTGGCAGTTCAGTTTATTTATTTATTATATGTGCTGTATGTAGGAGGTAATTGTGCAACCAAAACAGGTTGTTAAGGCATCTAAAACCTGCAACACTTCACCTGCATGTTAATAAATTAATCTTTATTTAATGGCAGCTGAAAGAACATTATAATAAACAGGTGACATAATAATAGGACAGTTTCCTGCAGGTGAGGAAGTTCATTATGAAACAATCTTTGTGTTGCTAAAAAGAATGTTTTCAATTTCAGGAAAGAACATTCAGTCTTTACAAAATCCACCCCCATATGTCTGGTTTACTACTATTTATTGTCTTTTTTTACAATATATAGAAACATTGTCATCCTTGAAATGTTCAAATAGGAATGAAGAGAATTGTTAGAAGAGGTTTTATAATGAATGTTATTGTCACAGATAGAGATGAGCGAATTATTCAAAAATTCGATTCGGCTGATTCGCCGGATTTGCGGAAGAAATTCGATTTGATGTGAATTTATTCGCTGCGAATTTAACTTATTAAAAGGGTTTCTAGGCTTCAGAGAGCCTTTATATTAGTGCAGAACACTGTACCTTTAATTTAAATGCCCTTGGAGTCTGCTGGGGAAGAGAAATAATACTGTCAGTCAGTATGACATGCAGATGAGTGCCGTCGATCTTAGAATCACCGCACACTTCACTCATTTGGGCAGTCACGGGGCACGACGAAGAAGATGAAGAAGAAGAAGAATGAAGAAAAGAAGAAGAAGAATGAAAAGAAGAAGAAGAATGAAAAGAAGAAGAAGAAGAATGAAAAGAAGAAGAAGAAGAATGAAAAGAAGAAGAAGAAGAATGAAAAGAAGAATGAGAAGAAGAATGAAAAGAAGAATGAGAAGAATGAAAAGAAGAATGAAAGAAGAAGAAGAAGAATGAAAAGAAGAAGAAGAAGAATGAAAAGAAGAATGAAAAGAAGAAGAAGAAGAATGAAAAGAAGAAGAAGAAGAAGAATGAAAAGAAGAATGAAAAGAAGAAGAAGAAGAATGAAAAGAAGAATGAGAAGAATGAAAAGAAGAAGAAGAAGAATGAAAAGAAGAATGAGAAGAAGAATGAAAAGAAGAATGAGAAGAATGAAAAGAAGAATGAAAAGAAGAAGAAGAAGAATGAAAAGAAGAAGAAGATGAATGAAAAGAAGAATAAGAAGAATGAAAAGAAGAATGAAAATAATAAGAAGAAGAATGAAAATAAGAAGAAAAAGAATGAAAAGAAGAAGAAGAAGAATGAAAAGAAGAAGAAGAAGAATGAAAAGAAGAATGAGAAGAAGAGTGAAAAGAAGAATGAAAAGAAGAATGAAAAGAAGAAGAAGAAGAATGAAAAGAAGAAGAAGAAGAATGAAAAGAAGAATGAAAAGAAGAAGAAGAAGAATGAAAAGAAGAATGAAAAGAAGAAGAAGAAGAATGAAAAGAAGAAGAAGAAGAATGAAAAGAAGAAGAAGAATGAAAAGAAGAATGAGAAGAAGAATGAAAAGAAGAATGAGAAGAAGAATGAAAAGAAGAAGAATGAAAAGAAGAAGAAGAAGAATGAGAAGAAGAATGAGAAGAAGAATGAAAAGAAGAATGAGAAGAATGAAAAGAAGAATGAAAAGAAGAAGAAGAAGAATGAAAAGAAGAAGAAGAAGAATGAAAAGAAGAAGAAGAATGAAAAGAAGAATGAAAAGAAGAAGAAGAAGAATGAAAAGAAGAAGAAGAAGAATGAAAAGAAGAAGAAGAATGAAAAGAAGAATGAAAAGAAGAATGAGAAGAATGAAAAGAAGAATGAAAAGAAGAAGAAGAAGAATGAAAAGAAGAATGAAAAGAAGAAGAAGAAGAATGAAAAGAAGAAGAAGAAGAATGAAAAGAAGAATGAGAAGAAGAATGAAAAGAAGAATGAAAAGAAGAATGAGAAGAATGAAAAGAAGAATGAAAAGAAGAAGAAGAAGAATGAAAAGAAGAAGAAGAATGAAAAGAAGAATGAAAAGAAGAAGAAGAAGAATGAAAAGAAGAAGAAGAAGAATGAAAAGAAGAAGAAGAATGAAAAGAAGAAGAATTCCAGTACAGCAAAAAGTGTATCTGCAGAGAGCTCCGCTATTTCTGACAGTTCTCTGACAGTTCCTTCACATTTACAGCGGTTGAAACGTTGTATCTATTTGTTTCCGAATAAAAACATCTGTATCCTAAATGGAAACAAATAGATACAATGTTTCAACCGCTGTAAATGTGAAGGAACTGTCAGAGAACTGTCAGAAATAGCGGAGCTCTCTGCAGGGACACTTTTTGCCGGCTGTAGAAGGGATGAAAATCGGCCGATCGGGAAAAATTCGATTCGTGCATCCGAAGTTTGCTAATTTTCGGATTCGGTGCGAATCAAATTTTTCCTAATATTCGAAACGAATTCCACTTCGCCAAGTTCGATTCGCTCATCTCTAGTCACAGAGTATAAGAAAGAGATTCACTATTTATGATTAGAGATTCAATTTTCTAATCAATGTAAAAAAGAACTGTGCCTTTGTTAAAATATTGTTTTAGGCAGTTTTGGCTGCAACATTTGATTAAAAATATCAGGCAGGCCTGAAGTGAGTGGCATGCATGTAGATTTAGTAGGAGGTGAGCAGGTTCTGCAGGACAATGCAGTGGTCCGGTGGGGCTACACTATCCAAAGACCGAGCACATCTGCCTTTTCTAAGTGTGGCCTTACTATTCAGCCACAGCAAACTCAGGAGACAGTAAAGTGGCTGATAAATCCTTCTCTTCTTTCTCCTCCCAGGCACAGAGCAACCAGTTGCCTGCAAGTACTACCAATGCATCTTTTCCTCTTCCTCTTCTGATAATTCCACCATAGACTTGCAGCTGTCTATAAGAAGTTGGTGGAATTATTTGATCATATGATCGGTGACCTGCTGCAGGACATGATCCTGGTCACACACAAGCAGTCCTCCTTTTCAGATATTTAGAAGAGGAGGATAATACCTCTGATAACATATGAGGGTTAAACCACACAGCACTCAATGAACAGCTGGCAAGGAACTGCAAAAATTGTGCTTTTTATCTCTTCCACAATCATATGTGCTCTTCACATTACTCTTTCAAAGCTTTTCCATGATAATTATCTATGCAGCAATCTCCTCCATGCTCCTCCACAGGGTGGAGGAGAATGCTGCATGGATAATTATCATGGCTAAGCTTTGGAAGAGTAATGTGAAGAGAACATATGATTGTGGAAGAGATAAAAAGCACAATTGTTAATATAGTGGAGCACAGAACACTGTTTGATTTATTGTTTCTGAATAAGCAGGACTTTTGCACAGAACTTCAATAGGAAAAATAAATAAATTGCTGTGCCTTCCCTATAAATACAAATAAATCTTATATATCACGTCTGGTATACAATATAAATCAAATATAAATCATACATTATCATAACATTCATAAAGTGTCCATATAAGCAGTAAATGTCATTATATATGAACAGTCTATTTTACAGGCTCAAACTGTACTGTTCTCACCACACTCTTGCTGTGTTGCACCTCTTGTGTTTCACAAATACGTGCGTAGTGATACCCACCACCATTCACCACTGCTCTCACCTCAAAAGACAGACCTGTCAATCTCTAGGTCTCAAAATGCTTTTTCCCCTTTATAGGACTCTTTAGGGTAGCTTCACTCCAGTATATCTATAGTATTGACTCTTCTATGGTCCCTGGGTAAAGGATCTGTGTATCCCCATATGTGGTGGTATGGCCCTTTAAATCGTGATCTCCCTCTCTCTGCAAAGTGCTCATGCAAGAAAGAAGGATCCCATATAGTAGTATGTAGATATAATTTATTTATTAAATGAAATTGCACTTACATCCAATATTAAAAGTCATACATAGTACATACTCTAGGCACTGCTGATTTCGGCACTTCTGACACCCAGCTCCGCCTACATGTGTATCGTCACATTACGTGACTTCCTCAGTAGGACTTCTTAGTTGTTTCTATGATTGAAGTATTTAATAAATTCAAGCACAATTGATTTGCACTATCAATTTTATGGTGTTGAGAACTGTGGAGATAGCGCTTCATATATATTTTTTATGAGTCTATAATTGATGCATGATACTTCATGGATAATTTATTTGATGACATTATAGATGGAATGAGTGGTAGCACAACATTCATTTCACTAGCACTGTTTTTTATGAATAATTTTATTTAAAACACCAAACGGTGTTTCTAATACAGCAGCTGGCACATAGGGGTATTTAAGGATTGTCACCCAAATATACTGAATTACTAAAAGAACAGCAAAAGGCAGTGATATTCCAGCAGCTGAAGCTTATTGTGAAGCAATGAACAATGAACAGAGGGTGGATGATGAAACCTTACATGGGTGACACTGATTGGAGCTGAAGGTCTGAGGGAGAGTCAGAACAATAGTAAAGTAGGGTTTTGTCCAGGGCCAGCTTACAACCAACTGAATGTGAATGGGGAAACCATTCCAAATGATCTGGAGGCACTGCCACACAAGCACTAGCCACTATTATTCCCAAAGCCAGATGCCACAGACCACAAGCCTTTTTAAATTATTCTAGTATCAACAGTATGGTTGTGGTTTACAGCCTTTGCCTGCAGCATCACCACACAACGCTGATCTCCTTTCCTTTGTTTTTATCAGCAACACAATTAAGTCAAGGGGTATTGTGCATGCTTATATAAAAAAAGCAAATAAAATGTAAAGCAGTACTCAATAAAGTGTCAATGCCATATAACAGTCTTTCATATGTGCATAATAACCAATGCTATAAAGTGCTCTTGTGTTGTGCAAAAAATCTTCAAACAGTGTTAGAAATATTCCACAAGAGTTTCAGTGATCCACCACCTCCACACCAGAGAGCTCACCAGCTGCATATGACCACCCACTACAGGTAAGTCATAGAACACCTGTTATCAACAAGGGATCCACAATCCACATCGACTCTAGTATCTCCACCACTCCTCTCATCAAGTTTAAGATGTACTCACAGATGGCACATATAGGGAGCATATGGGAAATAAGGAAGATTTGCCATAGTGTAAAACCATTGACTAATATTGAAATAAAAAAACAGGTAATCCTACTCACATTCAGTAGTGCTATGCCTTGCACCAAGGGACAATCACATATTAAAATCACTTAATAATGCTTTAAGATGTATTCCTTTTCCTTCATGCATACCAGTCTCTAACAATCTCTTCCTACTTGGTCCCAGGTGTACAGAGACGTCACTTCTGGGAGTACTGTGCCTGATGATGTTACTTCCAGTTATGCCCCAAGGAATTTGTTACACTGACATTCTCAAAAGTGTTGTTGGAGTATTACCCATTAAGGGATTGGTATACAGCTCTTTTATCTGCACATAATATCCCAGAACTGGTGATACTATTGTATATCTGTCTGCAGCATATCAGCTGTGATAAAAAAAATACCAGCCATTTGGGAACCACATGCATGAGGAAACACATGGCTCTCCATCACAGAGTTCAGTGGGAGCAGCACCTCAATGAGGCAAGTCAGCGGCAAAAGGCTCTGCCCACACACACACACACACACACACAACCTGTGACCTCTAGTATCAAGTTGGGAAATCTCACAAGGGCAAACAATTCAGCAAGTAGGACAAAGGGTAATAGGACTATGCTGACGAGAGGTTTGATTCTACATAAAAATCTCCCACACCCACCTTGCTGTCTCAAACAGCATTCTACCCAAGGCAGGTGTTGTGATGGGCGCGGCGTCAGACCCCAGCCCTTCTCACCAAACTTGTGACCGAAGAAATAGCCAATCTAAAACCACGATGTCACGTGCGTAACAATGCCACACCCAGCTGCACTCTGCACACCGATTTTCCAGCTAATTGGACCACAATTGACTTACCGGCAGCCTGAATGCGATTGTTACTGGGTCAGGTTAATTACGCACTTAACCCTTCACACTGCCACCACCTCCCTTTTATACAGAGAAAGAGCAAACTCAGCAATACACTAGGATGATTGGTTAACCATCAGTATCCGGCTATCTCTACAGACCGGTTATACAGAGAGTTAAACCCTCATAGTAGTGCTCTTCAGCGGCAGGAATTCGTAAGTTACATTCAGGAGCTATAGAAACAGTTCAACACTTTTACAGTTGCAAGAAAAAGTATGTGAACCCCTTGGGATTACGTGGAGTTTTGCATGAATTGGGCATAAAATGTGCTCTGAACGTCATCTAAGTCACAACAATAGAAGAACACAGTCTGCTGAACATAACACTACACAAACATTAGATGTTGCCATGGTTTAATTGCACATAACATGTAAACATTCACAGTGCAGGGAGGAAAAAGTATGTGAACCTTTGGACTAAATAACTGGTTGACCCTCCTTTGGCAGCAATAACCTCAACGAAACGTTTCCTGTAGTTGCAGATCAGACCTGCACAACGATCTGGAGTAATTTTGGACCACTCCTCTTCACAAAACTGTTTCAGGGTAGCAATATTCTTGGGATGTCTGGTGTGGATCGCTCTCTTAAGGTCATGCCACAGCATTTCAATCGGGATGAGGTCAGGACTCTGACTGGGCCACTCCAGAAGGCGTATTTTGTGCTGTTGCAGCCATTGTTTTGTTGAATTACTTGTATGCTTTGGGTCATTGTCCTGTTGCATCATGCATCCTCTGCGGAGCTTCAGTTGGCGGACAGATGGTCGTACGTTTTCCTGCAAAATGTCTTGATAAACTCTGGAATTCATTTTCCCATCAATGACAACAATCCGTCCAGGCCCTGAGGCAGCAAAGCAGCCCCAAACCATGATGCTCCCTCCGCCATGTTTTACAGTGGGGATGAGGTTTTGATGTTGGTGTGCTGTGCCTTTTTTTCTCCACACATAGTGTTGTGTGTTCTTCCCAAACAACTCAATCTTGGTTTCATCTGTCCACAGTATATTTTGCCAGTAGTGCTGTGGAACATCCAGGTGCTCTTTTGCAAACTTCAAACGTGCTGCAATATTCTTTTTGGACAGCAATGGCTTCCTCCGTGGTGTCCTTCCATGTACTCCATTCTTGTTTAATGTTTTCCCTATTGTAGATGTGTCAACAAAAATGTTAGCATGTGCCAGAGATTTCTGTAGGTCTTTAGCTGACACTCTGGGATTCTTCTTTACCTCATTCAGCATTCTGCGCTGTGCTCTTGCAGTCATTTTTACAGGACGACCACGCCTAGGGAGAGTAGCAACAGTGCTAAACTTTCTCCATTTGTAGACAGTCTGTCTTAACGTGGACACATGAACATCAAGACTTTTGGAGATACTTTTGTAACCCTTTCCAGCTTCATGCAAGTCAACAATTCTTGATCGTAGGTCTTCTGAGAGCTCTTTTCTGCGAGGCAAGGTTCACATCAGACAGTGCTTCTTGAAACCAGTAAACCCAAAACAGGTGTGTGTTTTTTAAGGGCAGGACAGCTATCAGCAACACATCCAATATCATCACACTGATTGGAGTCAAGGTTGGCTCACTCCTGGCTCCAATTAGCTCTGGGAGAAGTCATTAAGCTAGGGCCTCACATACTTTTTCCTCCCTGCACTGTGAATGTTTACATGTTATGTGCAATTAAACCATGGCAACATCTAATGTTTGTGTAGTATTATGTTCAGCAGACTGTGTTCTTCTATTGTTGTGACTTGGATGACGTTCAGAGCACATTTTATGCCCAATTCATGCAAAACTCCACGTAATCCTAAGGGGTTCACATACTTTTTCTTGCAACTGTATTGTCTAGGTACTTTGAAAGGTCTGTAGAAGCCTCACAGTTTTGCCCAGTGTATAATTTTGGGTGACCTTAGATTCTACAATATTTAGTGCATCTGCATATTCCACAACTAAATCCGAAGTAAGCATTTATAAACCATGTCTTTCCTCTTTCCATTTAATAGTAACAGTCAGCGGCTCCATACTTTGAATATCCTCAATTGCAGTAAACCATAGACTCATTTATGGGGGCTCAGAACACTTCCACAGACAGGGTATGCACATTCTGGCCACATTGATAAATGGACCAGAAGAGATTTTTTATAGCATTTCTTTGGAATAGGAGTTAGGTGACCAGAAACGCTTCAGGTTGATCCCTGAGTTGAATATCAGTCAGTTCCAACTTGACTCTCTGGACATTTTCCCAAAAAAATGGACGAGTCTCATGTTCCTGTTGACACTTCCAGCACAACGGAGAAGTGGCCAGAAACATTTTGTGTAAGCAGCAAGGTACTCTATACCACCTCGTCAGTAGTTTATACTTGACCTTCTGGAGACTTAAATAGTTGATTTGTGGAAGAAGAACAATAAACACTATATAGTCAAAAGTATTGAGATACCCCTCCAAATCATTGGATTCAGGCGTTCCAATCACCTCCATGACCACAGGTGTATAAAACCAAGCATCTAGGCATGCAGACTGCTTCTACAAACATTTGTGAAAGAATGGCTCACTCTCAGGAGCTCAGTGAATTCAAGCGTGGTACCATGAAATGTTGCCACCTGTGCAAGTCCATCTGTGAAATTTCCTTGCTACTAAATATTCCCCAGTCAACTATTAGTGGTATTATAACAAAGTGCAAGCAACTGGGAAAAACAGCAACTCAGCCATAAAGTGGTAGGCCACGTAAAATGACAGAGCGGGGTCTGCGCATGCTGAAGCGCACAGTGCACAGAAATAGCCAACTGTCTGCAGAGTCAATAGCTAAAGACCTCCAAACTTCCTGTGGCCTTCAGATTAGCACAATAATAGTACATAGAGAGCTTCATGGAATGGGTCTCTATGGCCAAGCAGCTGCATTCAAGCCTTACATCACCAATTGTAATGCAAAGTATGCAGTGGTGGTAAGCATGCTGCCACTGGACTCTAGAACAGTGGAGCCGTGTTCTCTGGAGTGATGAATCACGCTTCTCTGTCTGGCAATCCTATGGACCTGTCTGGGTTTGGCGATTGTCAGGAGAACGATACTTGCTTGACTGCATTGTACCAAGTGTAAAGTTTGGAGGAGGGGTGGACTGATGCCAAGACAGTTCCAAACCCACCTAGTCTTTTAATGGAGCGTGCTTCCTCCAGTCTCAGACCATACAGAAATGGACTGCTTGATGATACTTAAAGAGATCTGGGAACCCCAGACGTCTGTGAATTTTAGGTATAGCTAAGAGGCAGTGAGAGAGCCTCCTAGTTCCATAAGACCATAACAAATTGAGAAACTCAGCTTTAAATGACTGTAGAAAGGACCTGGAGATGTGAATTGGGAGGCCTGTAGAAGGTACAGCAACTTGGGGAGAATGCTAATTTTAAGTATATTATTCCTCCCAAACCATGTATACAACTGCATATGCCATCTCTTGAGATCCGAGTGGATGGTGGTTAAAAGAGGTGGAAAGTTCTCCTGAAAAAACATCAAAGAGGGGTGGGGTAATATAAACCCCCAAATACTTAATTTTAGAGGTTGCCTAAGAAAATGCGAAATTTGCTTGGAGAACGTTCAATCTAAACAGGGGACATTTGCATTCATGGCTTCAGATTTACCCACATTCATTTTATAACTTGAAAGAGCTGTGTATTGCTGAAGTGTCCGGAAGAGATTGGGAATCGATGGAATATACCCCCAATTTGTGAGAGTCCCCCCTGCACTCCAGGACTTCAATATCCAGATGAGACCTGATACAACACAAAAAGGGTTGAAAAAAGAGGACTAAGTGAGGGCTTGTTTAATGAAGTGGGCATCCAATGAGGGTGCCATAGAAGATCTGAAGATGGTTCTCTGAGGGCATCAAGGCAGAGGTGATAACAGTGTAGCCAGGCCTGCATCTTCATATGCAGCCTCCAACCAGTTTGGAACTGGTTTTGAAACACTATTCAGAAAATGAAAAAGGATAGGTAGCTGTTTAGGAGTATGAAGCACAAATTGATTGTTATCCTTCTTCACAATAATGTAAAAGGGATGAGCCATCCTGTAGGATGCCCAAATGTCCCATAAGCAATCCAGAAGAGGCTTCACAGATCTGCACATGGCAAGAGTAATGTGGGATATGTCTGGTAGTAGCTGGACTGTAGCTCCATCAATTCTTTTTTTATTCCATAAAAGTTTATTTAGAAGTGACAACATGTTACAGGAAAATATAAAGAAATGCACATACAGCATCAATCAGGTCATAGATACAGCTTAAACCAAAATACAGGAAGAAACAACATGGTAGAGTGCGACACGACACTGTGGATAACAGAAGCATGGCAAATTACGGCAGAGATAGGCCTGTAGTACTCAAGGTTCAAAAATGTACAATAGAGAAGGTAATAACCGCTTACTTCCACCAAGTGAATATTGGCGTACTGGCCTATGCATGGAGGAAATGAACCTTCAGAGCCTAAACCAAAAGCAGTGCGCTATCATGAGGCCAAATGAGCATCGCAGTCTAAGAGAAGATGTCATGAGTACCATTGACTATCCTAGAAGATATAAGCTAACCATACACCAAGTAATCCTGGATAAAATGAAGACTAAGCCTGATCGAAGACTAAGAGGTTGTCGAGAAAGAAAAGAAAAAAGGGGAATAGAAAGAAAGAAAAGGATAAGAAAAGGAAAAGAATGGGAGTCATAGTAGAGAGAGAGAAGAGAAAGAGGGGGAAAACAAAAACAAAAAAAAAAAAGGGGGGGGGGGAAGAGGGGGGGGGGGGAGAGGAGGGGGAGAGGGAGAAGGGGGGATAAGAGGCAAAAAAAAATAAAATAAATAAATAAATAAAATAAAGGGGAAGCAAGGGAAGCGAAAGGTCCGGGCTGCGAAGTTTGTGTCAACAGAGTTAATGGAGATCATAAATGAAAGTGTCAAGAATATAAACACTCACCAAAGCTAAGCAGGCAAATATAAATTACCGGAAAGGAGGTCATTACCACGCAGATAATGAAAGAACCAAGGGCATAACCAGAGGTAGGGCTGAGCTCAATCAGGTATCCCGACCCATGAGAGATCCGAATTCAGGGGTAGTTACAAAGTGGGTCCAGCAGGCCCAAACATGTGAGTATTTAGTTGGCATGTCAAGTGCAGTCGCAATCAGTTCCTCCATTTCCGCCACTTTGCTTATTCGATTGAGCCAATCGCGTATAGTTGGGGGGTGAGTAGAGCCCCAAAGCACAGGAAGACAGAGTCTGGCTGCGTTGATCATATGCATCGCTAGGGACTTGAAATATTGACTCCTAGGAATGGGGGTATGATGAAGCAATAGCTGAGCAGCAGAGAAAACTATGGGCAAAGTGGTCACTGAAGTCACCAACCGGTGGACCTCCAGCCAGAATGGTTGAATAAGTGGACAGGACCACCAAATATGCAAGAAAGAGCCATCAGGTGTCCCACATCTCCAGCACACATCAGGGACAGAAGAGTTAAACCGATGAAGTCTGGAGGGAGTACGATACCATCTAGTGGCCAATTTGTAACCATTTTCCTGCGTCGAAACATTATTCGAGCAGGAGTGGGAGTACATAAAAATGCGGTCCCAATCCGATTCCGATAAATCCATCTTTAGGTCTCTGTTCCACGCGCGACAAGAGGGGAAAGAAGTGCAAGTCCTGCTGTCCCCTAGGAGAGGATAAATCTCAGAGATCAAATGCGTCCGCGGTTCGGATTTAGAGCATAAGGATTCAAATGGAGTAACAGGGCGAGTCCAATTATGGCGAGCTCCATCAATTCTAGTGGCCTATAGTGCCAGGCCCTCTACACGATCTCCTCCTTCATTGTGAAAAAATTCACCCTGCATAATACATCCCTCAGAAAGTCCTGTCTAGGCCAAAGAACAGCTGAATATCGGACACCAGGTGATCACAGGTGAGGTTCTGGGACTTTTTTTCCCAAAGTCCACAGAAAGCACCCCTGGAAGCCAGGAACATAGTCAAACATGCCTGAGCAGCTCCAAAGTCAGCAACACCCCCCAACCCCACAAGAGACTTACAGATATTGGTTCTTAAAAGGATTTTTACGTGTGTATATATCAGTGCAAAATTCAACCACTATATTCTCATATACGCTTTGACATAATAATATCTTTGCCAATTTTTTAATTATTAACTACCTTGAAAATAACAGATATGGTATTGACAATAAGGTCCTGCCCGTTTCCTACAATCTCCTGCCTGTAAATCACCCGGTCTCATACTTTCCCAAAGAACACTATAGGCTTCTGATGCACATAGCTCAGGCACATTCCACATTTCAAAAAATTGCATTCAGCAACATTAGGGAATTATGCCCTGTGAAAAACACATGAAGACCGTTAATAATGTAGTGGACGTGGACAGGGAAAAGCTGTACAGAGGCTGCAGGACATTACCACCAATTTGATGTAGCAAAGAAAGAGAAAAGATAAAAAACACTCTCCCTCTCAACCATTTCTTTAAGAGACATAGCATTTTGGTATCTACACAGCATTCAGTCTAGGGTTTACATCTACTTTAACAGACCAGCCAGTGTCTGCAAGCCCTACATAAATCTCTTCCTATTCCATGTGTTAGCAGCAGCTCTCTATACATTCCCCAAATCTCATCCCTAGTCACTATGGCATGGTGTTGCCTAAACATGATGACGTTAGCAATGCAAAATGACAATTAAAGATACCAGAGAATATGATTAGTGCGTTTTTATCAGATAGGCAGCATGGAGGCTGAAAAGAGGCATGTGAACCCTGAATACGCTTTGACAGTTTACTTTTATAATAAAATAATAGAATAAAAAGTGAGCGCTCCTGTGTCAGCGACTAAAGCACTACAGGTAATCGCAGTAAACCTATAAAGTGACAAAGTAAACAAAGTGCAGCGCTAAAGTGAGTAAATTAAGTACAAAAAGAATAGTTTGTAAATGATAATATTGTTGTTGATCCACTTCTATATCAGAATTCCAGGATAGCTAATTTGAGCAGGAGCCAATGATAAAATTGCGCACTCGCCGGATACGCATGGATAATGCGTATATAATCAATATCCGCTGGAATCTTTATGATAGGCGAAATGGGTGAGCTTCCGTCTATGGATCGTCCTGCCTGGCAGAATGTATTGCTAGGTCCAGAGGTCCCCTTAAGGATGGTAGGATGCTCATCCTGGATCCAGGGCTCAGACTACAGGTGTCCTGCGAGTTAATTAGCTCCAAACAGGAGCCAATAAGCACTGTTTATTATGATATATTCTATAATGGTTTGATAGGGAACCATTGTAGAATATATCATAATAAAGATTCTGCCTCTCTTAAGTTTACAGCTATTGATATTATTATCCCACACTGGAGAGGTTTAAATAAAACGCATGCGGTGTCACAAGCTGAAACTAGATGGGTGTATGAACTCAGCACCTTACACCCTTTGGGACACAATATCGAGATTGACATTAACTGCTTTATTGCAAACAGTTAATAGATAGGGATAATATATACTGCATACATTTATATATTTTTACTTTTATCCCTCTTCAGTTACTATTAAATCCATTTTTATTCATATTGAGAATATTAGTTTTTTTACTGGGCAAGGCATTACTCCTGTCACCATGAGTCTTTTTATGCTCATCAAGGAACTCCATGGCAACCGATATGATGATCTATTATGTACTTTCATCAATTCTTATGTTGAGTCTTATTATGATGTTTATGTAATTTTTATGATTTACTATTAAGTCTGGATTTCACATATAATTTTAGTGTTTACAGACTTAAATAGTATTCTATCAATTTTATAATGGTTAGTATTTTTTATTACACATTTATTAACATATGTTATCTATGAGTTATGACCCCTTGTATTGACATATTTATATTTTATTTATGGACAACCCCCATTGTGTTGATATTTATATTTAGATATTTAGACATTTATAATCATGTAAACCCCCCCCCCTTTTTGCCTTGGTATTAATAAGTATCTATTTTAAAGCACTAATCTTTAATATGTTTTAACTTTATACATTTATATTTTAAGATGCACCTACACTATGGATGATTTTTAGCCATAGATATTGTACAGCATATGTAGCTGCACACTTACTCATCCTCAGTGTTAATATACAGCTGTCATTGATGCAGTCTTATCTGGTTGATTAATAACAGTGTTAACACCTGTCTCCTCCTATAATGGAAAGTATATGACTTTTTATCCACGGCAAAATGGCACCCACGGAGTCGCGCATGCACACTCCGCGGTCTTCGGCAAAATGGTGGCGCCACAGTGCGCACGCGCGAGCTCCGCTCCACATTATAAATCAAAGGGACGTCAGTCATGCTTCTGTTGGTATCCCCTCTGATGATGTGCTTGGGCACAAAAGGCCTTAGGAGGAATCAACAGAGCATGACGTCATATCCGCCCGGAGCCACGAGGCTCTATACTACCCTGTATTCACTCATTTTTTGCCAAAAAATATTTGAAACCTACTACACTATGGGCACCTGTTTTTTGGCTCCTGTTTGGAGCTAATTAATTTGCAGGACACCTGTAGTCTGATCCACTACCACCAGAGGGAGGGAGCCCTGGATCCAGGCTGAGCATCCTACCATCCTTAAGGGGACCTCTGGACCTAGCAATACATTCTCCCAGGCAGGACGATCCATAGACGGAAGCTCACCCATTTCGCCTACCATAAAGATTCCAGTGGATATTGATTATACGCGCATTATCCATGCACGTCCGGTGAGTGCGCAATTTTATCATTGGTTCCTGCTCAAATTAGTTATCCTGGAATTCTGATATAGAAGTGGATCAACAACAATATTATCATTTACAAACTATTCTTTTTGTACTTAATTTACTCACTTTAGCGCTGCACTTTGTTTAGTTTACTTTTATAGTTCATTTATCATAGGAGATATCACATTGTGATCATAGCTAGAGACATGTGTAGTCATAAAGACAGTTAAAAGATATAATGAAAAGATGAGAAATATGTCCCTTTCAGGAGCTTTAAAATAAAAAGGAGGTGTTTTTAACGTTAGATGAATGGAGATATTTTCAAGTAATTTTGTTGCAACACTCCCAAAGCCATTAAGGACAATGGAGAATTTAAACCCATTTAAACAACTGTTTAGTGCAAGCAAGATATGGAAACATAGCACCTCCCATATCTATAAAATTCTTACTGCAATAACAGGGTCTATCTCTCCATTGTATATTGAAAAGTTTTGGAGAAGTTGCATGAGATGGGTCTTTCCTACTGCTGGAGGTTCCTCTCCAACTGACCATACGCAAAGAAGGGAGCTCATTCCTGCTTCAACGCCATTCTGATCCTCCTGACATCTATGTATTTCTGGATATGGACTCGATCCAACTAACGGACTGGTTGTGCCTGGTTGAGAAGTCCGGTCTGCATCATCCTTTTCCCAACCTGGGCTGCCAAAAAGAACACCCAGATCCAGAAGAAGAGACCAGACTCCGGAGCCATGGTCCCGCTTCAGGAATCATGAGTGTTCTATTCCTGTCGGTTCACTCCCAAACACCTTTTTTTTGCCTGGGTCTTCATCGGATGTATGTTTTGCTGTAATCCTTTTTTATCTGGGAAATCCACATTTTGACTTTTACATATGTTTATGGCCCACTGCCCTGTCTGACTGCGGAGCACCACATTATGATCGATCTGGTAGACCCTTCTTGTTTTGCCCTGCTCAACCTATGTTCAGTGATGTTCATTCGCCATATTCCTGCATCTGATGCTCCTCTCTCTTTTTGAAGCAAATAAAGGAGTGGTTCCCTTGTTGGGGACATTCCCTTCTCTCAGTTCAGAGAGATTTGAAACCCTTCAGGACATTAGCATACCCTCAAGCTTTCTGAGTGACAATGACTCTGATTTACATTTAGAGACTTGATGTCCCTTCTTGGCCATGGAAAGTTGGAGAAACATGTCTGTCTGTTTGTCTGAAGTACCTCTGTGGCTCACCTCAGGTTTGAATACCTTGGCTATAAGGGGGATCACTGGGTTTTCTATATGCCCGCCCTCGGGGAGGTTGAGAGAGCTATGCTTTATGGTGGCCGAGAAGGGCAAAGAGCTAATATTATCTATCATTGGGCCTCCAGTATGGACAGCCATTGATTGTGCCGCCGGGATCTCTCAGTTGACCTCTTGTGATCAGCCCTCACACATGCTTTGTTTCTTAGGCCTGTTCTGTGCATTGCCTGGGGGGTCGGGGAGATGTGAATACACTCCTGTACCCTCTCTCTTCCCCAGCACCCATTCTACTTTGTTCCTTATATTTCTCTTTTTAGTAGCTCCTATCACTACCTTGCTCCACAAGGTGCTTCAGTCAAGGGTACGCTTTCTACGTGGGTAGGGGTTATCACCCACCTATTATTATACAATATATAATATCTATTTTATCACCCTGAGTTTACAGGCTGTGTGTGGGGTGTTTGACAGGTTGGGGCAAACTACGCGCTTGCTAGCTCCCTGGATGGCAGACATATGGGCGCACAGCTGTTAGAACATATGGTTCCTTTTGTTGGCCTAGCCCAATTCTCACGGGGGGTGGCTTTTTCTCACATGGCTGGGATTTATGGGATAATTACCATTTTTGTGATTACATGTGTTTAGCTCATTATTAAGATTTACCATTTTGGTTTTATTTTGAGACCCTTGCTCCATGTACCTCAGGAGTGGCAGATACCATTTTTGGGGCATCCTAACAGTCTGTGACAACTCCAGAAGGATCCTATACATACTTCTCCTCCTATCCTCCTTCTTTCCCCCATCCCTTCTTACTGTTTCTGGCAGCTGGTATCTGTCCCTTGGGTTGGTATCTGTTGTTGTTTAACATGTTCTTGGTCTTTTATTTTCTGGCGCCTATCCCTCATGGTGTGTCGCATGGCAGACCATGATGGAGGGCTTGCATTGCTCATTCATATGCTTTCTAGTTTACGTTTTTGATGAAAGGGTTATAGTTTGGATAGGGAGTCCTTGTATCCTGCTATTTTGCCTGATATTAGGGTGCTTCGAGAGTTTTCTCTCAGACACTTGTTGCATTTTCGTTTTCACTCCGGGTGGGTCTCTCTTGAGAACACCCATCCTTTTCCTTCCCTATCAGTAACTCAGTAACTCTCTTTCACATATTTTCCCTTTTCCTCCCAACCTCTCCCCTTCCCTTCCTTTTTTCTGTTGCGTTACGGCCATACCTGACCCTCTTTGAGCTTTTTCTCCATTCCTTCCTTTCCTTCCTCCCCCCACTAAACCCCCACCCCGCCCAACTCATTTTCTTTTTCTCTCTCATCCCTCTTTTTCTGCCCTCCCTGGATATGATCTTGGTGATGGCGGGATGTACGCACTTTCTATAAATGTGAAAGGATTAAATAACCCCCAAAAAGTGCTCTATCATGCTGTCTAATCTGAAATGTATGAAGGCCCATCTCTATTTCCTTCAAGAAACCCAAGACACCAAATCTTCAGGATTGTTCTTTTTCCTGTGCTCTGTTGACTCCATGTCCAGAGAAGTGAGTATCGTACTTCATAATTCTGCTCTGTGATCTTTCCATCACCTGTGGTGTGATGCAGAAGGACAAGCATTGCTTGTGAAAGGCATGATAGGTCAATCATTATTCACGATTATTGAATTTATACCTACCATATACGAACCAGATCGCATTTCTTGAGCCAATTCTCGAGCGACTGGAAACTTTTACAGAAGAGTTGGTGGTCAGAGGGGGTGATCTTAATTTTGCGATGGACCCCGTCCTGCATACGTCCAGGATCGCCTTGCATTTCTCTTATCCAGCATTGAAATGTCTAAAGAAAGGCTTTCAAGCCTTCCACCTAGTTGACCTGTGGTGAATCCTTCATCCAAATCATTTTGACTAAACATTTTACTCTCACCCACATGAGTCATACACCAAAATTGACCTGTTCCTGCTCCCCCAATCACTGCTGTTGCAAGTCACTTCTGCAGCTATTGGCGTGATAACCTTCTCAGACCATGCTCCTGTTTTCATTGGCTTAGACTTGCAGGCCTCTCCGCCTAAGCCAAGGATGTAGAAGCTTAATGATTCACTGATGTGGAGGAGGTGACCAGGAAATTTCAACTCTTTTTTCCACTAATATCATTCTGGATACCACCCCTATGACCATTTGAGAAATGCACAAAGCATATATCAGGGGATCGGAAATGGGAAAGAGCTAGGCAGGTTATAGATCTTCACAAAATCAGCTAGGAATCTGCTTATAAAAAATCTATGGTATAGTTGGTCCTTGCGGAACCAGCTGAACTTAGAAACCAGCTACGATTCGTTGCGATGTAGAGGGCTAAAACCACGCTTGCTTAGTGTAAGAAGACCTTTTATTAACATGGGAAAAAATGTGGCGAATTGCTGGCACAAGTGCTGAGATTCCAAGCTATTACGTATATCTTTATAACATACACTAAATTGCCAAAAGTATTAGGACGCCCCCCCAAATCATTAGATTCAGGAGTTCCAATCACCTCCATGGCCACAGGTGTATAAAATCAAGCACCTAGGCTTGCAGACTGCTTCTACAAACATTTGTGAAAGAATGGGTTGCTCTTAGGAGCTCAGTGAATTCAAGCGTGGTATTGTGATAGGTTGCCACCTGTGCAATAAGTCCATCCATGAAATTTACTTGATACTAAATATTCCATGGTCAACTGTTAGTGGTATTTTAGCAAAGTGGAAGCAACTGGGAACAACAGCAACTCAGCCATGAAGTGGTAGGCCATGTAAAATGACAGAGAGGGGTCAGCGCATGCTGAAGTGCACAGTGTGCATAAGTCATCAACCGTCTGCAGAGTCAATAGCTAAAGACCTCCAAACTTCATGTGGACTAAGATAAATATATCCAAATACACTTTATTCTGCTGCAGGGTTAAAACAGGGCCCCTCCTAACCTTGTCTGTGTCTTCTTCAACTTTTTAATATATGAATTATACACTCTTATTTGAAGGAAAAAATACATATTTATACATGTGCAAAATATAAATTAAACAATGTTTATAAAGCTTAATAGAGCTTCAAATGTCAGATTATATTAGAGATGATAGCTTCTTCATTCTGTACAGGATGTGATATAAGCATAAATGATAGAATAGCGGTCATGTAAGGACACGGTAACCTTATAAATCATGTTAAAGTTGTACCTTTTGTACCCCCTATAGAGATACTTCTATAAAATAAAATGCCAAAATCTCAGCCTTTGTACAAGGTACAGTATTTCTCCTCCATACAGATCAATTATATTTTTGGACAAATAGTGACTGTTATATATTTGCATCAGAGAATATTTATAAAGATATGATTTATCCTGTCAGGAAAAGATTATCAAACACATTCATGCTGGTATTAATATAAAGCTGTCTGAAATCAAAGTGTGTGCTTGAAGGAACATTCGGTGAAGGGTTAGCCTGTCTGGGTAGGGTTTCAGAAATGTCTATTTAACAACATGCCCTCCAATATCCTTTGTCAGAATGCCAGCTCCTATTATCTGTCTGAAAATGCACTAGATTTTCCTCTGTCCTGCAATGATACACAAAGATAAAGCTAGAGATTATCTGCTCTAAACCTTTTCATCACTGGGCCTTTTTCACACCTAGGTGATAAGAGTATATTTTACCATTTTGTGATATTTAGTCTCTTACTAGTAACTTTTTAACTGCTTTGTGTTTTAAAAGGAAAATTATGTCCTTTTTTTTAGAATGGAGTTGTAGTTTTTTTTGTAGTATACTTACATTTTTTATTTAAGAAGATACAGGGAAATAGGAAAATATATGTTTTCCTTCAATTTCTTCTACAAGATTTTGCAATCAGTTATTTTTGCTATCCTGACACAATGCTAAACATATTTTAAATTTTTTTGCTATATGCTATTCACATTTTGTATTGTTACTTGATTTCACAATTTCGGCTTGAGTTCCTCTGCCTCCAGTAATTTGCAGCACATGGGCCCCCTCATGCTGTAGAGTTTGTGAAATAACCATAGATTCATGCCATTAAGGAGAGAGGCCATTACTGGTGGGCAACCCTCCTTGATCCACATTAGGGGAAAGCCACAGAGCTCATTCTGAGCAGAGAATGCAACATCTGCAAGATGCAATACTAAGGAACCCGTGTCATCCATTTCCAGAAGCTGATAGGATAATGTTTAATTTACACTCTTGGCCACTTTATTAGGTATACCTGATCATTTGCTTTGTAAAACAAATTGTTAATCAGCCAAACACATAGCAGCAACTCAATGCATTTAGGCATCTAGATGTTGTGAAAACAACTTGCTGAAGTTCAAACTGAGCATCAGAATGGGGAAGAAAGGGGATTTAGGTGACTTTGAACTTGGCATGGTTGTTGGTGCTAGACAGACTGGTCTCAGTATTTCAGAAACTGCTGATCTACTGGGATTTTAACGCACAAGCATCTCTAGGATTTACAGAGAATGGTCTGAAAAATATCCAGTGAGTGGCAGTCATGTGGACAAAAATGCCTTGCTGATGTCAGAGGTCAGAGGAGAATGGGCAGACTGGTTTGAGATGGTAGAAAGGCAACAGTAACTCATGTCAATATGGACCAAAATCTCTGAGGAATGTTTCAAACACCTTTGAAACTATGCCATGAAGAATTATGGCAGTTCTGATGGCAAAAGGTACTAGCAAGTATACCTAATATAGTGGCCGGTGAGTGTATAAGGTATTTCTGAGCCTCCTGTTAGTGAAAGGAGGAGTAGTGGTGGGGGTGGCTGCCTTAGCAATGCCTTTAAAAAATGTTTAGTGGTTTAAAAAAATGTTTCACCCTGGGCTGTTTTACGCAAGCACCTATTGGCAGCATCTGCATCACATGAGGACCAATTATCTGGAGGCAAAAGTTGATGTAGAGAACCTCCAAACAGATGACCCTTTCAATACTGGGTCAGGAGGATGTACCACTGGCCAGAGCTTGCTCAGCATGCAACTGAGTTGCTGAACTACCCTTCCACCAGTGTAGTCTCTGAAAATGCATTCGGTGCTGTGGGTGACTTTGTTGCAGACAAATTACTGCATACAATATGTCCACATATTGTTAAGGAACACTCAGAACTGCACCACAGAAACAAAAATAAATGAAACTATATGCACAGTGCATCCACTGTCATGATGTGAGCATCAAAAATCAAATAATTAATAAGACAGCGCAATAACTTCATATTATATAATTTCATACTATAGATCAATGTAAATTCATAAAACAAAGTTTATACATAAAGAGCAATATCCATCAATGTAAACTCATAAAACATAAAGTGCATATGTGCAATATAGTGTCAAAATATCAAAAAGTGCGATCTCACTCACAAAAGTGTCCCAAGCTTCCAAAAATCAATAAATAAAATAAAAAAATGGTCCCGAATAATAAATATACATTTTTTTTTCTTCCATTCAATAAAGTGTCCTGTGCGTGAAGAAAGAAAGATTACTATTACTTTTTCTGTAATTGCAGTGCCGAATAATACCAACTTTTATTTTCATGCTCATATTCAGCTTTCACCAATAAATCTGCGAAATCACTCACCAGATTTCTTGGGTGGTACTACAAAAAAACAGCAATAGTGCATGTGGATATACACTCACCAGCCACTTTATTAGGTACACTTTGCTAGTACAGGGTTGGACCCCTTTTTGCCTTCAGAACTGCCTTAATTTATTGTAGTATAGATTCAACAAGGTGTTGGAAACATTCCTCAGAGATTTTGGTCCATATTGGCATGAGTTACTGTTGCCTTTCTATCATCTCAAACCAGTCTGCCCATTCTCCTCTGACATCAACAAGGCATTTTTGTCCACACAACTGCCCCTCACTGGATATTTTCTCTTTTTTCAGACCATTCTCTTTAAACCCAAAGATGGTTCTGTGTGAAAATCCCAGTAGATCAGCAGTTTTTGAAATACTCAGACCAGCCCATTTGGCCATGGTCAAAGTCACTTAAATCCCCTTTCTTCCCCATTCTGATGCTTGGTTTGAACTTCAGCAAGTTGTCTTCACCATGTCTAGCTGCCTAATAGCATTCAGTTGCTGCCATGTGATTGGCTGATTAGCAATTTGTGTTGCCAAGCAATTGAACAGGTGCACATAAAAAAGTGGCTGAATTAAGAAGAAAATACATTTACATATTTAATATCTGGGACTGTTTTTTTATTATTTATTGATTGATTTTCGGAAGCACAGGACACCTTCATGAGTAAGATTGTACTTTTTGATTTTTTTGCACTACATTAAATATATGCACACTATATGTTTTATGAATTTACATTGGTGGATGTTGCACTTTATGTATGCACTTTATGTTTATGAATTTACATTGATGTATATTATGAAATGATGTATTATGAGGTGATAACATTGTTTTATTAATTAATATATTCAGTATGTCCACATACACTGTTGATTGACTGACATTTGTGAAAATTAACCAGACATGGATCAGCAGCAGTTACCAAGCCCCGTCTGCAGATGCTTTTGTTTTGATATTTAGGGAAAACTGCCATCATTTGCTACATCCCAAGATTCTCTTTTCAATACCACAGGCCACAAAAATGATCTAATATCACCATTGCCATGTCTGGTCTCCTTGAGAACATTCTGCCTCCGTTAGGACATTTCTCTAACTGCCACTGTTTGCCAATGTTAACATCTCCCGTCACTGTTGTAGGCCAGCTACCATTACCATCTAAAAATGGGGCTATAGTTGCTGTTCTTTGCAGCAGCAAGTATAATGAGAGCACCTGAGGAAGAGGCTAGTCCTCGATACGCGTCAGCCATTTTGGATGTCCATCATTCTTATCAACATTCAGAAACGCACTGCGAATTGGACAGAGTGGTCTCATATGATGTGCTTATATTCATGTACTTTTGTGAGTAGAATACCTTCTTTTAAATGTATTAAACATATTTTTAAAGGTAATGCAGAAGGCTGGTGCACCCTCTGTTTTGTTTTTCTCTATTAGTACTTATGGACTCCCTGGTTCTTTGAGGGCAGCAAGGCGTGCATATTCCAAGACACTCGTTGTGTGATCCCTATGACATAGAGTCCATCTCTAAGTGCAGGAGTATTTGGATTTTCCACTTTCACATCGCAAGTCTAATGAGGCCTTTCAATTTTTGCAGCAGCTATTTCATATTGACAAATGCTGAGAATTTTGTTTAAAAAGGTCAATACTGGAAACGAAAGAATATTATGTGAGGGGTTATGGTGTTAGAACACCATTAACACCCAAAACCCATTATTTTCACAGCTGTGTGACAATTGCATATACAGTGAATGTTTGTTAAAGCAAGGTCCAACCTGTGCTGTGCAGGAAATATTTTGTCGGGTTATGGTGTTTGGGCACCACCACTACCCAGAAACCAATTTGTCCACAGCTTTGTGACAGTTACAGTTGCAGTTAATGTTTGTTATCATTCCTCTCCTCTACAAGAATATTTGTGTTGGGTTACAATGCTTTGTTCCTATTAATATTCCAAACCTAATTTTTACAAAACTTGTTTTACGGACATAGAAATGTTTCAGTTTTTGGGCTGGGTAAATACTGACTTGGTCTTTACTTTTGCTCATGCTGCTCCTCAGTTTTGAAATTTGGAATACACACTTTTTACAGTAGTGTGGCCTTACAGTGATTCCTTACATAAAAACCACCCAGTCTCACTCTTTACCTCTGAAAATCTGACCTGTGAAATGTGCTTTGAAATAATTCTTCAAAACATTTTTCTCCTTTGTCCCAGGAAGAACATAAATTGTAAATTTTGGATTTATAGTGCAAGCCTTTCTGCTCTCTCCCTCTCAAATAGACTCTGATGAAAGCTATTTATGTTCTATACGGAAAATGTTCTAAAAATGTGGAATATTTCCATTATCATTTTGCACCTTAATACAGTTTCCTTTACAATTTCAACCTGAAATAAGCTGACTGTCTCCAAATTAGCCTTCCATTAATAATGATGAGAGCCTCTGTCTGAAATATGTACAATATTTATGTGCTATCTCACATATACAGTCTAATTTATTTATTTAACCACTTTCCTGCCAGGGGATTTATTTACCCCCCTTCCTGACCAGGCCATTTTTTTAATTATATACCCCACTTTGGCTTCTATTTGCTTTTTGAAACATGAACCTCAGGTAAATATAGTTTTGCTGATGAGCACTTTGTCTGCAGCAGTACATGGGGCAATGAACAACAGTCAAATAAAAATGTGCAGATACACATACCTCAAAATAATATGATTGTTCTGAATGGGGAAGCTATAAATAATTTATTGAACTTTTACTAGCTGCACTGAGTATTGGGATGTTTTTGTATTGTTCGGTATGTTGTCCTGCCTTTGAGCACCTTCATTTTCCTAGTTATAAATTGTTCCAAGGAGGTACCATTTCTTTTGCCTTCCTGAAACTTTGTCATAGGGTTTCTTTGAAAGCAAGAAACATGTGATACAATGTAGCATGTAATATGCTACCTTTTCTTTTTATTAATGTGGATGGGATATATTTTGTGTCTTGACTACAGGCCAACACCACACATTAGTGACTGTAAGAAACCATGTACATTAAGTTTTAAAGAAGATAAAACCAAATACGTAACATACTGTTCAAAGATCATTTTAATTATGTCAGTTATCTCTTTATAGTCTTCCTATTTTTTTTACTTCAATTTATTCTAATTACATTTAATTACTGCAATCTGATCAATGAGAAATTATAATGATATGCAAATGTATTAAAGGCTTTTAGCATCTTTTCAAACTGAGAACATATATAAAATTGCTATCTATTTAATTATGATAGCAAATTGACAATTGCAGTGGAATGTTTATTACTTAATTAATATAACCTTATAGAGTCAATTTATCAAAATTGTGTCACTTCTTTCTTAGAGCAAATGAACCCATTTAACATATTTACAGTGGCAAAAGGGTCTAGTACAACAAAAAGGAGAATTTCTACATTTGATTATTACCTTTATTCTCCTCCTCCATAATAAATTACTAAGGAATTTGATGTAAGTTATTATTTCCCTAGGCACAATGAGCTAATAAACAGATCTTAAAAGTCAAAGTGTATGATATCATTCTTGCACAATTCAACTTTTTCAACTGAGTGAGCACCTTTTGAGCATCAGAACACTTTCACAGCCATCTCTGGCAGAATGATGTCAAAATATTAGTGATTTACTGATTGGATTTGTTCAGCCTACTTTTTGTTTCCCTGAAGCAAACAGACAATGTAATCTGGCTAGCCCCCTTTCTCCTCCACAACCACATCTGAAAATGAGCTGTTCTGAAAAAAAGACCTTTCAGAAGAAGGATCATTTGGCAGCCAAATAATGTGCCAATGGCTGACTGCCCAACGATGCCTGCAATTCCCAGTTCTCTGTGTAGCAGAGGATAAAATCCCACGTGTGTGTGGCTTATCCAGCTAGGTCTATGGTTGTAGGACCAAAGATATATCTTTTGCAATACAAGTCTCTTTTACTTTTGCTGACATATTCAGCTGTTTAAATACCAAGCATGAACATTAATTGTGCTGTAAATTTTAATTTGATATGTGCTATTTCTCTTTCCCTCATCTCTGAGCAATACATGAACTATTCTGGCTACATGCAGTAGATGGCCCCTCTGCTTAGTTTTAACACTACTTTTAGAAGCAGAAGAATTTCCAAACTTCTCAGGATTATGGTGACTTTGCAAGCAGAGGAGCATCCATTTTTATATCTTTAACATAACTAAAAAGCTAATTCTAGCCTTAAAACGTTGCTTTGAAATGTAAAGTGGCAATACAAGGTACATGTTATAGACAGTATTGGTAGATGTCAACAAATAAAGGACAACCTTTTATAAGTTCACTATTTTTCCAAGCAAATCAAATATTCTGCTGGGCGAGTGAATAAATGAGGTTATTATTTGATTTGCTGGGATTAATATTTACTTTGGTATATTAGTGAACTTGTAAACATAGTCCAAACAACCAATTACCAGCTGACCATAATGAAGAATGTGCCGCCTCTCCCTACCCCAACTGGAACCCCGTAATCATCTGCAGGGATCAAATAGGGATTGCCATTTAGAGGTTGCTGGGGCCTGTAGAGTGAATGTACCCTTCCTGTTATATAAGTGACCTTTGATTAAGTAGAATATTTCTTTAATAGGCGTTATCCTAATTAGGAACCATAATAATTTTTATTGGAGCAATGGTGTTATACACAATTTTCTTGTTTTCAAAGTCCACTACCACTTTCCTGCAATGGGAGTGACTTAGTCAGTGATCCTTTTTGATGACTACAGTAGATCACATAAGCAAATTGGTTTCAGAGACTGCAGCCCCTTTGCAGTGAACCCTGGTAGGAGCTAATTATTTGGATTCATTTATCCCTGTTGTTTCATATTGCAGAAGATGTAGGATTTCCAAAATAATTTATTTTATCCCGCAAACATATCAGTGCCCCTGGCCACCCATTCATTCCCTTTCCTTATCCATATACCAGAAATATCTTCCTTCCCAGGTGGGAAATAATTTGTTCCCAGTTAGTGATATTAACATTGAATTAAATTCCCATTTCATTTGATTGTGAATTCTCTCCCAAACCTTAATTATATTCCGTGTATAAGTGCTCGTTCCTTCAGCCAATTTACAATACTGCTGTGGCAACCATACAATCCTCTCTAACTGTGTCTCACTTAGTGTATTTTCTATCTTAACCCAACTTTTCCCTATTTTATTATATGTCCAATCAAAAATACGTGACAACAAAACAGAACAATAATATCTCTTAAAGTCCAGCACACTTAAGCCCCCATTTTCCTTATCTTCTCACAGCACTTCATAACTAATTCTTGTTTTTTTTCCCCAAATGTATCTCAATATCATTCCTTTAATCACTTTAAAATAGCTTCCTAGAAGCTGTGTGGGTAGCATATGAAATTTATATAGGATTTTTGGGACAATTATTATTTTTACTAAGTTTATCCGTTCTATCCAGGAGCGTGGGCCAACTGCAATTCTCCTCAGTTCATCCTTTATATCATTTATTAGTGGGATGTAGTTTATTTTATATAGATTCTTGGGCGACGAGTTAGTTTGGGGAAGAGAGCAAGATATGTTAAATATGTGGAAACTAAATGAGTCACTCCTTCAGGATCAGGAACTGAGAGTAATAAAAGAAATAGAACAATACTTTGTAATAAATGAGACTGACGGAGTCTCAATTGCTATGATGTGGGAAGCACATAAGGCATATATCAGGGGAATTTTGATAGCAGTGGGAGCAGAAAAAAGAAAGAACAGCAAAAGAAAATAAATACGTTAATAAGTGAATTATACACTCTAGAACAGCTACATAAAAAGATAATAATAAAAGATATACAACAGAAAGTGATCAAAAAAAAGGAAGAAATAAGTAGCTTAATGGATCAAGAATCGTGGAGAATATTTAATAGGATGGCAAGAGAAAGATATCAGTGGGGGAATAGACCTGGTAAATATTTAATGAGAGCACTGAGAAATAAGAAATCAAGAAATTTTAAAGAGAAAATCAAAAAAGATAAGGATGAAATGGTGTATTCAACCACTGATACTGCGAATGTATTTAAAAAATATTATAGGAAGTTGTATGAAGTGAACCCGAAAAAGTCAAAAGGAGTAGAAGAAGAAAGAATTAGAAAAAGACAGACGTATTTAAAAGAGGCGGGATTATTGAGACTGGGAGAGGAACACTCTCTAGAGAAACCAATAACACAGGAGGAAATTCACAGGAGGAAATCCAGTTGGCTCTGAAGGGAACAGCCGGGGGGAGGAGCCCTGGGCCAGATGAGTATACTGTGAGATACTATTAAACATTTTAAGAACAATTAGTCCCTAAACTGTGTACATATATGAATACACTAGGAGAGGGAATGGAAATGAGGGAATAATCATTGCAAGCACATATTACAATCATACAGAAGGAGGGGAAAGATGGGATCCAATGTGCTAGCTGCAAGCCTATCTCACTGTTAACCACTTGCCTACCAGGCACTTATACCCCCTTCTTTACCAGGCCAATTTTCAGCTTTCAGCGCTGCCGCATTTGATTGACAATTGCGCGGTCATGCAACATTGTACCCATATGAAATTTTGATCCTTTTTTTCTCACAAATAGAGCTTTCTTTTGGTGGTATTTAATCGCCACTGGGCGCTTTACTTTTTGTGCTATAAATAAAAAAAGTGCAAAAAATTTGAAAAAAAAAAAAGTTTATTTGTTTCTTTTATAAAATTTTTCAAACAGGTATTTTTTCTCCTTCACTGATGTGCGTTGATGAGGCAGCACTGATGGGCACTGATAGGCGGCACTGATGGGCACTGATAGGCAGCACTAAAGGGCACTGATAGGCAGTACTAATGAGGTGGCACGGATAGGCGGCACTGATAGACAGCACTAATTAGGGGTCATGGATAGGCGGCACTAATATGCAGCACTGATAGGCGGCACTGATAGGTGACACTGATTATGGGTACTGATAGACGGCGCTGACTGGCATCACTGCTGGGCACTGACTGGCGGCACTGACTGGCACAACCCCTGGGCACTGACTGGTGGCACTGACTGGCAGCACTGCTGGGCTGCACTGGTGGGTGGCACTGGTGGGCAGCACTGGTGGGTGGGCACAGGTGGGTGGCACTGGTGGGCACAGGTGGGTGGGCACAGGTGGGTGGCACTGCTGGACACATGTAGGTGGCACTTCTGGGCACAGGTAGGTGGCACTGCAGAGTAGCACAGGTGGGTGCACTGCTGGGCACAGGTGGGTGCACTGCTGGGCACAGGTGGGTGCAATGCTGGGCACGGGTGGGCGGAGCTAGTGGGCGCACTGCTGGGCGGAACTTGCGGGTGGCACTGCTGGGCACCGATCATCAGGGCACTGATCATCAGTGCCCCGATGATCGGTGCCGATCCCCGCTCTGACAACTGCCGGTTCTCGGCAGTACTTTCCTCACGATCTGACAGCGTGAGGAAAGTGCAGCCGAGAACCGGCACTTGCATTTCCCTGTGATCAGTGTGTCATTGGACACCGCTGATCACGTGGTAAAAGGCCGCTGTGATTGGCCTTTTACCACATCACGTGATCAGCTGTGTCCGTAGGACACAGCGATCACGGAGATCGCCGGGTGCGCGCCCCCTGGGGCACGCAGGAGAGCGCGTTCTGGGAGGACGTCATATGACGTCCACCCAGAACTGGCCGGCCGCAGTGAAGCCGTCATTCGGCTATCTGCGGTCGGCAGCTGGTTAAATACGAAAACAAAATTATTTGCGAAAGTCCTGACTATTAGGCTGAAAGCCTTAACGTTAGTGTGGATTCATTTAGGTCAAGTGGGATTTGTTCCTGGGAGGGAGGAAAGAGACAATGGGCTAAGATCATTATTCCTCATAGAAAAAAGTAAGAGAGGTAAACTTCCCGTGTTGATCCTGTCAGTTGACGCTCAAAAAGCTTTCGATAGGGTAGACTGGGGCTTCATGATGGATAAACTAAAGGTTCTGGGAATGGGTCCAAAAATGAGAGAATGGATTGGAAAGCTTTATAGTCACCCATCAGCCACAGTAAAGGTCAATGGCTCATTTTCAGAGTATTTTACAATGTACAACAGGACAAGACAGGGGTGTCTGCCCCTGTTTGTTATATCTTTAGAGCCTTTTTTGGCAACAGTATGACACAGTCTAGATGTAAAAGGGATACAGATAGGAAAGATAGAACATAAGGTGGCAGCATATGTTGATGATATGCTATTTTATGTTGTAAACCCTAGGCTGACACTACCTAATTTAATAAGATTAATGAAACAATATGGAGATTTATCACATTTAAAAACGAACCCATCTAAATCAGAGATTCTTAACGTCAATGTTCCAGCAACTGAAAAAAGGCTCTACAAAGAGAATTCCCCTTTGGATGGAAAGAAAGAGAATTAAAATATCTGGGAATAACATTAACCTCGTAGCCAAATAATCTATATAAAATAAACTACATCTCACTAATAACTGATCTCCATTCTTGAGGGAGTCTTGCTAGTGCTCTTGTTCTTCCAGCGTGTAGGGTAGCTCATGGCAGACTGGAAACAGGAATTTCAGCATGGCTGTTTGGGAATTGGGAGATCTAGCTAGAGATGTCTTCACTCCGCCATGTCCAAGCCAATAAAAAAATTGCTTTTATAACTGCTTTAATAAAATATCTCAAAATCTCAGCCATATACAAATCAAAATAAACATTGCAAGAAAGTCAGAGTAATTCATATCACTTCATATTTGGGCATAATTCACAATTTGCCTAGTTGCTAATTCTTTTACATAACAACTCTGCGCAAAATAAATTTACAGAATTGCGATTTTTTTTGTTAGCAAAGTCATGTAGCAGAATATATTTTGGCCTACATTTATGAAGAATTTTTGTTTTAATTGGATATGTTTTATAGCAAAAAGTCAAAAATATTGTTTTTTTTTCAAAATTGTCAGTTTTTGTTAGTGCAAAAAATTTAAAAACGCGAGGTGATCAAATACTACTGAAAGAAAGCTCTATTTGTGGGTAAAAATTACATAAGTTTCATTTATGTACAGCCCTGGTCAAAAGTTCTGAGAATGACAAAAATATAAATTTTCACAAGGTCTGCTGCTTTTCTTGAGGATTGATCAAATGTTCTCAATGGGATTAAGGTCTGCGGGGTTTCCTGGCCATGGACCCAAAATGTTGATGGTTTGTTCCCCAAGCCACTTAGTTATAATTTTTGCCTTATGGCAAAGTGCTCCATCATGCTGGAAAAGGTGTTGTGCATCACCCACTTTGTTGGCTGAGAAGCAACCCACACATGAATGTTCTCAGAATGCTTTACTGTTGGCATGACACAAGACTGATGGTAGTGCTCATCTTTTCTTCTCCAGACAAGGTTTTTTCTGGATGCCCCAAACAAATCACAAAGGAGATTCATCAGAGAAAATTACTTTACCCCAGTCCTCAGCAGTTCAATCCCTGTATCTTTTGCAGAATATCAGCCTATCCCTGATGTTTTTCCTGGAGAGAAGTGGTTTCTTTGACACCATCCATCCTCCAAAAGTCTTTGCCTCACTGTGCGTGCAGATTAACTTACACCTGCCTGCTGCCATTTCTGAGCAAGCTCTGCATTGGTAGTGCCCCGATCTCACAGCTGAATCAACTTAAGGAGACAGTCCAGGCACTTGCTGGACTTTCGTGGGCACCCTGAAGACTTTTCCACGGCAATTTAACCTCTCTCCTTGAAGTTCTTGATGACCTCATAAATAGTTGGTTTAGGTACAATCTTAGTAGCAGCAATATCCTTGCCTGTAAATCCCTTTTTGTGAAAAGCAATGATGACTGCCCTTGTTTCCTTGCAGGTAAATTAATATTTGTGATATTCTCAAAACTTTTGGGCTATACAGCTTTGCATGTCTGCACAATTGTCATTTAAAGTAAAGCTCTGTATCACAAAAAATGGCTGGGTGAGGAAAGGTGGGTAAATCTTAAAGAGGGCAAGTGGTTAAAGAAACTCATCCTGGAGAATAGAAACATAAGAAGAGATAAGAGAGTGATATATATATTGTGTTGCATTGAAATGTGCCAAATGTAAAAGTGGAGCTAATTAAGACCAACCAAGTTTTTCTCTGTACTACTGTACAGAGAAAAACTGGCTCAGACAGATTTTGTGCAAGTGTCTCTCATACATTCTAAAAGTGGCACAGCATGAACCAAAGTACAATTTCTAGATAGGTATATGAATATGCTGCACCAATTTTAGAATGCATGAGAGACACTTTGGCAAAATCTGTCTGAGCCAGTTTTTATGATTTCCAGGGATTGGCTTTTAGTTTAGGAGTTTAGAGGCAGGGGTGTTTAGAGGCAGGAAACAAAACCCACTGAAATCATTATTTTGAATGAAATTAATTAGCACTGAAGCACTTGGCGTGGCCAAAGCACTTAAACACTTTTACAAGTGCCAAGCGTTTTTTTCTCCCGAAATGCCCGTCAGGAGGAAAGAAGTCTAGTAGGAATAGAGACATATCCATTGTGCATGAGGCCTTATTCCCTTACCTAGGCAAAAATTCACTTTTTCAAAGTAAAAACTCACTACTACGTTAGTAGAGCAACACCATTGTCTTTAATTCGAACAATCTACTATTTTTTGTGTACATAAAGTACTTTCCTTTCTCAGTTTATATGGCTAAATCTGTTAATTGCATTGCATGAAAACATAAACAATTAGGATAAGCTGTAAAGCATTGAACACAGTGCTTCATATTTACAGACCTAGTGGCTTCTATGCAGTCTTTTAAGAATATCTTATACAGTAATGGTAATATGTTATCATTGATGAGAATTATGGATTGAGCATGCCAAGGGGTCATGGCAAGTCCATGTAAAAATTAATTAGTTAATCAATACTAAGTATAGAAAATAGCTTGTTGACACAGGTGTTAACATGTAAATGAGCTTTTGCTAATAACAAGTACAGGAAAAATAAATGCAAATGTGCTTGTTTGTATATTAATCTTTCATTGGCAATACCTACTGCAGCTGAATTCTGCTTTGTATATTCAACCTCCATAGCAAATCATGTATATACCTTATAGAAAACTTCTACTGAAGGTGCTATGTAGTCTGTTATTGCTGACTACTTTGAAAGATGGAGAATTAAGTATATGAACATTCTCTGTATATACTGTACAGTATATATATATATATATATATATATTGTGAATACTCAGAATTTGTAAACAACAGAGACTAGTTATGAAACTGTAAACATAAAAATATATAAGCAAAAAGATTGGTGGATCAAACCAAATCAATTCTGTACATCATGTACAGTAACTCTTTCCATTGTTTATTCCCAATTTTATAGCAAAGAAATAGAAAAACATACATTTAAAAAACATACAAGAAGGAATCATCATAGAGAATGTGTAAATTGTATAACTATAATGTACAGCACTGAGCAAACCTTTTGGCGCTATATAAATAACGTATAATAATAATATAACTAGAGAAACAAGATGTACATCAGATAAAAAGTGGTCAGTAATTTTAAATAAATTGCTGGAATGCCTGATTGGTTCTATCAAGATATCAAAATACACATTTGGTTTTATCACGTTATATATGAGAGAAGTAATGATATATACATTATAGACAATTAAAGTTTGTATAGCTCAGCGATAAGGACTTCATTGATTATCACTGACATCATTTCTTTTAAAATGGCAGTTTATTGGCTTCTATGGCTTCAGTACGTTTTGGGTCTCAAAAGTCAAAGTTCAGTCAAATCTTTTGCTCTGCATACCTCTTCCAAGTCCTTTAAATAAGATTATAGACAGGCAACTAACATTTCAAAAGCAAAGATCAGTATTGACAACAGACATACCCACCCCATAAAGGTTTCTTCAACATCCACTACTTAACATCAAAATGTTTCTCTATTCCAATACACCTTACATTGTGCATCAGTAGATGAGACCTTCCCCCTTGTGTAAGGCTGGTGTTTTTAGAACATATAGGGCACTAAGTTGTTTTGCACCCATCCCTCTTAAAAGGCCATCTTGGGGTTTATTGGCACTACAGACTTGTATCTTTATTATCATAAATGAAATTTATATATTGATTGAGGTATTTATTGACATTCATTCATGCATTTTCTGTTTTTTTTTAATGACAGAGATATT